>NC_091363.1:18264081-18504081 GCF_038502225.1 Cherax quadricarinatus | reverse complement strand
TCCTCCAGTGTAGTCAGGTTGATTTCCCTTAACCTCTCCTAGTAGAACGTGCCCCTTAGCTCCGGGACTAGTCTTGTTAGAAACCTTTGCACTTTCTCTAGTTTCCGTACATGCTTGGCTAGGTGTGGGTTCCAACTGGTGCTTCATACTACAATATAGGCCTAACATACACATTGCACAGGGTCCTGAAAGATTCCTTATTACGATGGTGGGATGCTGTTCTAAGATTTGCTAGGCGCCCGTATGCTGCCGCAGTTATTTGGTTAATGTGCGCCTCCGGAGACGTGCCCGGTGTTATACTCACCCTAAGATCCTTTTCCGTGTGTGAGGTTTGTAGTCTCTGGCCCCCTAGACTGTACTCTGTCGTGTGTGTGTGAATATGTGAATGTGTGTGTGTACTCACCTACATGTGGTTGCAGAGGTCGTGTGTTTGAGTGTGCATGGGTGTGTCTATGCATGCAGACAGACGGTGCAACATCTTCCCAGTGAAAAGGGGCGCCATGTGTACACTAAGAGACAACACAATAAATGTCAGGGGCCTAAGAGTGTTCAACTGCCTGTCTTTAAGAAGGAACTGGACAGACACCAAAAGTTAGTACCTCACCAGTCGTGCTGTGGGTCGTATGTCGGTTTGCATGTATCTGGCAGCAACAACCTAGTTGATCAGGCCCAGATTCTACCACGAGGTCTGGTTATGGACCAGGTCGTTGGGGGCGTTGACCGTGGAAACTCCCCTCCAGGTATACTTCAGGTTTCCACAGGCTGCGTCTCGTAGTTTCCCCGCTCCTGCTGTAGGTACGCAATGATCACGTCTCTTTCATCTTCTTATTATATATTAACTACTCTATAAATTATATTCTATACTGGTGAACAGGAAGATATTTTATTACATCTGTATAAAGCACGTGTAGTTAAGAATTTCTCCTAATGAGACAGTAATTACTTCCCATCAGAGCGACACTATTTCCTTAATCTCAAAAGTTCGGAGAGAGCGATCTTGTCACAGCCAGCTCAAAGTGAGACAAACAAGTGAAAATTGATTCCACATGTAGATGAGTATCGTACGTCAGGATCCTGGTACAGTGTAGTCTCATTCTAACATTTTATAATAATAAAATCTTTATTAAAAAAGCAACATGTACAAGGGATACAGACCATAGCTGACATCAATGACATACTACTATATAGAAAGTCCCTTCTTATGCTGAGCATTTAGGATGAATTAGGTCAATTTTGTCCCACACCAGTCGACTAACACCTAGGTACCCATTTTACTGATGGGTGAACAGGGACAGCAGGTGTCTTATGGAAACACGTCCTAATGTTTCCCAGCCGGACTTCATTGTGTGAGCTGAGTGCGCTAGTGATCGAGCTACGGGACACCGTAGACCGTGAGGCCTTCCTTACAGACACGCTAGGCATAGCAGTGAGCAGACAGTTAACAGTTAACTGTTGATTCCTTGCTACCAGCACTCCATCAACGAACCCTACTAGCGTGATTACTTTAGCCTTTACTGTGCACTGTGTGACTGATAACCTCATTTTCAGTCTTCCGTTTATGTCCAGTATTGTACTGATAAAGCCTCTGGCTGGTTAAACGCCTGCAAAATAAACATACCAAGGTGTTACACATTTGTCTAATTCATCCACTATATCTATGTTTATTTTCACTAACTCATGCATGTATATAGTTTTACGCGTTTGTGTACCATCTTTGGCATGTGTGCAGTATATTTATGTGTGTCTGAATTAATTCATGTTTGTACATGTATGTGTCCAGTGTTCTCAGGTATATTTTTTATTATCTTATGCTGGTATATAAGGCATGTATTTGTGTGTGTGTTAATTCATGCCTTTATCCTACGTATTTATTTATCTAAGTATAAACTAATGCATATATGCATTCAGATGTAGTTTTGTTAATACATGCATGTATGCAGCGTTTGTATGCTTGTTTGTATTAGCTCATGCATGTTTGCAGGATTTGTATTTGTGTTTGAATTAACTCATGCATGTATGCAGCATTTGTGTGTTCGTATTAAATGAATGTATGCAGATTTTGTAAGTGCGTTCGTACTAACTCATGCATATTTGATGGCATCATTAAGTATGCGTTTCTCTCGCCAGGGACTTCATCATGCCAATACATAGAAGACAAGAACACTCCCTGGAGTATACCAGGAGAGAGTTCCTGGGGTCAATTCCCCCGCGGCCCGGTCTGTGACCAGGCCTCATGGTGGATCAGGGCTTGATCAACCAGGCTGCTACTGCTGGCTACACGCAATCCAACGTACGAACCACAGCCCGGCTGGTCAGGTACCGACTTTAGGTGCCTGTCCAGTGCCTGCTTGAAGACATCCAGGGGTCTATTGGTAATCCGCCTTATGTATGCTAGGAGGCAGTTGAACAGTCTTGGGCCCCTGACACTTACTGTATTGTCTCTTAACGTGCTAGTGGCACCCCTGCTTTTCATTTGGGGGATGTTGCATCGTCTGCCGAATCTTTTGGTTTCGTAGGGAGTGATTTTCGTGTGCAAGTTTGGTACTAATTCCTCTAGGATTTTCCAAGTGTAAATAATGATGTATCTCTCCCGCCTGCATTCTAGGGAGTACAGGTTGGGAAACTTCAAGTGTTCCCAGTAATTGAGGTGTTTTATCGCAGTTATACATGCCGTGAAGGTTACCTGTATATTTTCTAGTTCAGCAATTTCACCTGCCTGGAAAGGTGCTGTTAGTGTGCAGCAATATTCCAGCCTAGATAGAACAAGCGATCTGAAAAGTGTCATCATGGGCTTGGCATCCCTGGTTTTGAAGGTTCTCATTATCCATCCTGTCATTTTTCTAGCAGATGCGATTGATACAATGTTATGGTCCTTGAAGGTGAGATCCTCTGATATAATCACTCTCAGGACTTTGACATCAGTTTTTCGCTCTATTGTGTGGTTGGAATTTGTTTTGTACTCCGATGAAACTTTAATTTCCTCACGTTATCCATATCGGAGTAATTAAAATTTCTCATCATTGAACTTCACGTTGTTTTCTGCAGCCCATTTAAAGATTTGGTTGATGTCCGCCTTGAGTCTTGCAGTGTCCTCGATGGAGGACACTCATGCAGATTCGGGTGTCATCTGCAAAGGAAGACACGGTGCTTTGGCTTATGTCCCTATGTCCGATATAAGGGTGAAGAACAAGATGAGAGCGAGTACTGTGCCTAAGGGGAGTAGTAATTGTTGTTGTAGTAGTGATAGTAGGAGTAGCAGAAGTAGTACTTGTAGAAGAAGGGACTTTTTGTTTTCAGGTCACTATATGACATGTCTTTTGAAGGAGGATTCGTGCTAGCATTTCAGAGTAGATAAAGGTAACTTTTTATGAGCACATATAGTAGATGCATTCATGTAAGAAAGGTATAAAATACCGAGAAGATGAAAGTTAAGACACATGTGCAACATCTGGATATCTTTATTGTAGACGTTTCGCCATCCAGTGGCTTTATCAATACAGATTCTAGGACATAATTAGAAGACAACAGAACTATATACAAAAGATGAGGTAATCAGTCACTCAGCCTTGGAGTTAGTGTTCACAGCATCGTGGTGGAAAAGAATCTGGAGCAAAGGCAAGAAGACTGGCTGTTATATAGTCGTCAGTGGATAAGGACGTGTAGCAAACGAGGGCATAGTCACTGGTAGGTGGGATTCCCCAGTGGAAGTAGGTCATACCCAAAGAGATGGGTTAATTGTAGCAGCCGTGAAGAAGGTCTTGTAGATGTCCTCTGAACTAAGATTCCATGATGTTGCAGTGTCTGACAAGTTGTGCAAGAAAGATTTAAAATACCGACAATATGAAAGTTAAGTCACATGTCTTTGGGTATGACCTACTTCCACTGGGGAATCCCGCCTACCAGTGACTATGCCCTCGTTTGCTTCACGTCCTTATCCACTGACGACTACATAACCGCCAGTCTTCTTGCCTCTGCTCCAGATTCTCTTCCACCACGATGCTGTGAACACTAGCTCCAAGGCTGAGGGACTGATTACCTCATCTTTTGTATATAGTTCTACTGTCTTCCAATTATGTCCTAGAATCTGTATTGATAAAGTCACTGGATGACGAAACGTCTACAATAAAGATATCCAGATGTTGCACATGTGTCTTAACTTTCAGATGCATTTGTGATTGCCAATATCTTGTTTTTCCCTAATCACTAAATTGGCATTTGTTCATTTCATAAAGTGGCAAGTGATGTTGCAGTGATGAATATATGTATTGTTCAAGCTTGCGTCTATATACTTAGAATTGTCCATTTACACTTGTCCCTATAATTAAGTACCCTGGAAGATTTACCTTCAAACGATTACCTGATTTTTTGTTTTCCTGTTTCTTCCTCCAACTCTTCAATTTCATTTCTCTCAAAATTAAGTAATTTCCAACGTTTGCGAATGATAACGAAGGTTGAATATTTGGAACAATTAAAATGTTCACGAGCTTTATGACTATAATTGTTGAACCCATTCCCAGAATCCTACAGTAACTCGGATATCTTCCAAAACTCTCACTCACGAAGCTACAAATGTTCCAAGAAACTGCATAAAAAATGATGGGTATGTAAATATCTGACCATTTTACGACAAAAATAAGTGAAATTTTTAATTCCTTTTAAGTACGATACTTTTCATTTTACGTCTTCTGTTACATCTCTTACATCTTCTGTTACATCTCTTACATATTCTGTTACATTTCTTAGAAAAAAAAATTCAGCACTATTTTCGTTTGCGTCCTGTTGAATTTTCCTACACTACTTGAGAACACATTATTCGATCAGCTTCAAATTGTAATTTTCTCTGAAGTGTATCATGGGCATGATTCATGGGACTATCTGCATGCCGAGGTGCTCTATGCACTCTGTTATATAGGTCATTCCCATATTTTGTTGCAGAGTGATAGGTGGAGACAAATTACTTTGACTGACTTTGAAAAATTAACATATCCTAGTTAGCAGAGGGTTTGCGTATTTAATGGTGAGTGTTGATGCCATTTTTATCACTCTTAATGTCGAAATGGTATAATATTACTTTTACTTAATTGCATTGTTTTGCCTTGATGATGGTGAGGGGCTCTTGGTCCAAGAAATTTTACTTATCCTCCTCCTCTTGCTTTGATTGACTTTCATTCCCTCAATTTTCTTAGGCGCTATATAACCTCTACGGGTTTATTGCTTTGCTTTGAATTAAATGTAACTATTCTGAACGGCATCAATTTTCGATGGCTGATGCATCGTGAAGGACAGACAGAAGGTTTCAAAGATTTTATTGAATTCCCTGCGATAACAAGAAAATGCATTTTCTGGTAAATTTTAGGCTTGTAGTGCTGATGTGTATTCCTTAAAGGAAGCAATCTCTTAATGTTAGGTTGGGAAAGTTATTATAAGCCACTTTTATTACCCAAACTGGTTTCTGTGAAATATATGGAGAATGCCTCCTCTGATCAGAAATAAGTCACAGTGTTTATTTGGTTAAACTAGGTTAAATCAGCTTAATTTTTCTCTTATGTGCCTATAGCATCTCTGTGCCCTCAAGACCATTGTTAACAATATTATGTTAGGTGCACTAATCTTACTTAAAAGTTACTTGCTTCCTGAATACTGTATTTACTTACTTTCTCAAAAGCTGAGCAGTCTTAATTAAAGAAACATTTGGATGGCTATTGACCTCTGTAGATCCTAGTTTGCTCAGGAAATTGGAAAACAATGAAATACTACTATTCTTGAGAGAATCCTTGAGTGTCGCTCCTGATTAGCTTTAACATTTCCATGCAGATAAATTGATAATGCAACTTCTGAGCGGCTTCAAGTTTCATGTGTTTAAGTATTTATGAATGGGTCTCTTTTGTCTATCACAAAAGTTGCAGTTATATTTGGGCTGAGTATGTTCGAATTTACAGTTTTATTGAAGAAATTTGCATATCTCAGTAGTTTCCAAATGGTAACCAGTGAATGCGTCTTCTGTTTCCACTCAAATCTTTAATGCTAATTCCGCCTTTTGTTATTCTATGCAGCATTCCAGTAGCATGCACTGAGGCACCGGGGACGGGCTATGGAATCCGGTTTAACTTTCCTTAGATCGAGTGGAAATTTGGTATCAGTGCGTAAACTAAAGATGCTCACGGGAATTTATAAACCACTGAGATGATTAGTTAAATGTGGGATGTGCTGCTGCTGGAGTTGGAGATAAATGATATACCAACACGATGGAAAAATAAACACAAATGTAGTATAATGTGATCCTTTACAGACTGTGTTATGCCCTGTGGGAGTGTCTCAAACCAAAGTCTACCATGGAAGGAGGTACGAGTGCCTTATCTTCTGGGACCATATGTCCTCAGGCCAAACCCTATTTCCCGCCATTACGGGGCTCGGAGGGAGAGGCTAGGAACATCGGGCTGCCACAAACCCTGCGCACACTGGGCTCGAAAGGTGTGGCAGTTGCATAGCAGCAGACGATGTCAGGAGGTGCAAAGGCAGCAAACACAACAGAATCCTTTTGGAACCACACCCCAGGTTTGGGCATTAACCCCGAGCGCTGCGGAAGCTCAAGAATGCCTCTTGCTATGTGTGTTGCTGCTGCTGCTGCTGCTGCTACTTCACTTGTCCAAGTCACAAACAGATCTACCTGGGTAAAAAGTACATGAGTATATATAGGGTGGAGAGTTGGATTTGGTGTATGTTGGATTTGAGACGGACCTACTAGGCACACAGGAGAGAACGTTTGGTAGGTTAGATCTGAGACGAATCTGCACGGGACGGGCGGGTGTGTTTGTTGTTATGTAGGATAACGAAGAAAAAATTTCTTGGCAAGGGGTTCATCTATGTTGCAGAAACAGTTGTTTTGGTTGAAATTGTTAGATAAATACATAATTGATGATTCTAGGATTCTGCAGTATTGTCTTCTGACCAGCTGATGAGATTTGCGTGGTGTAATCATAGGTTTTTCCCTCGTACCCTCAAATTCTGTAGCAACGAATTCCTCGTCACTTTATTAGATACTGCTAACACCGGGCAAATAACATCTTTATCCATCCAGACAAGATACTGCCGATAGGAGATACATAGTCCTCCCCACCAACTCTGTTGCTAAAAACGTTTCCAACATCTTTTCCAATTCATCATTCCAAGTATGTACCTCCACATCCACCACCATCAAAGACATCACCAGTAAGAGACACAGCTTTGTTGTGTTTCTTAGTGGTGATTTTGCAGTAGTATACATAATCCCCTGCAAAACTTGCAACCAGTTATACGTTGGAGAGATATCCAGAGAACCTCCGAACACGTATTTCAGAACATCAATACGCAATAGAATGGACGATTTAAGAATGCCAGCGTTGTACACCGAAACTTATACAACCATTTAATCAACAACAGAGTCGCTTGGCTCATAGCCAGAGAAAAGATACTCAGTACAGTAGAATCCTGGAATCACCATTTATCTCTATAGTTAACAATTTCAACCAGAACAACGGCTTCTTCTACACAACTGAACCTCTTGCCAAGGAACTTGATCATCGCTGTCCTACATAACAGATGCAGATCCATCTCAGATCCATCCTACCCAATATTCTCCACCAGTCTCTCCACCTTATATATACTTATGTACTCTTTACTCAGATAGGTGTGTTTGACTTGATAAAGCTCACTTTGTGGGCGAAACGTTGTCAATGAACGATCGTATCATACTGCATTCGTGTATATTTTTCTACCCTGGTGTTGCCTTGAGCGAGTCCTTTGTGAAAAATAATCATTCATCCCAACCGCCAAGTTGGGCAGCTTGGCGGTTGGGATGAATTATTACTTTGTTCAAAGTAAAATCAGTGTGTGGAGAATTGATGATGAAAAATATTCGTCTCTTGCAGCCATTAAGGAAGAAAGAAGAAAGTGTGGCTCATTTTTTTCATGCATATAGGACCATTTCTCGTCTAGAAACTTGGGCGTGCAATTGATATATGCTCTCACGAAACAGCCAGTTACGATGCCACTTATTTTGACAGAAATATGCAAGATAACATTTGCTCGGAGACTCCCTGAATACTTGGCGTTACTTCCTATTTTGGATGAGGACGTCTAGGAAATGTAAATTCTCACTGAACTCTTTCTCAAGTTGGAAGTGAATTGCAGGTTCAACTTCACTGAGTTTTCATTTATTTTTTTTTTGGGGGGGGAGGGTATAAAACAACTAACTGAAATTATAGGCAAAAACGTTATGAACATAAGAAATAAAAATTGGCTGATTACTTGTAAAACCATACTACAAACATGCGGTTACACAAGACAGGGGAAAAAATTAGAAATGTTAAACAGGATATTGAAGGAGGAACTACGCGCAACATTGTGGTAATCCGATTTTTTTAAATACTCTATGATGAAGAGTGGAATAAGCCAGGATATGACCTTGAACTAGCGATAACGGGAGAATAACAAATTACAATGAAATTGCTTCTTTGTTCAACACAGCCTTACTAGTTACAGCTGAACACGTCATAAACATTTTAAGAGCGTAAAATCTATTTTGTGGCTTGTCTCTCATAGATTAATAACTAATGTAAATAGTCTCCATGATACATTAAATTACTTAGAATAGAAAATGCTTCCTCCAGTACTTACTTGGTAAACAAGAATTATGCACTCAACTAACATCCTTTTACATTTACATAAAATTAAACAAACAGCGACTCTTTCAGGGACAAAATCCTTAATTTGACAGAAAATAACTACTTATTAATCGGAAATCAATACATATTCCATCCTTTTGGACGAGTTTCACTGGCATATTCAATCGTCCTATTCGGGTTTCCTTCTCAGATTCCATAGATTTGAATGGGTATCCCTGTCATATAGACATAGCGACAAAAGTTTACGTCTGACTAACAGACCCAATATTTTTAATTATATATATACAAAAAAATGAGAAGTCGTTAGGTAAGACACATATGCAACAGTTAGGTATCTTTATTTCGACATTATTCATTGACAACTGGGACAACTTCTATGGCCGAAATGACATGTATGCCAGGGATGGGGTTCACTTATCCAGGGCAGGTGTGGGTTTTATTGCTAGCTCAGTTGAGGGGGTTGTTAGGACTTTAAACTAGGATTAGTTAGAGGTATGGGTTTAGAAATGATAAATAATGAGTATGGATATATTGACTTATGCTCTGATATTAAGAATCTTAACTCTGGGTAATGATAATTTCAGAAATTGTGTAAAAACAAAGATGAATAGGAAAAGTTTGCAGAAGAAAAAAATATATGATGGTATTTTATGTTAACAGTCGAAGTGCAAGAAATAAGATTAATGAACTACGTGTGGTAGCATGTGCTGGGAACTTAGATATCATTGCATTAACTGAAACCTGGTATGATTTAAAGAGTCAGGATATGATTGCTGAGTGTAATATTCAAGGGTTTAAGCTCTTCCAGGTGGATAGATGTGATGGGAAGGGTTGAGGAGTTGCATTATATGTTCGAGAAAATATTAACTGTTGCATAAAAATAGGTATAAAAATAGACGGAACAGTAACAGAATCTCTTTGGGTAGAGTTTGTAGAGGGTCAAGAAAAACTAATTCTAGGTCTAATATACCGACCTCCAGGCTTGGATCACGATAGAGGGAGACTTCTTTGGGACGAAATTGATAGGGCTTCTAGACACAATAACATAGTGGTAGTAGGGGATTTTAACTTTAGTCAAATTGACTGGAATTCTTTGACTGGTAATCTAGAGTCCAGTGACTTTATGGAAACAGTTCAGGACTGTTTTGTGAAGCAGTGCGTAACAGAGCCTACCAGGGGGAATAATTTGCTAGACCTAGTCTTGTCAAATAAGGAAACACTCGTAAATAATCTTGAGATCTCTGAAGAGCTTGGCGCAAGTGATCACAAATCCATCACTTTCAGCATTAACTGGGAATACAAGAATAATGATAATACGGTAAAAATCCCAGATTTTCGTTCTGCCGATTACCTGTCAAATCTCGATTGGGGTTATCTAGCTAATGATTTTATTGACGATGATCATACTAATGATTATGAAGGTATCTGCATTTATGATTTTTTTCTTAATAATGTACACCGTGCCCAGAGTATATACATTCCCCAGAGAGAAATTTGGTCTAATAATAACGATCCCAAATGGATTAACAGGAGGCTAAAGCATCTATTAGGGGAGAAAGGGGGAATTTATAGGCGCATCAGAAGAACAGATGTTAACCTTACTGACCAATATGTCCAGATTAAAAGAGAAGTAAAAAAGGGGATTAGAAAGGCTAAACGCGACTATGAAATTAGAGTTGCTAATGAATCAAAGACTAATCCAAAGGGGTTCTTTCAAGTGTATAGGACGAAGGTGAAGGAAAAAGTAGGACCTCTGAAAATTGGGAATGGACAGCTGACAGATAGCGAACTGGAAATGTGTTCCTTATTTAATGACTATTTTTTGTCAGTTTTTACACAGGAAGATGTAAATGAGATTCCAGCAATTAACAGTTATTTAGTTCATGATGAATTTAAATTAACTAATATTACTGTAACGAGGGACATGGTTATTAAACAGATAGACAAACTGAAGCAAAATAAGTCCCCGGGACCCGATGAGTTGTTTATCAGGGTACTTAAGGAATGCAAGATGGAGTTTAGTCAGCCATTAACGAGTGTGTTTAATGCGTTCATCCTTACCGGTGTTGTGCCAGAGTTGTGGAAGATGGCTAATGTGGTTCCTATATTCAAATCAGCGGATAAGTCCACTCCTTCAAATTACCGTCCAATAAGCCTGACATCTATAGTGGGCAAGTTATTAGAATCAATTATAGCTGACATTATTAGAAGTCACCTTGAAGAGCATAACTTGATAAATGAATCTCAAGCATGGATTCACGAGAGGTCGTTCCTGCCTGACAAATTTACTGACGTTCTTCAATAGAACATTTGAGGCAGTTGACAGTGATAAAGAATATGATATTGTTTCTCTGGATTTTAGTAAAGCCTTCGATAGAGCACCTCACAAGAGACTCTTAAGAAAAGTGGCAGCTCATGGTACAGGAGGTAAAGTTCTAGCATGGATAGAGGGATGGCTTACCAATAGAAAGCAGAGAATTACCATTAATGGAGTGAAATCTGAATGGGGATTAGTCACTAGTGGCGTTCCACAAGGATCAGTTTTAGGCCCTCTCTTGTTCATAATTTACATTAATGACCCTGATGAAGGGATTGCGAGTGACATGAGTAAGTTTGCTGATGATACAAAGATAGGCCGTATAATTCACTCTGAGGAGGATAGCAATGAACTCCAGGAGGATTTGGATAAATTAATGTCTTGGTCTAAAAAATGGCAGATGAAGTTTAATGTGGATAAGTGTAAGGTACTAGCCCTTGGTAATGAAAATAACCCTCGAAGCTATAATCTAGGTGTAATAGAGCTTGATCATACAGAATGGGAAAAAGACTTGGGAGTCATGGTAAGCAGAAATCTAAAGCCAAGACAGCAGTGCCTCAGTGTGCGCAACAAGGCCAACAGATTACTTGGATTTATTTCAAGAAGTATAAGTAACAGAAGTCCAAAAGTTATTTTACAGCTCTATACATCACTAGTGAGGCCTCATTTAGATTATGCTGCTCAGTTTTGGTTCCCTTACTACAGGATGGATATAGACTCATTAGAGAACATGCAGAGAAGAATGACTAAAATGATTTACTGTGTAAGGAATCTCCAGTATGAAGATAGACTTAAAGCCTTAAATTTTCACTCTCTGGAGAGGCGTAGAACGAGGGGAGATATCATTGAAGTGTATAAGTGGATGACGGGCATAAACAAGGGAGATATTAATAAAGTACTGAGGGTGTCAAACCAGGTAAGAACCAGAAATAATGGATTTAAGTTGGATAAATTTAGATTTAGAAAGGACATAGGTAAGTACTGGTTTTCTAATAGAGCTGTAGATGCGTGGAACAGTCTTCCCAGTGGGGTGATAGAGGCTAGGACCTTGGGTAGCTTTAAGAAGAGATTGGACGGACATGTGAGTGGGAGGAGCTGGGTTTGATTGGTGTCATTGGGTACGGGAGTTATTTCTTGGGTAGCTTTAGGTAGATGTCGTTATGATAAGGATCTGCCTCGCATGGGTCAGTAGGCCTTCTGCAGTGTTCCTTCATTTCTTATGTTCTTAATCAAGATGAGAATTTAGGCATGTAGAGCATCCAGCTATCTTTATTTTGTAAACGTTTCGCCATCCAGTGGCATTATCAGTTCAATACATGGACATATTCTGAAGACTGTTGAATTATATAAGGAAAACAATAGCATAGCATCCATAAGTAGAAATGGAGTAATGAAAAGTAGAATCACTGGCACACTCATCCCTGTGAGAGGCAGTAGACTCATGCGAGGAATCTACTGACCAATATGTTCAGTTTAAAAGAGAAGTAAAAAGGGGACTAGAAAAGCTAAACGTGACTCTGAAATTAGAGTTGCTAATGAATCAAAGACCAATCCAAAGGGCTTTCTTCAAGTGTATAGGAGGAAGGTGAGGGAAAAAGTAGGTCTTCTGAAAATTGGGAATGGACAGCTGATGGATAATGAACTGGAAATGTGTTCTCCATTTAATTATTATTTTTGTCAGTCTTTACACAAGAAGACGTTAATGAGTTTCCAGAAATTAACAATTATTCAGTTCCTGAAGAATTCAAATTAACAAATATTACTGTCGCGAGGGACATGATTATCAAACAGATTGATAAACTGATTCAAAATAAGTCCCCGGGAACCGACGAGTTGTTTTCAAGGGTGCTTAATGAATGCAAGATGGAAATTAGTCTACCATTAACGAGCGTGTTTAATGCGTCCATCCTAACTGCTATTGAGCCAGAGATGTGGAAGATACCTAATACAGTTCTTATATTCAAATCAGGGATACGTTAATGCCATCAAATTACCATCAAATCATCCTGACTTGTATAGTAAGCAAATTATTAGAATCAGTTATAGCTGATATTATTACAAGTCATCTTGATGAGCACAGATTCACGAGAGGTCGTTCCTGCCTGCCAAATTTACTGACGTTCTTCAATAAAGCATTTAAGGCAGTAGACAGTAATAAAGATATGCTATTGTTTATTTGGATTTTAATAAAGCCTTCTACAGAGTACCTCACAAAAGACTCTTAAGAAAAGTGGCAGCTCATGGTACAGGAGGTAAAGTTCTAACATGGATAGAGGCATGGCTTTCCAATAGAAAGCAGAGAGTTACTATTAATGGGGTCAAATCTGAATGGGGATTAGTCACTAGTGACGTTCCTCAAGGATCAATTTAAAGCCCTCTCTTGTTCATAATTTACATTAATGACCTTGATGAAGGAATTACATGTGGCATGAACAGATTTGCTGATGATACAAAATTAGGCCGTATGATTCATTCTGAGGAAGATACCAATTAACTTCAGAAGGATTTAGACAAATTAATATCTTGGTCTGAAAAATGGCAGATGAAGTTCAGTGTAGATAAGTGTAAAGTACTTGTCCTTGGGAATGAAAATAACCCTCGAAGTTATAAACTAGGCGAAGTAGAGCTTGATCATACAGAATGTGAAAACGACTTGGGAGTCATGGTAAGCAGAAATCTAAAGCCAAGACAGAAGTGCCCAAGTGTGCGCAATAAGGTTAACATATTACTGGGATTTATTCCAAGGAGTATAAGTAACAGAAGTCCAAAATTTTACAGCTCTATACATCATTAGTGAGGCCTCATTTAGATTATGCTGCTCAGTTTTGGTCTCCTTACTACAGGATTGATGTAGATTCATTGGAGAACATACAAAGAAGAATGACTTAAATGATTTACTGTGTAAGGAATCTCTCATATGAAGACAGACTTAGAGCCTTGAATCTCCACTCTCTGGAGAGACGTAGAATGACGGGAGATATCATCGAAGTGTATGAGTGGATGATGGGCATAAATAAAGGAAATATTAATAAAGTACTGAGGGTGTCGATCCAGGTAAGAACCATAAATAATGGATTTAAGTTGGATAAATTTAGATTTAGAAAGGACCTAGGTAACTAATGGTTTACGAACAGAGTTGTGGATGAGTGGAAATTTCTTCCGAGCAGGGTGATAGAGGCTACGACCTTGGGTGGCTTTAAAAAGAGATTGGGCAAATATATGAGTGAGAGGGGCTGCGTTTGATTGGTGTCGTGGGTACGGGAGTAAATTCTTGGGAACACTTCAGCAGGTCTACTGGCCCATGCAAGACAAGCCCAATTCACATCCAGGCACACCCACTCATGTATTTATCTAACCTATTTTTAAACTCTATTACCAAACCAGTGCTTTCCTATATCTTTTTTTAATCTAAATTTTTCCACTTGAAACCATTGATGAGAGTCCTATCTTGGTTACATACTTTTAGCACATTATTTACATTCCCTCTATTTATTCCCGTTTTCCATTTATACACCTCAATCATATCCCCCCTAATTCTACGCGAATTCTACTTAGAAGATTGCCTTGGCATGTACTTTAAAATTCTCTGCTGTCGGTCTTCTCAATGTTTTTTCCATGTATGTCTATATGATAGATGCTAGATCTATGCCAAAAATAATATTGACGAAGTGTTTTGTTTCAAGATATAACAAGCATAGAGGTGATTGTGGAACATAATACACGTCCCATATGTTTGCCTGCAGAGATTGCTGTTGAAAGAGAGCTCACTGAAGTCGACTAACTATCAGGTTTACTTTTCGTCTAAGTTTAATAGTGTTTGTATAGGGGGAACGTTCATAACATGTTATTGTTAGAAACATTTGGATTAATTAATTTCTTCTTTTGGAGAGTGAAGTCTCCAGTACTGGTAAGGTATTTGGAGAGTGAAGTCTCCAGTACTGGTAAGGTATTTGGAGAGTGAAGTCTCCAGTACTGGTAAGGTATTTGGAGAGTGAAGTCTCCAGTACTGGTAAGGTATTTGGAGAGTGAAGTCTCCAGTACTGCTAAGGTATTTGGAGAGTGAAGTCTCCAGTACTGCTAAGGTATTTGGAGAGTGAAGTCTCCAGTACTGGTAAGGTATTTGGAGAGTGAAGTCTCCAGTACTGCTAAGGTATTTGGAGAGTGAAGTCTCCAGTACTGGTAAGGTATTTGGAGAGTGAAGTCTCCAGTACTGCTAAGGTATTTGGAGAGTGAAGTCTCCAGTACTGGTAAGGTATTTGGAGAGTGAAGTCTCCAGTACTGGTAAGGTATTTGGAGAGTGAAGTCTCCAGTACTGGTAAGGTATTTGGAGAGTTAAGTCTCCAGTACTGGTAAGGTATTTGGAGAGTGAAGTCTCCAGTACTGCTAAGGTATTTGGAGAGTGAAGTCTCCAGTACTGGTAAGGTATTTGGAGAGTGAAGTCTCCAGTACTGGTAAGGTATTTGGAGAGTGAAGTCTCCAGTACTGGTAAGGTATTTGGAGAGTGAAGTCTCCAGTACTGGTAAGGTATTTGGAGAGTGAAGTCTCCAGTACTGGTAAGGTATTTGGAGAGTGAAGTCTCCAGTACTGGTAAGGTATTTGGAGAGTGAAGTCTCCAGTACTGGTAAGGTATTTGGAGAGTGAAGTCTCCAGTACTGGTAAGGTATTTGGAGAGTGAAGTCTCCAGTACTGGTAAGGTATTTGGAGAGTGAAGTCTCCAGTACTGGTAAGGTATTTGGAGAGTGAAGTCTCCAGTACTGGTAAGGTATTTGGAGAGTGAAGTCTCCAGTACTGCTAAGGTATTTGGAGAGTGAAGTCTCCAGTACTGGTAAGGTATTTGGAGAGTGAAGTCTCCAGTACTGGTAAGGTATTTGGAGAGTGAAGTCTCCAGTACTGGTAAGGTATTTGGAGAGTTAAGTCTCCAGTACTGGTAAGGTATTTGGAGAGTGAAGTCTCCAGTACTGCTAAGGTATTTGGAGAGTGAAGTCTCCAGTACTGCTAAGGTATTTGGAGAGTGAAGTCTCCAGTACTGGTAAGGTATTTGGAGAGTTAAGTCTCCAGTACTGGTAAGGTATTTGGAGAGTGAAGTCTCCAGTACTGGTAAGGTATTTGGAGAGTGAAGTCTCCAGTACTGGTAAGGTATCTGGAGAGTGAAGTCTCCAGTACTGGTAAGGTATTTGGAGAGTGAAGTCTCCAGTACTGGTAAGGTATTTGGAGAGTGAAGTCTCCAGTACTGGTAAGGTATTTGGAGAGTGAAGTCTCCAGTACTTGTAAGGTATTTGGAGAGTGAAGTCTCCAGTACTGGTAAGGTATTTGGAGAGTGAAGTCTCCAGTACTGGTAAGGTATTTGCTTCACATACATTTACTTAGAACAAAAATGTCATTACCCCTGAAATATTAATGGAAATCTTTCTAATTATTAACCTCTCTCCCACCTGACAATACGACTGTTACCGTTACTACTACTACTACTACAACTACTACTGCTACTGCTACTACTACTACTACTACTACTACTACTACTACTACTACTGTTACTACTACTGCTACTACAACAACTACTACTACTACTGCTTCTGCTACTGCTGCTACTACTACAACTACTATTACTACTACTACTACTACAACTACTACTATTACTACTACTACTAGTACTACTTCTAATACTACTACTATAATACTACTACTACCACTGTTGCTGCTGCTGCTGCTACTACTACTACTACTACTACTACTACTACTACTACTAATAATAATAATAATAATAATAATAATAATAACAATAATAATAATAATAACAATAATAATATTAATGAATGTGTCGAGGTCGCTGCTATGTATTCTAATATATCACTTGCTACTAGTGATTGTAGACGTCATGGTGGCTTTGTTTGTTTAAGAAGAAAGGAGGTATTATTTCTAGTTAATATGCTGATGATGGAAGATGATATATTGATTTTAAATCTGACTATAGATCAAGTCTTACAATACTCCAGTTCTCTAGTTTATTCAGATCTTTAAATATGGGTTAATACTTGGAATATAATCTTAATGTCTTTCCTTTTAGCTGAAACGTTGCAGATTTCGATGTGATTGCTGGGCCAAGTGCAGGGTTTCCATGTGATTGCTGGGCCAAGTGCAGGGTTTCCATGTGATTGCTGGGCCAAGTGCAGGGTTTCCATGTGATTGCTGGGCCAAGTGCAGGGTTTCCATGTGATTGCTGGGCCAAGTGCAGGGTTTCCATGTGATTGCTGGGCCAAGTGCAGGGTTTCCATGTGATTGCTGAGCCAAGTGCAGGGTTTCCATGTGATTGCTGGGCCAAGTGCAGGGTTTCCATGTTATGTGGAAAGCTTGACCAAATCAGTACTCTTTGAGGTATGTTATTTGTGATCAGTTTAGTGGACACTTCGTAAGTACAACGTTAATATCTTAACCAAACTGAATTATCAGTAATCGGAATCGAATGTGAATACTTCAACAATGCATGAAATTCAGTAGTTTAAGTAATTCGAAGTAATTTTAATAGTGAAAATATTTCTCTTGGAGCTGAATCATTTTCCAGTTAGTAAATAATGTTTATATACCAGAGATAATTGTTAGAAAATGAAGTGCCAGTTCTACATGGAATGGATAAACTTCAAGATGCCTGGTGTTTTTGGTGGCTCTGTTTGACTTTGTTAAATTCCTTAATAGTGGTAAATGAAATGACAACAAAGTTAGTGTTGATCTTGTTTACCAATTTGGAAAGATGAGTGGGAAAAGTAATGAATAGTTTACTGTTTTTCTAATTTCTTGGATTATTGATGATCTTAAGTGCTCGCTTGTGGAGTCTCAAATGTAATGTGTGTGTTTGGAGAATTGAAGTTGGGAAAAATATATCTTTAATCACTTGGCACTTCTCATTAAGAAACACAGGGACCTAAATCACGTAAGCGTCATGTTGTAATAAGAATTAGATAGGATCATGTTGGTCAGGGGGTTTATCGTGGCCATAAATATTAAGAGTATTTTACTTAATAGCTACACATACAAGGAAGGGCGAGTGTTATCAAACACTTCTTTGGCTTAAGTAGCATAATAATATAATACCAACAAAATTTATTCTGGACACTTCGTACGTCTTTTCATTCTCCCAAATTATATAGTGTTTTCTTTTTACACTGATCATGAAAATACTGAAGAGGAAGACTGCATTTCACTTTGAACTGAACTGACACAGACAACATAATGGGCAAGTAAAAATTGGGTGATTCAGCTACTGAACCACCAGCGTCTGAGTGACCAACAGAAATAGGGAGATTAAATGTATTATTAAATGTAAGTTTTGTCTCAGTAAATTAATTTAATTAACTGAATATTTTGTACTTTGTCCATAGCAAGCTATTTTATTTATCACTTGGACATATAAAAATTTAAGAAAAAGCAGTCATCCCTTGACATCTGTAATTGCCTGAAAATTCACACCAAAATAAGAGCCCCAAATATACAATTTTTAATTCCACTTCTCCAATAACCCTATTTTTCCAACATATTTGTTTAAAATCCCATGAAATAGCAACAGCGGCCTTAGAGCTGATGGAGAGGTGTGCACTAGTGACCAGCAGTGGTTTTGATTTTAGCCAAAGGACGAAGAGGGTGTCCACCCTCACTGCAATACAAAGCGTTGATAGATAAAACTCCATTCTACCCGCCTAACAGAGCCTGAACTCACTTTTCAAGGAATCCTCTTTCCACAAAATGGACCGGAAACTAACACCCTTGATGAATGGGTCCGGCAAACGAGGAATTCAAACAGACGAAAAACACTTTGAACTGTATCAGACAAGAGAGCAGCGATGCGAAGCAAGGTGATCATACCATACCACTGGTGGAGTTAGAACCCATGATCAGAGAGTCGGTCTGGAGTTTTATGACTCTGATCGCGGGTTCTAACCCAGCCCGTGGTATGGTTTGTTTGCAGTCGTGTCACTGATTTCGTGAGTCAAGATGATCAGATTGATTTAAAAAGTTCAAACACCAAACCTCCCGTTTCAACTTACAAAAAAAAATATATGTATAAATACACGGCAGATGCAAAGTGCTGAAATTTGTTAATAAACTTGTGTAGAGATGGACTACCCTGGGGCAAGGAAGCCCCAGTCGGAGTAGCATTGACATCAACGAATACAACAACACAACAACAATGGAAAAGAACTGAGGTCAGGTTTCTACTTTTTATTAGAGAAATTAAAAAAACGTGGTGCAACATGTTCCATATATCTGTCACTCATATTCATCAAATCTACATAAAGAATTTGTCATCTACTCTTCAAATTTATTATATTTTACTTTTGTTGCGCAAGTTATATTCTTTTCATAAACTGCATAAATGCAGAATGTACACTAATGTAATGGATACATTAACTTATACCTGTATGCAGTGTTTGCATGCTCGTTATTTTATTCCAGTATTCCGGTATTTATTTGTCTGAGTGTTACATGAGCGTAAACGTGATTGTGTTGGTTAGTAAGTTTGTCGTATTTCTCGTGAGTAAAGTCCATAATTTTTAAAGGGGAGGACCGGTAAGCCAGCGGAAGGCCTCGGTTAGACGAACAGAAGCTCCAGCGGCTCCAACCGCTGGAACTTCTGGAATGCAGGTTATCTCGTTCTGTGATTTACTTCTTCCGACCATAGCTAAGTTACAAAAGAAATAGAAATATATGCATTCGTAATTTTTTTGTGTATTTTTGTAAGTGATATGAGAGTTTTTGAGACTCAATAAATGTGTTGAAAATGGAATACAACATTCAGATATAAGGCGTGTAGTTAATAAAATATAGAGTAATTTTTATAAACTTTCTTATTTTTTTCCTAAAACTATACTATAGGTTCCTATAATATAATTACATTCTTTAATATAGTGTCCTATCCAAAAATGGTTCTTGAAATCTTTTCTTAAGTAGGAAGAATGTGGCTAATTTTTGTTATTGGTACTTGCAATTTTTTTTATGAAATAATCTAAGTTCTTACAATGTTACTACGGAACAAAGTAAGTTGAATTAAATAAAGAAATGTTTAAAATAAATTAATGTGGTAGTGGTTGAGATATTAGTAATTGTGTCCCTCCTAAAAATAAACTAATTAGGTACAAATACTAAGACAAAGGTAGTAAACGTTCTTTTTCTTAAATTATTTTTTTCCCTTTTTTTGCTTAAAGATTATATATAAATATATTTTACTTAAAAAGGGAAGAAAATCTAATAATGCATGATTTTAAACTCATAACCCTAAACCATACCCTCGGGAGAGGTGTGTGAAATATACTTAAAAAGTCCTATTAATAAACCACACTTTACCCAGCCTGTGGAGAAATTTTCTCCAGGAGGAGGGTATCAGTCCCCTTTAGCCCCTTTCAGCCCTTTTCAGCCATGAGGGGCCCAGCCCTCTCAGAAGGGGCAAGCATCTTCTTTACTGCTACACCAAGTAATTACCAGCAGATGTTTAACGAGCGTGTACCAGTTATATAGTCACGTGGCTCTTTGCAAGAGACCAGTGTTGCAAGTGTGTTGTTTAAATAAGATACAATCAATCTCTTACCTTAACAGGACAAAAAAAGGAAAATCCTGTACCTACTTTATTACCATGTTAAAGATGTACATTGTTGTCTATGCTTAAGACAGCTAGAATCAAGCATTCTGCATTGCTTCCTGATAGAAGTTTGGCAAGGAGAGGAAATGTGCTAGGTCAATTTTCCTTTATGTGCTGGGGCATTGTCGGCGGCGTAGGAGGCTCTGGGGGTTAGATTGCATTTGACCCTGCTAGGGGATACATTGATGCTGGGATAACCAACAAAGAGCACTGATCCGCGCGTTTTTGTGCATAAAAGTATCTCGAAGAACTCATCTAAACACTTACAGAGAAGTGTGATCAGCTTCTTTAGTGATAAGATTGTGAATAATAAAGACAAACCTTGTGGAGCATAGTGTACCAGTGTACGTATTCCTAGGTGGAAGACGTGGACATCTAAAGACATTTCAGCTTCTATCAAGTCACCTATATCTGTCGAAGGTGTAAAGAACACCATAGCTCACGCTACAAGAGCAAGGTAGGTTTCTATCTTGTCATACAGGGGACTGTGCAGTTCTTGTGTCACAAGGGGTTGGAAATCATCCTATCTTCGGCAGTGAGGTACGGGATTTTTAGCCCACACACGTGAGTATTCAGTCAGCAATCAGTTTCTGAGATATGCTAACAACACCCCATAGGGGTAATTCCACTCACCCATAGCAAATTATTTTCCAGCCCGTGAGGTAGTGCATACGACAGCTTCTCAAGACATCGCCTGCAGGGATGGCTGTGTAGGCGAAAACTGTCTTTCAAGATAAGTCCCCCTACAGTCCACTATTTAATCTTCGACTTCGCTTGTAGCATTACCCTCAACACAACCCGTGGTACGGTTTGTTTGCAATCGTGTTATTTACGATTTCGTGAGTCAAGTCGTGTTAACATGTTCTTTTATGCATACTATTTTGAATGCATTTTTAAAAGAATAATATAACTGTTTTTTTTAATTAGCCCTTAATGTGTAAGATTCGTTTAGCTATCGTCTTTGTTGATACGGTCATGCTAAAAGTGATATCCATGAAGTCACATGTGTTGAAATGATGTTGGTAGACATGATGTGATGCCCACGATATCATCAAGTCAGGTCTGATTAATATTTCGGGTCAGCAGGTGTACATGTTGAAGATAGTGACATAAAATACTAGAATGAATGAAGGCTTGTCATTTCTTTCTTCTTCGCATCTCCTTCTCAGTATTTACAGTTGCTCCCCAAAATTCTTTACTTTTCATAAATATATATGAAACACCTTAAGCCCTTTAAAATTTACTCTAAAAATACTTGAAAGATATTTATCACTCTCACCTCCATCGAGGACCAAGATTTGGAGCTACCGGGTCATACCTTTAATAAATACTGTTATTATTAAATGAGTATTTGTAACTATCTCCCTTTGTCGAGATCTCAGTGACTGTGAAGTTATTGGCGGTGTCCTATTGTTGGTGGTCGGCATGAAGGTTGTAGCCGTGATATTGTGGTAACGGTGTGTCAGTAACGTTACCTGTTAGTCTTCTTTACCTTATTTGGTCTCTGAAATCAGTGGCTTGGTAGTATAATCTGCCTCGTCTCGGCCACACAACACTTCTGTGTCCGAGACGAGGCCAAAGGCCATCAGTTTAAATCTGAAACTGGAACAAGGCAAACATTCAGCTTCTGGATCCTCGCCAGAATGTGCATGCCGTCTCTTTCTCTTATAGCTCCCGGTTACTCCGAACCCTCTTTGGAATAAGTGATTGGAGTATTGTGGGGCTTGTGCAAGCTAGGGTGTGATAATTTTCTCTGAAATGTAGCAATACAAGAGCCAGGCTCTCAGTGTGTGACCGCTACGACATGACTCCAGGTGGTCCCGCTTCTAGCTTATCGTCGTTCATCGCGATATCTGTGTCCACTTACCAGTTTATTATATATAATGCGTCTACATTTACTCTTCAGTGATGTGATTGCTGTGTTTTGGATGACCCATGAGCGATATTCGTTACCTGTTTTGGTGCGTTATTATTTACTTTCTCCAATTCTCTTAGTGATAAACATGGCTTGCTGACGTGCAGGCTGTCGGAGTATGAGTAGGGTAACATTAATGTAGGATTCATGGAAACCAGCAAGCCAAACTTGAGTCCTGGAGGTAGAAAGTACAATGCCTGCACTCAGAAGGAAGGGTGTTGATAAGTTGCGGTTTAATAACTGCAGTGTAGGCGCTCCTCTGGCAATACAGTGATGGAGTGAATGATGATGAAAGTGTTGTTTCTTCTTGGTGGGAAATGGACGATATGTAAAAGTATATATAGGTGTGTGTGTGTGTATGTGTGTGTGTGTGTGTGTGTGTGTGTGTGTGTGTGTGTGTGTGTGTGTGTGTGTGTGTGTGTGTGTGTGTGTGTGTGTGTGTGTGTGTGGGTGTGTGTGTGTGTACATGCACATGCACATTACACATAAATCCATATTCGTATGTACTTAAACATATACATAAGCAGCAGCAGCAGTACTAATATTAGAAGTAAGGGAAGTAACAGTAAAATATGTAGGTGTAGTAGTAGTAGTGGTAGTAGTTGCTGTTTTTCTTGTTGCTGCTGTTGTTAGAGTAGTAGTAGTTGCAATAGTATTGTAGTAGTTGTAATAGTATTGTAGTAGTTGTAATAGTATTGTAGTAGTTGTAATAGTATTGTAGTAGTTGTAATAGTATTGTAGTAGTTGTAATAGTATTGTAGTAGTTGTAATAGTATTGTAGTAGTTGTAATAGTATTGTAGTAGTTGTAATAGTATTGTAGTAGTTGTAATAGTATTGTAGTAGTTGTAATAGTATTGTAGTAGTTGTAATAGTATTGTAGTAGTTGTAATAGTATTGTAGTAGTGACAAATGGTGCAGCCAACATCTTTTATTCAATGGAATATGGATTTTTTCCCATCGTGTCTCTCCTGTTTTAAAAAAGAATAAGAGACCACCGGTCTGTACTAAGTTTGTGGTGCAAAGATTTGCACAGTACATTTTGACTCTCCAATGTGTATAGTGTTTCACTTGAAGTAATTTAAAGCATCTCGACACATATTCTCAAATTTTTATACACCTAAATATAAATTCCCTCACATTGTTCTTCGTTTAAGGTATGCAGGATCATACTTGTATTTGTCATCTCTATACAAACATATTCTCTTCTACACTTTATTTATAGACCGATACAGTGTTTTGCGTCTATTGTAAACACCAGCACACTGATGTACTGCCGACAATTAGTAAACCGCTCAATATAAAAAAAAAATATTCTAGCTATGTAATTCTCAAACTTGCCTGACTCTTAGGAGCATTTCAAGACCGTTTTATTTGGGCGTGTGGGTTTAAATATCCTAGCATAAGGTAATAGTTTTAACCTGCAACTCCAGTCTAGGATGTAGCTTGAAGTTTCCCTCTTCGTGGAATATGGTTTTCGAGACAGGCTGGACGTTCCTGGCGAAACTGACAACAAGTGAGTTTATGTATCTATTTATTGAGTTATCTATATATATTTTATCGAAAGCCATAGTTACAATATATGCTTAGTGTTAATCTGACAAAGTTGTTTCAGCAAATAACCTGTCAGGTTACCACCAGGACTTGGTATATAAACATAATATATCATGGAATGCATTACGTCCTCCAGTTTAAACAGAGTACAGGAAGTATATAAGCATAATAAATCTTGCAATGCATTACATTCTCCAACTTAAACAGAGAACACGAGGTATATAAGCATAATAAATCTAGAAATGCATTATGTCCTCTAAACTAAACAGAGGAGCTTGAAGTTAATATGTATAAGGACCGACGTTGTCTCCCACCCAGCCAATATAAGCCGCCCAATTATGATAGCCCTAACTGACGGATTTATTTATCGTTAACAATGTTCTAAATGCATTGGCTATAACGTGTTATAAAACGAATGTTATCTTTGATGAGCATATATTAGCAGGAGATTCCATTTATTTTGAAGGTAATTATATCAAGAATCCTCATATTTTTATGGCAGCGTCTTTACCAGTAATTGAAAAGGGTCATTTTTTACCCCTTCAAGAAGCAGCACTTATTCACTAGATTTATGAAAGTTTAGATAACAGTTGGAACTTGACAAATACAATGGAAAAAGTTTAATTTTGAGAGAAGCGTTAATGTTTTTGATCAGTAAAGCTCACGACTGAAACACGAGTAGAACTTGCATATAAAAGTTAAACTTACTCAGAAACAGATGTTACTTGGAACAAGTACAAATCATCAGAAATCTCAGTCAGATTAGTGCCTGGTCCCCTCAAGGAAGGTTTCTGGAGGCTGGTGAGGGGCTCTTGATCCAGGGAATTGAAATAATGCTCCAGTTCCCTGAATTGAGACTGAATGCCTTCCATGCCCCCTCCCCACTGGCACTATCTATGTTCCCTCATCAGTAAAATGGGTACCTGGCTGTTAGTCGACTGGTGTGAGTCGCATCCTGGGAAAAAACTGACCTAATTTGCCCGAAACACTCTGCATAACAAAGGGCTTTCTATATAGTAGTTTGTCATTGCTGTCAGCTATGGTCTGTATACCTTGTACATGTACTTGTAGTAAATAAAGATATTATTATTATTATTATTATTATTATTATTATTATTATTATTATTATTATTATTATTATTATTATTATTATTATTATTATTATTATTATTATTAGTATTATTATTATTATTGATGTTATTTATTATTATTATTATTATTATTATTATTATTATTATTATTATTATTATGATTATTATTATTATTATTATTATAATTATTATTATTATTATTATATTAACCCTGAAACTGTCGAAACAAATTTACGTTCACATGCGTAGTGCTCCAAAAGTATATATACGTTTTTTACATACTTTTAAATGTTGAAGAAACGTAGATCTGGCGCCTGGTTCCAGCGCCTGTACAAACATGCCATCTGCATCGGGACCATCACTGGTAACAGTCTGAGTTGGGAAAACACAAAGTAATGGCCACCTTAATGTCCAGCTTATTACTGTATTTTATTCAAAGAAAAGTTAAAGCTTTTGTCCTGCCCCAGCTCATTTCAAAATAAAGTCATTTTAATATATCGTCTCACCTGGGACTCGAACCCAAGATCCTTCAGATTAGTCCCTAGTCCCTTTCGATTTATGCCTAGTCCCTTAAGATTGGTCCCTAGTCTCTTCAGATTGGTACAGAATCCTTAAGATTGGTCTCTAGTCCCTTCAGATTAGTCCCTAGTCTTTTAAGATTGATCCCTAGTTCCTTAAGATTGGTCCCTAGTCCCTTCAAATTTGTACCTGGTCCCTTAAGATCGGTCATTAGTCCCTTCAGATTGATCCCTAGTCCCTTCAGATTGATCCCTAGTCCATTCAGATTGGTCTTTAGTTCCTTCAGATTGGTACCTAATCCCTTAAGATTGGTCCTTAGTCCCTTCAGATTGCTCTCTAGTCCCTTCAGATTGCTCTCTAGTCCCTTCATATTGATCCCTAGTCCCTTCAGATTGACCCCTAGTCCATTCAGATTGGTCATTAGTCCCTTCAGATTGATCCCTAGGCCCTTCATATTGATCCCTAGTCCCTTCAGATTGATCCCTTGAATTATCACCTTGTCTGCAACACTCAGAGTAATGCAAGTGATCAATAAAATGCTTTAACATTTTTTCCCCAGACATTACGTACTACTCCAGATAAACGCCTTAAGAGACCTGGCATTAGTGACTGGGAAAGGTCTCGCTGTTCCCAGGCTCTTAATGACATTATCTTCACTAATTCTAGGAATCTCCTAGAGTTCCACACTTTCTTTAATGCTATCTCAGATCCCAGATTCCTTTTAATGATTTAGTCACTAACCTGAAACAAAGAATTCTAGTGTCTACAGTACCGGATCTCATCGGGAAGGCTGTGGTGTACCTGGAGAGGGTTTCAGGAAGTCAACGCCCCCGCGGCTCGGTCTGAGTATAATTAATAAGCCCGGGAAAGGTTCGAGCCATCTGCTATTCTTTCAGCTGCTTTTGTGATGTAAATGCTGTGGTTAGCACAGATTATCATTCTAGCTACTTTTTAACACTAGACGAGGCACAGTTCCTATATCTGTTTATTTATATTTCCAAGCAATGGCAGGCAAAGCAGAGAAATGAGAATCTCGTAGTGTGTGTCGTGCGCCAAATATATTACAATTTATTCGGCTTTCATGGCCTATTCATGAATACCTGCTGTACCCGCTAGACTGAGAGGGAACAATCATGAATACCTGCTGTACCCACCAGACTGACAGGGAACAATCATGAATACCTTCTGTACCCACCAGACTGACAGGGAACAATCATGAATACCTGCTGTACCCACCAGACTGACAGGGAACAATCATGAATACCTGCTGTACCCACCAGACTGAGAGGGAACAATCATGAATACCTGCTATATCCGCCAGAATGATAGGGAACAATCATGAATACCTGCTGTACCTACCAGACTGACAGGGAACAATCATGAATACCTGCTATATCCGCCAGAATGATAGGGAACAATCATGAATACCTGCTGTACCTACCAGACTGACAGGGAACAATCATGAATACCTGCTATATCCGCCAGAATGATAGGGAACAATCATGAATACCTGCTGTACCCACCAGACTGAGAGGGAACAATCATGAATACCTGCTATATCCGCCAGAATGATAGGGAACAATCATGAATACCTGCTGTACCTACCAGACTGACAGGGAACAATCATGAATACCTGTTATATCCGCCAGAATGATAGGGAACAATCATGAATACCTGCTGTACCTACCAGACTGACAGGGAACAATCATGAATACCTGCTATACCCGCCAGACTGACAGGGAACAATCATGAATACCCGCTGTACCCGTCAGACTGATAGGGAACAATCACGAATACCTACTGTAAATCCTTTCTAAAATTTCCTTCTATACGTTTAAAAATATTTCTTTCATTTGCGTTAATGTAAAAATTAATAATTTTGTACCAGAAGAACCTAAGAAAACTTACCTAACCTTATTATAACAAGCTCAATTTATTTTAGCCTAATCCAACTAAATGTATTTTAGATAGCTTTACAATAATTTAATAATAAACATTTAAAATGAAATACATATTTTTCTCGTAAGGTTCAGAATGATTTCTGCAAAATTATTGCATACACAAATTTTTGTTTGCCTTATTCGACAAGAAAAGAGTTGCTTCCCTGGGATTTTGAGGTTAAGGGATTTCATATGTTGCACCAGAGGTGAACACTATTTATGCATCCGATCCCTTGCATACATAATTACATATCATGTTTGTTATAGAAATTGTCCCAGTTGTCAATGAAAGGAATTGCAAGTTCTTTTCGGTACCATTCATCTGTTGCAATATTGTTAGACACATGCCAGTTATGATTTTTATGCTTATTCATTAGACGTGTTATTCACTGCTTTTTTGACTTTCATTTTGATAAAAAGACATAATGAAGTTATATAGAACGTTTGTTGACGTCGTATCGGCTACACAGTGTTTTTCACAAAGTTCAATGTAAGTTGGAAACGTCGTTAATACAGGTTCCATTTATCTGAATTTATATCTTGCTGACATCGTGTGGGTATCTCCTACCCAAAAAACAGGAGCCTAAATGCAGTGAATATTATGCAGGGTGTTCGATGTAGAGAATTTAGCAAACGGAGTAGGGGTGAGGAGGAGCTGATGAAGTGGATTAGCCAGTTAGAGGTGATGGATCAGGATCGCATTACTAAAGGATGAATCAATCGGGGATGAAAATTGGTGGGTGAAGGCAAATGAAGTTTTGAGTGCTAGAGGCTTGAACAAGCAGCAGCGTTTTGTGAGTGTGTTAAGTGGGAGTGAAGACAAGTGTTGTTTTACGGCTTGACATGCTGTTGGAGTGTAAGAAAGATTACAGATTGAAGACATTCATTAACAGTGATTAGTTGGACTTGAGTCCTGGACGTGGCAGGAACAGTGCCTTCACCTTAAGTGGGAGTGGTGATAACTGGAGGATCACTTGCATCAGTGTCACTGCACCTCTAGCGAAACAGCTGTTGAATGAATGATGGTGAAGGCGTTTTCTCTATTTTTGGTCCAACCTTCCTCAGTGGAAGACAGCCGGTGTGTTAAAATATATCCGTTTCTCTTCTTTTGTTGAAACTGAATAATTAAGACTCAGGTGTCAGAAAACTATAATTCGAATAATTAATCTTTCTAAAGACCTTTGAGATAAGCGCTGAGCTGGACAGTAATTAATACTCTCACTACTTTTTTCATTCTTCCGGTGAATTATGAACCTTTTTAATTACACCAATAGAATCAAGGATAAAAAGCTATATAATTCTTTAAAATCTTTATACAAAAATCGAGATATAATTCAGATGAATGAATTCATTAAATCTTTCATAGCTTATTAATGTAAAATGAGAAGAAAAATCAAAGTCAGATAAAATTCCTAGAATTAAGCAGAAAGATTTTATACAGTAGCGCAGAAATTTATAAAGTGACCAATTGAAATGTATTTCTATTGATAGAATTACCGACAATATTGTTAAGTAACTTTTTGATGAAATTCCTGGAGAGCGAAACGTTGCCACAATAAATTGTCACATTAGTTGCACTTGTATCCTTTTACTTAATACAAATGTATTTTAGTCACTGTGCGACCCCAGAAAGAGAACTCTACCTCAATGTTCGCTACAGAAATAGTGCAGAGTGCGACATTAGTTTGTAATGCATTGAAGATTGGAAGTGAATCTGTTAAAGACATTTACTGGCTATCACATGGAAACTAATATCAATTTTTGAGTAAAACAAATAAATTAGGATATCCCAAAACTATTTCAAACCTTCCACTAAGAAACATCGGTGTTGAAGCCAGACTGATGCAACTGAATAATTGCTTTATCAAACTGAAGACTTGAAAAAAACAGAATTATGATTTTTCAAATGTCTTCCACTGAAAAAGCAAAGTAGGACGAACATAGGCCAAAATTAGTCAAAATTATTATCTAAGTCAATAAAGTATGTAGCTAAATTAGTAAGTACCACTGTTACTAATACTACTACTACTAGTACTACTACTACTACTACTACTACTACTACTACTACTACTACTACTACTACTACTACTACTACTACTGCTGCTGCTGCTACTACTACTACTACTACAACTACTACTACTACTACTACTACTACTAATAATAATAATAATAATAATAATAATAATAATAATAATCTTTATTTTAACAAGTCTATTACACAACTATTAGAGACCTAGGTGAAATCATTTGCACAATATAGAAAGCAACTTGTTACGCAGAATATTTCGGGCAACGGAGGTTAATCTTGTCTCCCAGGATGAACCCAGTAGAGTCGACTAAGACCCAGATACCTGCTTAATGCTAGGTGAACAGGAGCAGCAGATGTAACGAAACATCCTCAGCGTTTCATCCGTGCAGGGGATCGATCCCGGACCCCTCAGTGCATGATTATTATTATCATGTGGGGAGCGCTAAATGCGTAGACATTATACAGCGCCTAAGGGGGGAATGGAAGGCATTCAGGCTCAGTTCAGGGAAACGAAGCACAGATCCAATTCCTTAGATCAAGAGCCCTTCACCAGAGACAAAGAACCCTCCTTGAGGGGCCTCAGTGTGTGAGCCGAGGATGCTATCATTCTAGCCAAGAACACCAGAGACACGCGAGCGAGTCTCCTTATGTGGAGTAAATAAGAAAACAGGGAAGGAAATAAGTAATTTAGTAAGTAAAGAAGTAAGTCAGTCAGTAAATAGGTAAGTAAATAAGTAAATAAAAGAGTAAGTTTTAAGTAGCATTTGGGTGTATAAAATAATTATTTTACAATGGTCTTGAAAGCACACAGATAGTACGTGCACAAGGTCACGTAAATTACATTCAGTAGATTTAATCCAGGATAACCCAACAATGTCAGGTACAGTGACTTATTTCTGATCAGAAGAGAAATTCTTCAATTATATCACGGAAACCTATTTGCTTAATAAAATTAGTAAGTAAAAACATACACTGCCCAATGTGATACCAACAGGAAAGTTTGAAGCCTATCAAAAAATAATTTTTCAATAATTAGTTAGATTGCAACGATTCCATAATTCGTAATGTCACTAAGACAGTGTAGGCCTATTGTCGAATGTATCAGAATTATTTTAAAACCATCGAGAAGAAGCATTCTTATATTATTGTTTTTAATATCATTATTTTCATTTAGGGAACAAATCACGATAAAACGCGTTATTGCAAATATGAAAGAAATACACTGTGAAAATAGGAAATCATACCTGAGCACTTTCGTATGCTTATACACACATCTTCAGAGGAATCCTCTGAAGGTATGTGTGTAAACAACTCATAAGGAAGCGCTCAAGTGTCATTTCCTATTTGCACTGTGGAATTTTCTCATCAATAATTTATTAAAATTGGCAAACTGGAACTCATACAGTGTAGTAACAAAGCGAAACTTTTATGCTCGAAAAACATCGCGGCAGAAATTTTGATACTGACCAGTAGAAACATTCTCTAGTTAGCCCACAAATTCCAACATTACCAAATTTTGTAAATCAATTTTGTTTATTGAAAAATTGCCTGCTCACCAACTAACCTTAATAGGCTGTATCCTGTCTGTTAGATGCACCAACCAATAAATATCGAAGCTGTTCAGAAGAGGTAAATTCAAACATTTTGAACATGAATTAAGAGAACATTTGTCCCCCCTTCCCCCCCCAAAAAAAAAAAATATTCAGCTACACATTTGATTTTTACTCTGGTCCGTCGTTGATGTAGGAGGCGCCTATTTTGAATGTTTAAGGCCAGGTAAAAGGGGATTTTGAAAAATATAGACCTATTCCTGGAATTCTGAAATTTGCTATACAACTTTAATCACATATCACCTGCTTATGCCAACAGCTGAATTAAAAAATTTAAAGCTGATCGGAGTCGTCCTTCTTGTGTTATGACTGAAGTGAAAACGAACCCGAGGAGAAAGAAAAGAAGAGTTCTGTTAAAGCCACTGTGTGACCTAGGGAAGATATACTGGTATTCCATGAACCCTACGTCTCTATAATGAACCCAGCACCTCCGTCTCTATAATGAACCCAGCACCTCCGTCTCTATAATGAACCCAGCACCTCCGTCTCTATAATGAACCCAGCACCTCCGTCTCTATAATGAACCCAGCACCTCCGTCTCTATAATGAACCCAGCACCTCCGTCTCTATAATGAACCCAGCACCTCCGTCTCTATAATGAACCCAGCACCTCCGTCTCTATAATGAACCCAGCACCTCCGTCTCTATAATGAACCCAGCACCTCCGTCTCTATAATGAACCCAGCACCTCCGTCTCTATAATGAACCCAGCGCCTCCGTCTCTATAATGAACCCAGCACCTCCGTCTCTATAATGAACCCAGCACCTCCGTCTCTATAATGAACCCAGCACCTCCGTCTCTATAATGAACCCAGCACCTCCGTCTCTATAATTAACCCAGCACCTCCGTCTCTATAATGAACCCAGCACCTCCGTCTCTATAATGAACCCAGCACCTCCGTCTCTATAATGAACCCAGCACCTCCGTCTCTATAATGAACCCAGCACCTCCGTCTCTATAATTAACCCAGCGCATCCGTCTCTATAATGAACCCAGCACCTCCGTCTCTATAATGAACCCAGCACCTCCGTCTCTATAATGAAGCCAGCACCTCCGTCTCTATAATGAACCCAGCACCTCCGTCTCTATAATTAACCCAGCACCTCCGTCTCTATAATAAACCCAGCACCTCCGTCTCTATAATTAACCCAGCACCTCCGTCTCTATAATGAACCCAGCACCTCCGTCTCTATAATGAACCCAGCACCTCCGTCTCTATAATTAACCCAGCACCTCCGTCTCTATAATGAACCCAGCACCTCCGTCTCTATAATGAACCCAGCACCTCCATCTCTATAATTAACCCAGCACCTCCGTCTCTATAATGAACCCAGCACCTCCGTCTCTATAATGAACCCAGCACCTCCGTCTCTATAATTAACCCAGCGCATCCGTCTCTATAATGAACCCAGCACCTCCGTCTCTATAATGAACCCAGCACCTCCGTCTCTATAATGAACCCAGCACCTCCGTCTCTATAATGAACCCAGCACCTCCGTTTCTATAATTAACCCAGCTCCTCCGTCTCTATAATGAACCCAGCACCTCCGTCTCTATAATGAACCCAGCACCTCCGTCTCTATAATGAACCCAGCACCTCCGTCTCTATAATTAACCCAGCACCTCCGTCTCTATAATGAACCCAGCACCTCCGTCTCTATAATGAACCCAGCACCTCCGTCTCTATAATTAACCCAGCGCATCCGTCTCTATAATGAACCCAGCACCTCCGTCTCTATAATGAACCCAGCACCTCCGTCTCTATAATGAACCCAGCACCTCCGTCTCTATAATGAACCCAGCACCTCCGTTTCTATAATTAACCCAGCTCCTCCGTCTCTATAATGAACCCAGCACCTCCGTCTCTATAATGAACCCAGCACCTCCGTCTCTATAATGAACCCAGCACCTCCGTCTCTATAATTAACCCAGCACCTCCGTCTCTATAATGAACCCAGCACCTCCGTCTCTATAATGAACCCAGCACCTCCGTCTCTATAATGAGCCCAGCACCTCCGTCTCTATAATTAACCCAGCGCATCCGTCTCTATAATGAACCCAGCACCTCCGTCTCTATAATGAACCCAGCACCTCCGTCTCTATAATGAACCCAGCACCTCCGTCTCTATAATGAACCCAGCACCTCCCTTTCTATAATTAACCCAGCACCTCCGTCTCTATAATGAACCCAGCACCTCCGTCTCTATAATGAACCCAGCACCTCCGTCTCTATAATGAACCCAGCACCTCCGTCTCTATAATTAACCCAGCACCTCCGTCTCTATAATGAACCCAGCACCTCCGTCTCTATAATGAACCCAGCACCTCCGTCTCTATAATTAACCCAGCGCATCCGTCTCTATAATGAACCCAGCACCTCCGTCTCTATAATGAACCCAGCACCTCCGTCTCTATAATTAACCCAGCACCTCCGTTTCTATAATTAACCCAGCACCTCCGTCTCTATAATGAACCCAGCACCTCCGTCTCTATAATGAACCCAGCACCTCCGTCTCTATAATGAACCCAGCACCTCCGTTTCTATAATTAACCCAGCACCTCCGTCTCTATAATGAACCCAGCACCTCCGTCTCTATAATGAACCCAGCACCTCCGTCTCTATAATGAACCCAGCACCTCCGTCTCTATAATGAACCCAGCACCTCCGTCTCTATAATGAACCCAGCACCTCCGTCTCTATAATGAACCCAGCACCTCCGTCTCTATAATGAACCCAGCACCTCCGTCTCTATAATTAACCCAGCACCTCCGTTTCTATAATTAACCCAGCACTTCCGTCTCTATAATGAACCCAGCACCTCCGTCTCTATAATGAACCCAGCACCTCCGTCTCTATAATGAACCCAGCACCTCCGTTTCTATAATTAACCCAGCACCTCCGTCTCTATAATGAACCCAGCACCTCCGTCTCTATAATGAACCCAGCACCTCCGTCTCTATAATGAACCCAGCACCTCCGTTTCTATAATTAACCCAGCACCTCCGTCTCTATAATGAACCCAGCACCTCCGTCTCTATAATTAACCCAGCACCTCCGTCTCTATAATGAACCCAGCACCTCCGTCTCTATAATGAACCCAGCACCTCCGTCTCTATAATGAACCCAGCACCTCCGTCTCTATAATGAACCCAGCACCTCCGTCTCTATAATGAACCCAGCACCTCCGTGTCTATAATTAACACAGCACCTCCGTCTCTATAATGAACCCAGCACCTCCGTTTCTATAATTAACCCAGCACCTCCGTCTCTATAATGAACCCAGCACCTCCGTCTCTATAATGAACCCAGCACCTCCGTCTCTATAATGAACCCAGCACCTCCGTCTCTATAATGAACCCAGCACCTCCGTCTCTATAATGAACCCAGCACCTCCGTCTCTATAATGAACCCAGCACCTCCGTTTCTATAATTAACCCAGCACCTCCGTCTCTATAATGAACCCAGCACCTCCGTTTCTATAATTAACCCAGCACCTCCGTCTCTATAATGAACCCAGCACCTCCGTTTCTATAATTAACCCAGCACCTCCGTCTCTATAATTAACCCAGCACCTCCGTCTCTATGTAAACAAAAGGAAGTGTGGAGGTGTTGATAAAACTATAATGAGGCAAAATTTATAATAACATTTATCTATCTATATATGTGGGTATATATATGCGTGCACCAACATATACTTTTTCGTGTACTTGTACATGCGTATGCACGTGTGTCTGCATGTGTAAGCATTCATGAATTTTCACTTTGTATATATATATATATATTATATTATATATATATATATATATATATAAATATATATATATATATATATATATATATATATATATATATATATATATATATATATATATATATATATATATATATTATATATATATATATATATATATATATATATATATATATATATATATATATATATATATATATATATATATATATAATATATATATATATATATATATGTCGTGCCGTATAGGCAGAACTTGCGATCATGGCTTAAATAGCAACACTCATCTTGCCATATAGGACAAGTGAAAATTTGTGTATGCAATAATTTCGCCAAATTCATTCTGAACCTAACGAAAAAAATATGTATGATCGTGTTTGTTTAGTACTAAATTATTGTAAACGTATTTAAAATATATTTAGTTGGGTTAGGCTAAAATAAATTGTTCTTGTTATAATAAGGTTAGGTAAGTTTTCTAAGATTCTTTTGGTGCAAAATTAAATTTTTTTACATTAACATTAATGAAAAAAATATATCTTTAAACGTATAAGAGAAAATTTCAGAAAAGACTTTATTTTAAATGAGTTCTTGCTAATTGACCAGTTTTACGTATTCGGCACGACATATATATATATATATATATATATATATATATATATATATATATATATATATATATATATATATATATATATATATATATATATATATATATATATATATAAACACTGATCTCTGGCTGAAGGAGACTCGAACCTACGAACCTTAGGACAAGTACGCAGTGCTTTACCAATCTACCCACACTGGACAATATCTTGGCGTGTAGCTTGCGCTACACGTTTGATCCAAGGCAGCCAGCTTTCAGGGAGAAGGCTTACAGCTTTTCATCTCATGCCCTGTATGCATCAGCCTTACTAGAGATTTGAACAATGCAAGGAATTCGCCAAGGTATTGTCCAGGAGTGAACAAGAGGATGATTGACGCGCCCGAGAAGCATCCTCTCTATCCTCATACAGTCTTCAAGTCAGATACACCGATAATGCGCAGAAGACTTTCTTCTGGAAGCACCAAAAGAAGGTGTCAGAAGTGGAGACCACCAACACTGCTCACTCAGCAGTATGTAACACGGTAATATCAACACAACCAATGAGAGGATGTGACACAGAGCTGGTGAGTAAGACACATGTACAATACTGGGTCTAAGAGACCAATAATCTTCCTTCAAGGTATAGGGATTTATTACCTAAAATAACCTCTACACTTCCACTTTCTTCAGGATTTCTACGATCAAGACTGGAGGACTCTCCACGTTGTCTTCTGTCTCCAGGTTGTTTTCTCTGTAATCAACTGACGAACCTTGTAGCACAGGACAAACATTTCGCCAGTGATGGTACCTAGTGTTGCGCATGTTATACCGATCAACTTGTGTTGCGCATGTTATACCGATCAACTTGTGTTGCGCATGTTATACCGATCAACTTGTGTTGCGCATGTTATACCGATCAACTTGTGTTGCGCATGTTATACCGATCAACTTGTGTTGCGCATGTTATACCGATCAACTTGTGTTGCGCATGTTATACCGATCAACTTGTGTTGCGCATGTTATACCGATCAACTTGTGTTGCGCATGTTATACCGATCAACTTGTGTTGCGCATGTTATACCGATCAACTTGTGTTGCGCACGTTATGCTGATCAACTTGTGTTGCGCACGTTATGCTGATCAACTTGTGTTGCGCATGTTATACTGATCAACTTGTGTTGCGCACGTTATACTGATCAACGTGTGTTGCGCACGTTATACTGATCAACTTGTGTTGCGCATGTTATACTGATCAACTTGTGTTGCGCACGTTATACTGATCAACTTGTGTTGCGCACGTTATACTGATCAACGTGTGTTGCGCACGTTATACTGATCAACTTGTGTTGCGCATGTTATACTGATCAACTTGTGTTGCGCACGTTATACTGATCAACTTGTGTTGCGCACGTTATACTGATCAACTTGTGTTGCGCACGTTATGCTGATCAACTTGTGTTGCGCACGTTATACTGATCAACTTGTGTTGCGCACGTTATACTGATCAACTTGTGTTGCGCACGTTATACTGATCAACTTGTGTTGCGCACGTTATACTGATCAACGTGTCAGTATTGTACAGGATACTCGAAAATCTGGAGGCATTGGAAATCTCACTAATATTCTTTATTTTTTCCTGGCAGGTTACCGGAGTTGCTGCATCATGTTCATATGAATCTTGCAAAGCGCGTTGAACGTTGCATCGCTAATGGTGGACAGTATATTGAAGATATTATTCATTAAAATTAAAGTATAATTATTACATGTATCCAGACATTTGGGACACTCTGTATACCACATATAGTATGATGACACAGAACTTGCAGTATCACCAATATATCCGAATTACTGAGATTAGACTCGGTAATTACTGAGATTAAGCTCGGTAATTACCATAACTCAAACCAGGGCAGAGCGTAAACATTAGTGGCAACAATGAAAGCTCATGAACGTAACTCAGGATCAGGAGTGAGAGACAGAGAGAGACTCGTAATGACACTCCACCATAAGTGCCAAAATACTCCTGAACCTAAATAATTCTTAATAAAGAATCGCAGTTCCCAGTCATCAAGACATACGGCTCGTCTGACCTACTAGCTTGTATACTACTTAAAGTATCTATAACAACGAGAAATTCCCTCAAGGGAGGTTCCTTTCATGCTGGTGAGGGGTTCTTGATCTAGGGAATTGGATCTGTGCTCCAGTTGCCTGAAATAAGCCTGACTGCCTTCCATCTTTCGCCCCATAGGCGCTGTATAATCCTTACGCGTTTAGCACCCCCCTGATAATAATAATAATAATAATAATAATAATAATAATAATAATAATAATAATAATAATAATAATAATAATAATAATAATAATAATAATAGTAATAATAATAATAATAATAATAATAATAATAATAATAATAATAATAATAATAATAATAATAATAATAATAATAATAATAATAATAATAATACTATCAAAGAAATGCAAATGAGTAGTCAGGGGTAGCAAACGTACGTCTGCAGTCCCACATAGCGGCTGCTGCTTCAGGGAAGCACAGCTGGAGGGGATGGGCGACAGTCTGCGACTAGAATCTTATCTGAGTTTTATCAATCTACCTTCATACAACACGTTAAACTACCTGATACATATGCTGAACAAGCAGCGAACCAGCCACAACTCAGCTCCTCTCAGCAAGCATATCATATGTAATAAATATAAACGTACCTTAAATATCTAGATACTCTAACAGACGAATGATTAATACTATAATGACAGAATATTTCTTTTCTGCTCCGGGAAAGAGTATTTAGTTAAAGTAATATTATTAATACATGATGACCTTAATTTTATTAGATATCCCTGAGGCAGAATCTTTAAGTAGTTACCTAATTTTTTCCCACTTTCTCCAAATTTTGAATTTATTTCGTTCATAGGTCAAGAATGACTCATCCTACCGACTTCAAATTTTGAACGCCTGTGTACGGTTTGTAGATGAATGGTTCAGAGAACCGACATGTTGATAAATTAGACACATGTGCAACTCTTGGGTATCTTTATTGAGGAAACGTTTCGCCACACAGTGGCTTCATCAGTCCATACAAATGAGAATCTTGAAGAACAGGAGGAGAATGAGGTAATCAGTCCCTCAACTGTGTGGCGAAACGTTTCCTCAATAAAGATACCCAAGAGTTGCACGTGTCTAATTTATCAACGTGCCGGTTCTCTGAACCATTCACCTACAATCCTGTCAGACACTGCAACTTCTTGGGATCTTAATACTTGGGAATTCTTCGCTTGCCTAAGCCTTGGGCATGACCTACTTCCACATCGAACAAATGTGACACCACCTACGACTGCTGCACCTCTCCTGCCTACGGTTTAGAAGCTGCTCCTCCGCACATATGCCGTATTCTATTCAAGTTTGAAGGACTGACCACATCGACTCAAGGTTGAGGGACTGATTACCTTATTCTCCTCCTGTTCTTCAAGATTTTCCTTTGTATGGACTGATGAAGCCACTGTGTGGCGAAACGTTTCCTCAATAAAGATACCCAAGAGTTGCACATGTGTCTAATTTATCAGCCTGTGTACGGTAACGAGGGCCAGATTCTAGGAGCAATAGCCACGTACCAAAATTGATGAACCCATTCCCAGCATCCTAGAAAGGTTCCAATAACTTCCTAAACTCTCAGTGGCAAGCTAAAAAGGTTAAAAAAAAAAGTTTCCTAAGTTAAAGACGAAGGAAGATGGAACATCACATAGGTGCAGATTTGCTCATGGGTAAAATAGAGAGAAATTTTTATTTCCTTTTAATAAATTCATTAAAAATATTTGAGTAACTTTTCTAAATGTGTTAAGTACTTAATGGCTGATGCATCTTATGGACACGATACCATCAGTTCAGTTTAGTTTGTGTGTGTGTGTGTGTGTGTGTGTGTGTGTGTGTGTGTGTGTTTGTATTTGTGTGCATGTTGATGTGCGTGTTTGTGTTCATGTTTATGTTTGTGTGGGTATGAATGTATTTATATGTGCTATGTAACTGTGTGTTTATGTGATTGTGTGTTTGTGTGAGTTTGTGTGTGTATATATGTTTGAGTGAAGGAGTTATTAGTTTCTGATCGTCACAAGACTTTTTGCATTTGCAAAATGACGTACAACAAGCAATGGTTTTGCAGCACCGGCATCGCTCTTGCAAGTACAGGTAAGACTCACATCTGCAGGTAACTCAATAATACGAGGGTCTGGCGTGAGTGTTGTGTCATCACTACTGATTGTCCATCCAAAATCCGTTGGGCTAACGGTTCGTCCATGTTAAACACTGGTGAGCATTAATACATGTCAAATGATCTTCGCAAGTGAACCCACAATAAAGAGTTTGTGCAAGGTAAGCTTTGCAGGATTGGTACAATAGCTTTGGCCATCAGTTCAAATCGAAGTGCATCAAATGTCTTACACACTGAGCTTGGTTGTTGAACCGTCACCAAGTATTGCACAGCAAGCTTAAAGGATTGAGTACTCGGAGGAAGATGACGTCGTGCAAATAGTTTTTCTGGTTGTGCCTTAAGGGATTATAGTTTGGTGATGATTTTCGTGATGAAACTTGTAGATATGAATGAGTATTACAAAGACATCTGTGTCGTTTGGTATATGAATGGAATATAATGCCGACAAGATGAAGAATTAGACACATGTGCAAAAATCTGGGTATCTTTATTTGTAGATGTTTTGCCATCCAGTGACTTTATAGATACAATACATGGACATAATGTGAAGAATGAAGAACTATATTCAAAAGATTAGGTAATCAGTCCCTCAGCTTTGGAGTTGGTGAAGAGCACCGTAGTACTGAAAAATATGAAGACTGAATTTTGTATAGTGGCGTCAGATGAGGGACGTGCAGCAGATGAAAGCGTTGTCACTGGTGGGCGGAATTTTCCAGTGTTGTCAGTATATAAACGCCAGTCTTCCTGCCTGTGCTCCAGATCTTCAAGACTACGGTGCTCCTCACCGACTCCAAAACTTTGGGACTGATTACCTCATCTTTTGTATATAGGTCTACATTCTTTACATTAAGTACTTGTATTACGAACACAGGTAAAGAATGGCCTGTAAGACCTGGTCGTAATGGGAATTTGGGGCAAAAAACTCAACAGTAGACTATTCTAGGTATGTTTACCTTCCCCAGATGATATATAGAGGTATATGCACTATGTACAGATTGAATAGTAAGTGTACACCACGGTCACAGATGGCAAAGCAGAGCCAGAGAGAGTGCACCGTGCTCAACCAGCGGCTAGGCAAGTCTGTCAGTTCGCATACCACAAGTTCAGCTTTGGCAGGCTTGCCTGTGATTGGCCAATAAACCAAGGTACTGATTTAACGACGGGAATCCTATTGATCATTAAACCCTTAGCACCCGGTTCGTTGGTTGGGAGGCAGCCTATATGGGAGTGTATTGTATTGATAAAGCCACTGGATGGCGAAACATTTACAAATAAAGATACCCAGATGTTGCATATGTAACTAATTCTTCTCTGCGATTGTTGTGAAGCTTCTGACTTTTAATGCTACCGCTTGAGTAGGTCCACTTTCAGTCAATACGCCTCTAAGATACTCTCTCAGGACATCACGAATGAACTTCTTGCCATCTGCACAGACAGCTTCATAGTTTTAGCAGTGGAAGCTAACAGTAGTGGTTCCACAGAAGACCCTTCTCTGTCAAAATCATAGTCAACACGACGAAATTTGCAGATATTATTCACATTACTGTAAAGCGTTGTTAAAAGGTTTTTAAATGTGATTTTCTTTCTCTTAACTGGCATCCTTCGAAATTGATTAATAACATCAACTGGCTCTTAGTGTAATCTCATTTTTGGAAATTCGTGTTTGTGATATTTAATTATTAGTAGCACCAGTCTCGTCTAATATGGACGAAAGCAAAACACCGTAGGCAAGAATTTATGCAATTGTCATTCGTGTCTCCTCGGCGATATCAACTTTTCTCTGAACCTTCAAATGATGTTTGATGGCATTACTCAGTTTTTTTTTTTGTTTGCATGTCTGATTGTGTTACACTTAGAAAAGTGAGGGGCTTTTACTTGTGAATAAGTGCTGATAGTGATTTTCACCGGGTTGTATATCTTTCGTCTCGAAACATGGAGAAAACTTGTTGTGCTATAACCCTCCCCCCCCCCCCAAAAAAAAAATGGAGCATCTTCTTGACATTCATCGCTGGGACACAATTATTGGTTAGAATGCTGTGAAGCTTAACTTCACCTTTACCAAGGTATGGGTCTTGTCTGCTTTCAACATACTGGAGCACCTGTTTTGTATTGGCTTCCATTCCATTTCTGAGGTTTCATGTTAACTCGTGATGCATTCTCAGCTCGTAATCAACAAGTGTAATGTTCAGCAGCTCCTGAAATTCCTATATGAGGAGGACATCATGGTAAGCAAGCGTCCATTCAGCAATGTACGTAGTCCTTTCCCTTTTGTTTTGCCAGTGATCCTTACGCCTGACTTCTGAGATCGGTTTATTGTCTGTTCGAGAGCCATGGCGACACCCATGGCATTAAACTGGCCATTTGTTCTCCTTACAACGAAATGACCTTTCTTGAGCCGATCATATACCTCAGAGTAAGGAGTCAGGATGCACCATTTGCTCGTAGAGCAGTAAACCCCATCTCAAATAGTTTACTCTGTCAAAAATGTGGTAAATTGGAAGAACATCCTTCAATGTTTGTAGGTAGAGGGTCCAGTTTCCCTCCCTGCCCGCTCATATTAGGCTCTTTAAAAGACTTGCTTATATTTTTCTTTTTCTTATCAATACAAAATTTCATGAACATGTTTTATTACCATCAAAATAGTCTTATCATATAGGACACTTTATGAGGAATGAAAAAAGCATGTCAGAAATTTATGACGTGCACATTCTTCACCTCGTTCTGTTGGAATCGTCATTGTCGTAACGGCAGCCTTGTGGTCAGATGACTCAAAACAGCCAAGGATTTGTCAAGAGACTATGCCTTCAGGTGATCACTCACTACTGGGTCGAGGGAGGATTCAGAGATGTGAATAGGGAAGTCTACAAAGTTTTTCATGTCAAACAGTGTAAGAAGTTTATCAAAATTCCTCTGTATAAGATGTTGGTTGAAGTCACAAACAATTACATGTTACATTTATATTGAAGCAGAAGGGAGTCCATATTTTTCATCATAAAGTTGATGGACTCTCCTTGTCACCACCGAAGTGCAGAGGTACTAGTGATTATCCATAGCTTGAATAATATAATTTCCAGGCGATTCAGGATGCATATGACAATGCCTCCTTGTCTATGCGTGAGTCATTTCATCCATGAGATGTAGTGAGTAATTCTAGCAGAATTTTCTAGGCTGTTATCATCCAAAAATGTCTCAACAACGGCCATAATGTGGACATGTGTGTTTACGAAACTGCTCTTAAGCTGCACAACATTGGTAATGAAGCTTCTAATGGTGATAGAATGGTTCCTCATGGATGTATAAGGTGCTTGTGGAGAACTTTCACTAGAACACAGTCTCAAATTAACCCTAGATAAGTATGAAACAAATTGCAAACTTGGTGGGACTTTAGGAATAGTGGGGATTATAAACAACGTTCATCCTTTATTGTCCACCGTCTCATGTTCCCCAACTAACTCCGAGGCCCTGGATCAGGAACATATCGTTCATGCATATTACGAAAATTTACGTCAGCAGAATTGACTTTTAAGTGGAGTATATAATTAAGAAGAATTTAAATCGACTTGACCTCTTTATGGATTTTGTCTTTTTGACTGGTTACAATTGTTGATATCATTCATTATTTTATATTTGGAGCATATATTATTACACTTATTAATTTATTACATTGGTGATATGTTCTGACACCTTCCACAGGAAGATTACATAAAATATGGCCAACCTCAACCTAACTTGTGTGTTTTTTTATATAAACAGAGAAGTGAATTTTAATTACTGAAGAGAGCGCTCGGTCGGAGACAATATGGTGTCTCATTCAGCTACCACTTCGTAGTTTCTCTCTTAAAATCACTAGTTCTTCACTTTATTTGGACCTTCTTCTTCTCTTATCTTGTAGTATAGAATTATCTGATAATATTTCTATCAGCTGCCACCATTCAAAGAAACATTCCCGAACCAGCCCGTTCGTCCTTTCCTTGATCTTCCCAGCTTCATTTCCCTCGCGCTTCCCTTGCCTGTTATTTTCCTCAAACTCAACAGTAAAGTTTATAGAATCGGCTAAGCTATTTAATTTGCCAAGGAAATGGTGTATATCTACATTCTTGGGCATAAGACATAAAATATCATCGACACATCTGAACCATTTTGCTCTATTATGGAGGATTGTGTTAAGCAATCTTGTTTCTATAAACTTTACTGTTGAGTTTGAGGAAAATAACTCATTGCCTTTTCTAGATGTTTTAATTATTAAGAATAATAATGAATTCAATTTTAAAATTTATAGAAAACCTACAAATAACTGTTACTATGTCCACTATTATTCTTCACATCAAGATAGAGTTAAACTGTCTGTTTTCTCATCAATGTTTTTGAGAGCTTTACGTATTTGTAGTCCAGAGTTCATAGATGAAGAAACATCCAAAATTTATGAAATAGCCAATGATCTGAAATACCCGAGAAATGTAATTGATAAATGATTTAAAATTGCTAGAAATACTTTTTACAACCCAAAAAGGTACAACCAACCTTATTCAACTAAAAATATGTTGGTTCTCCCTTACCATGAAAACTTGGTTGATATGCCTTCTCTTCTTAAGACTTTTAATATTAAAGTTGTATTTAAAAATCTTGATACAGTAAAAAAAACTTTTGATAAAGAATTCCCCCCAAAATACTGACGGATGTGTCTATAAGATTCCTTGTAAAATTTGCGATAAAGTTTATTACGGTCAAACTGGTAAAAGTCTCGAACTTAGATTAAAACAACATAAATATAGCATTAGAACTGGACAAGATTCCAATGCTCTATTTATTCATATGAGAGATTTTAACCAACCAATTGATTTTCAAAAAGTTGAGAAAGTTGTATCAAGCAAGTCCACGGTTGACAGAAATATAATTGAATCTTGTTTCATAAAAAGCAGTTTTGAAAATAATATGAATATTTCCTTAGGTTTGTATAAATTAGATTCATTTATAATTAATAAAATTTGGTTAGAGTTTAATAATACATTGGACAAATAATAAACCTTATTTTTTGGGTAGAATAATTTGTTAGTGGGTTGTCGTGAGGACCTGTCTAGTTGGACCAGCGGACCTACTGCAGTGTTCCTCTTTTCTTATGAGTCCGGTATTGTCCCGCGTCAGGTGTTTCTTTGTTGTGGGAATTGACTGTTAGGTGTGGTTTAAGCCCTTTAATTGCCTTCCTTTGATGTATTACTTTCATAGTTCCTTGACAATGTGAGTAATCACGAAAGCGCTTGGAATTTCACTACTTTTTCACAGTGGTTGTTTTGCATATTTTAAAATCACCTGTTTACTGTGGTCGTATTGCATATATGCATATATATAATATATATATATATATATATATATATATATATATATATATAGATATATATATATATATATATATATATATATATATATATATATATATATATATATATATATATATATATATGTCGTGCCGAATAGGCAGAACTTGCGATCTTGGCTTAAATAGCAAAGCTCATCTTGCCATATAGGACAAGCGAAAATTTGCGAATGCAATAATTTTGCCAAAATCATTCTGAACCTAACAAAAAAAAATATATTTAACTGTGTTTGTTTAGTATTAAATTACTGTAAACAAATCTAAAATATATTTAGTTGGGTTAGGCTAAAATAAATTTTTCTTGTTATAATAAGGTTAGGTAAGTTTTCTAAGATTCTTTTGGTGCAAAATTAAAATTGTTTACATTAACATCAATGAAAAAAATGTATCTTTAAACGTATAAGAGAAAATTTTAGAAAGGACTTAATTTTAAATGAGTTCATGCTAATTGACCAGTTTTACATATTCTGCACGACATATATATATATATATATATATATATATATATATATATATAATATATATATATATATATATATATATATATATATATATATATATATATATATATATATATATATATATATATATATATATATATATATATATACATATATATATATATATATATATATATATGTATATATATATGTATGTATATATATATATATATATATATATATATATATATATATATATATATATATATATATATATATATATATATATATATATATATATATATATATATATGTCGTGCCGAATAGGCAGAACTTGCGATCTTGGCTTAAATAGCAACGCTTATCTTGCCATATAGGACAAGTGAAAATTTGTGTATGCAATAACTTCGCCAAAATCATTCTGAACCTAACGAAAAAAAATATATTTCACTGTGTTTGATTAGTATTAAATTATTGTAAACAAATCTAAAATATATTTAGTTGGGTTAGGCTAAAATAAATTGTTCTTTTTATAATAAGGTTAGGTAAGTTTAGTAAGATTCTTTTGGAGCAAAATTAAAAATTTTTACATTAACATTAATGAAAAAATATATATCTTTAAACGTGTAAGAGAAAATTTTAGGAAGGACATAATTTTTAATGAGTTCTTACTAATTGACCAGTTTTACATATTCTGCACGACATATATATATATATATATATATATATATATATATATATATATATATATATATATATATATATATATATATATATATATATATATATATATATATATATATATATGTCGTGCCGAATAAGTAAAACTGGTCAATTAGCAAGAACTCATTTAAAATTAAGTCCTTTCTAAAATTTTATCTTATACGTTTAAAGACAATTTTTTTTCATTAATGTTGATGTAAAAATTTATAATTTTGCACCAAAAGGAACTTAGAAAACTTACCTAACCTTATTATAACAAGCGCAATTTATTTTAGCCTAACCCATCTAAATATATTTTAGATTTGTTTACAATAATTTAATACTAAACAAACACAGTGAAATATATTTTTTTTCGTTAGGTTCAGAATGATTTTGGCGAAATTATTCCATACACAAATTTTTACTTGTCCTATATGGCAAGATGAACGTTGCTATTTAAGCCAAGATCGCAAGTTCTGCCTATTCGGCACGACATATATATATATATATATATATATATATATATATATATATATATACATATATATATATTTATATATACAGATATATATATATTTATATATACATATATATATTTATATATAGATATATATATATATATATATATATATATATATATATATATATATATATATATATATATATATATATATATATATATATTTACATATATATATATATATATATATATATATATATATATATATATATATATATATATATATATATATATATATATGCACTTTTTTCTATCTTTGCATGTTTTACCTGATGTTGGTCCCTTACTGACAGAGCATATTCTATGATTTGCTTGACATTCACTGTGGCCATTTTATTAAATATACCCAGAACAGACTGAACTCTTGTGGCATGGATTCAACAAGGTGTTGGAATCATTCCTCACAGCTCTTGGTCAATGGTGATATGATAGCACCACACAGTTGCTGCAGGTTTGTCAACTGCACATTCATTGTGCGATTCTCCTATTTCACCACTTCCCAAAGATTCGTACCATATTCGGAACCTGCCCATTACATGTCGCAACAGAAATTGTGATTCAACAGACCAGGTGACATTTTTCACGTGCTCAGTTTTGGAAAGCCTGTGCCTACTGAAGCCTCTGTTTCCTGCTCTTTGGTGATAGGACAGGAAACCGGTGTGGCTTTCTGCTGTTGTAACCTGTCCACCCCAAGGTTTGGCGGGCTGTGCATTCAGAGAAGCTCTTTGCATACCAGTGTTGCAATGCATGGTTATTTGTAACCTTCGTGTCAGATTGAACTAATCTGGCCATTCTGTTCTAAATGTCTCTCGTCATCAAGGCGTTTTTGCTCACAAAGCTGCCTCTCACTAGATAGATGTGTTTTTCATTCCATTCTCAGTAAACTCTAGAGACTGTTATGTGTGAAAATCCAAGGAGATTAGCAGCTTCTGGGGTATTCAAACCACCACGTCTGGTACCTAGAATCATTCCATGGTTTGTGCGTAAAAAACAAAAAGGCACAATACCGTGGAGAGTGTGTGTGTTTGTGTGTGTACGTGTGTTTATGAGTATGTGGTGACTGTGATTTTTTTTATTTAGCTAAACTGAATACAGCAGCAGTGTACCAGTACACTATTTCATGTGATATTTACATGGTGGGAACAAAAGCTAGAAATATTTATATGTCAAGTTCCATCACGCTGGATGGGGCTCAAACACAATGTTAAAATATGTCCGCTTGAGCTGAGAGGTTTAGGTAGAAATAGCCTGAAAAGAGATACTTCCTTAGGGTCATGTCAGTGTACATGTGTGTTAGAGGGGGCGGGATAACGGTGTTGAACAGAGGTATAAAACTGCTTGCTTCGCCATGTTAAGATTGTAGTGCCTCGTATATGTAATGATTTCAAATATAGAATTTTAATTTGATAACACATTACTGCTACTGCTATTGTAACTACAAATATCATACTAATATCATGTGGGGAGTGTTAAATCCACAGGGGTCATGCAGCACTTGGGGAAATGGGAACTATTCGAGTTGGATCGAATTAATGGTAGCACAAGAAACTTCCCTTGAGAGAAGATAATGCACATGTTTTTATGCTGTTCAGTAGTCATCGAGAAGACATACCAATGCCTCCTTGCCCTCACGGACCACTGTCTCCCTACCTTCTCTCTCCTCAAACTGCAAAATATAGTAGGCCTACTGTAATAATTTATGTGTCTGTTGTCCCCCCTACCACACAACACACTTGAAACTAAAAGTACACCCACACTATCTGGCTATCAGCGTATTTGCTGTATACCGAAAGGTTGCTTAAGCTCATTTTAGAGCTGAAGGTGTTCTTAATAGTATAAAAAAAATTTAACTTTTCTTGAGAGGGTATTCCTTTCACTATGTTTCTTGAAACATTGAGTTCTTTTTGCAATTTTTGTAACGTGTTCCTGCATCATTTTTGAAGTAATTACCTCTTATGTACTCATGTGTGAATAAGGATTAGTAACCTAAATTAATATTCATTGTATATTTATTTGTATGTAATACTAGTTAGGCACGTGCTAGAAGGCACAGAGAAAGCATAGTCTCGTGGATGTGTATTAAGATTTGGTATGTTTGTATGTGGCGTGTTAGATGTTATAAGGAGTTTGATATGGTGTTGTTATCTTACTAAAATCACGATGAAACACTTGGATAATCTTATTCATGTCGTAGTCTTGGATTCTTTTTAACGTATTTACATATCCTAGTATTTTACTGATAATGTAGCATGTGGTGTATTTTTCTTGCATTTTAAGCGTGAACTTCACGTTATGCAATGTTGTTATAAAAGCGTGAATTTCATGGTTGTTACATTAATATTGACATTATATGTTGTTGGTGTATATTCTTCTATTTATAAAGGTGTATGGGTGTATAGGCATGTATGTTCATATCTGTTTTAGTCTGTAATTCTATATTTTTGTGTTTCTGATGTTCATGCACCACCAACTATTGGTAAATACTCATTAAGTTTTGATGAGGTCAGGGTATGACCCTAAATTAGGATAATTAATGGTATGTTTCTTAGAACGGTGAATGCATATATTTAAGGGGGGGGGAGAAGTGTCAGCTGTGGCTACACTGGTAATAGTAATTATTGTAAAAGCAGGGGGTTTGTAGGATATGTTGTGAGTTGTGTATTTGATTGTAATATGGCCATTATCTGTAGTGTTTATTTTCTGTACAGAGATTGTGTAATAGAGGCTATTGTTAATATCCGGTATAGTTTTTAATTTTATTATACTCTTATATATCCTTGTATTGTTCTATGTTTTAAATAAAAAAAATGGGAAATTTTATTCAGACAACGTTTCGCCTGGACAAACATGACGCTATCTAAATAAAATTAACAGTTACTGCTAAAAACTGTAGTAACAATGCAACAGGCCTACTGGAACATATACACAATGTACTATACAAATCCAACAGTTCTCATTCACATATTTGTCTAATCTATTGGTAAAGCTACCAAGGGTAATAAAACCTTTAACTCTAATAACCTGTGACGCCTTAAACTATTATAGTTATGTAGGGGGTAAGCCATAACCCTAATAGAAATTGAAATTGACAATTCGTCCATCATGCCAATTTGCCAAACAGTATTCAGTCATCTGAGATTAAATGTCAGACATCATTGCTATTAAATTTCATTAGAACTAACAATGGAAAGCCTTGGGCATAGGTTAGATTAGAGCAAGTGTGGTGTGAGGGGCTGGACATGGTGTGGGTGTCGGGAATGGACAAGTTAGTCTTCTGTAGTGCTCCTATATGTGTATGTTTAATGTCACTCCCTGTAATCAGAGCTAGAAAAGCATCAGTCTGCTGTTGCTCGGTATTAGTTTTAGCATGTAGTATATCATATACCGTCAGTCCCAATACATATGAAATTTACATAACTCCGACCCTTGTTATTGTGCTTTGAATATATAGCCAACCGTTATTGTTTCACAAGAGAAAATGAGTATCTAAGTCGATGATGTAGGGATGATATATATATATATATATATATATATATATATATATATATATATATATATATATATATATATATATATATATATATATATATATATATATATATATATATATATATATATATATATATATATATATATATATATGTAAATAGATAGATAGGTAGATAGATAGATAGATACATACATACACACATAGATAGACAGAGAGAGAGAAAGAGAGAGAGAGAGAGAGAGACAGACAGACAGACAGACCGTCAATATGGCTTCAGGAAAGGTTACTCAGCTGCTGATCTGTTGTTAAACCTCTCCACTAAATGGCACCAGTCATGGATATATACAAAGTCAGCTGTGTAGTGGCACTGGACATTGGTGGTACTTTCGACTGGGTGTGGCACCAGGGTCTCTTAGCAAAACTGTAAGCACTGGCAACTGCAGGCTCTACACTATGTCTCCTCAGTGATTATCTTCATGGTAGATCCCTAAGGGTAGTTGTCAATGGAACAAAATCAGCAAGACATCCTATTGAGGCAAGTGTTTCACAAGGAAGTGTGCTGTGACCATTGTTATGGAACGTCTTCTTCAATGACCTTCTTCATCTCATCCCAGAATCCCATGCATATGCAGACGACTGTACACTGCCATTCACTAATCCAAGAGAAGAAATACCAGTTGCTTTAAGCTACATCAATCACCAGCTAAGAGCTATACCAGCTTGGGGAAGCCGATGGCAGGTAACATTTGCAAGTGAGAAAACACAGATCATGATGGTCTCTAGGCACCATGATGGTAATGCCGGAGCAGTAGTAAGTATGACTGGGAGAGTGTTGGTACCCAGGCAAGAAGTTGAAATACTTGGGCTAAAATTTGACTCCAAACTGACCATGAAGAACCATGTTGTAAATCTTGTAAACAAGGCACCCAGAATGCTTACAGCACTTCGACGTATCTCGCATTTGCTCGACAGCAGGGGTTGCAAGATTTTGTATGAGGCATAAGTACGCTCACACCTTGAGTATGCTCCACTTTCTTGGTTTGCCTTCCCCCCATCTCATCTGCGACTGCTTGACAGAGTAGAGAACAGAGCAAGACGTCTCATCTCTCGTCTGGACCCATCCTGGATAGATCTGTCATTTCAGCAGAGCCTTCAACACCGGAGGAATGTGGGTGCCCTTACTGTTATGTACAAAGAAAGCATTGTCGATGTACCATATTTGGCTCCACTTGGAGGAGAGCAAGAAGCAAGCTTCTATACCACAAGACGGACAGAAAACAGCATCTCACTCTGGCTGTAACCTTCTCCAGAACATCACTTCATCTGAGATCATTTATCCCCAGGATAATTCAAGTCTGGAACACGTTCGTACAACATTATAATGCCAACGAGATAAAGTCAGTTAATCAAATGAACATACTGGCCCACAGGTGGCTCCAACTTCATCTTGTTCCCTACATGTATGTTTCACAACAATAAAAATGCTTTCAAATGAGCTGATGTAAGTTTCAGCTCTTAGCTTGTCAATAAAGTTAGGGATCCTTATCCTAACCTTGTCAAACCCTGTGTAAAGTGAAAAGAGAGAGAGAGAGAGAGAGAGAGAGAGAGAGAGAGAGAGAGAGAGAGAGAGAGAGAGAGAGAGAGAGAGAGAGAGAGAGAGAGAGAGAGAGAGAGAGAGAGAGAGAGAGAGAGAGAGAGAGAGAGAGAGAGAGAGAGAGAGAGAGAGAGAGAGAGAGAGAGAGAGAGAGAGAGAGAGAGAGAGAAATAACATAATTTCAATTACACACTGAAAATCAGGTATTTAGGTAAAACGTAACTGACTAACATTATACCCAAAATCTACAACGCGTCTACCAATCATCACCTGTTACAACGGTATAGACACATGTATTCATATATATGTGAATATTATATACTACGTCGAAGAGTTACCACATGTGCCCCATTGCCTGGTGGTTAAAGCTCTCCCTTCACATGGCGATGTCTGGGTTCGATTCCCAGCGAGGATAGAAACATTGGGAGTGTTTCTTTACACCGGTTGTCTATATTCACCCATCAGTAAAATGGGAACCTGGGAGTTAGTGGACTGGTGTGTGTCACATCCTGGGACAAAACCGACATAATTTGCCCGAAATGCTCTGCATAACAAGCGGCTTTCTATATAGTAGTATGTCATTGATGGAAATAAATGGTATAGAATACCGACACAGTGGAAATATAAACACATATGCAGTATAATGTGATCCTTCATTGACAACGTTTCGCACACAGAATGGGCTTTTCCAAGTCACAAGCAGATCTACCTGGGGTGGAAGGTACGCGAGTATTTATAGTCAGGTTCAGAATGCTGAGGTCAGGTGGAGAATGCTGCATCTGATGATGTACAGAGTGGGGTTATAGAGTCTAAAATCTTGGGTAGCTTGGAAGGGAGGTTGGATAAGTTTGTGAGCAGACCTTCTGCAGTGTTCTTCCATTCCTATGCTCTTATGTGGGATAGCGATGAAGAAGTTTCTTGTCAAGTGGTTCAGTTATGTTGTAGAAGCCATTATCCTGGTTGAAGTTGTCGGATATAGAGATAAGCGATGATTCCAGGATTCTTCGGTATTGAGTGTTGTCTTCTCTGGCGATAAGTCTTGATTTTCTGTAGTTTATTAAGTGGTTGTGTGAATTACAGTGTTATACACAGGCATTCCTTGTGTCGTCAGTCCTGCTTGCGTATTGGTGTTCTGAAATACGTGTTTGGAGGTCCCTTGATGTTTCGCACACGTATAATTTGTTGCAGTCATTGCAAGGGATTATGTATACCCCTGCAGAGGGTGGAAGCTTGTCCTGTCTATCACTGGTAATGTCCTTGATGGTCGTGGTTGTGGAGGTAGATACTTGGAATGAGGTATTGGAAAAGATGTTGGAAACGTGTTTGGCAATGGAGTTGGTGGGGAGGACAACGTATCTCTTCTCGGCAGTGTCTTCTCTGGGTGTGTTGAAGATGTTCAATGCCCGTCGTCTGCAGTCTCTGATGAAGTGACGAGGATAGTGGAGTTTAGAAAATTCTTGTTCAATTATAGTGCATTCTTCCTCAAGAAACTCATTGCTGCCGACTGAGTGCACGCAGGAAGAAGCCTATAATTACACCACGTTTAGTTTTGGTGTCGTGGTGAGAGTAGAAGTGGAGAAGATCGTTTTGGTTGGTGGGTTTTCGATAGACTTTAAAACGAAGTTCGTGGTCAGCTTTGCAGAGGAGAACATCATGAAAAGGAAGAGTGTTGTCGACTTCTTCTTCAAGTGTGAACTGGATTGAAGGCTCGACCTGGTTGAGCTTGTCTTGGAGAGCTTGAACGTTGAAGCGTCTAGGAGTTATGAGGAGAATGTCGTCAACATAACGGAGCCAGGTGACAGACGAAGGAATGATTGTGGAGAAACGTTCGGCTTCTGGATGTTCCATGTACAGGTTCTCCAGGACCTTACTGAGTGGCGAACCCATGGGTAGTCCAAAAGTCTGCTGAAAGAGGTGATTTTCGATAGAGGAACACGTAAAGCCAATACATAGTTCAACAAGGTCGATGAAATCGCTGGCTGGAATAGGAAGATCAAGTGAATCGTCAATTTTCCTGCGCAAGAGATCGATGGCTTGTGTAGTAGGTACTTCGGTGAATAGGGAAGTCACGTCAAGGCTAGAAAGTTTCTTGTTCCTGATGTTGATGTTGCGAATGCGATTGAGAAGATCACCCGAGTGTTTGAGATGTGTTGGACTGATTGTGCCCAAGAGTTTAGAGAGGTGTTTTGCGAGAATTCCTGAGAGCTGGTGGGGAGCACTGCCTATTCCCGAGTTTTTGGCAGGCCGTACATTCTGGCATGTCTGGGGTTGCTGGGTATGGTGTGCAGAAGTTTCTTCCCTTGTTCTGAGCCCCTCAGAATGCGGCGAGTCCTTTGAAGAAAAGTTTTAGTAAGGTTGTCCACTTGGTTAGTTGTCAGCTATGGTCTGTATACCTTGTACATGTACTTGTAGTAAATAAAGATATTCTTCTTCTTCTTCTTCTTCTTCTTCTTCTTCTTCTTCTTCTTCTTCTTATTATTATTATTATTATTATTATTATTATTATTATTATTATTATTATTGTTAATTAATATTATTATTATTATTATTATTATTATTATTATTATTATTATTATTATTATCATCATCATCATCATCATCATCATCATCATCATCATCATCATCATCATCATCATCATCATCATCATCATCATCATCATCATCATCATCATCATCATCATCATCATCATGCCTCCATCAGCCGTAATTCGTCTCATCTTTCAGTCAATATTAACACAATAATAAATATCTATTCCAAACTCTTTGGTCTCTGTTTAGAACAAAGAAGACATATTCAGCATTATTTTATGACATTTCTCCCACTATAATATCTTATTTTACTTACGTTGTAGTAAAAACTCCATCTAATACTAATTCGTTTTAATAATGGTGATAAATTAGACACATGTGCAACTCTTGGATATCTTTATTGAGGAAACGTTTCGCCACACAGTGGCTTCATCAGTCCATACGTAGGAGAAACTTGAAGAACAGGAGAATGAGGTACTCAGTCCCTCAACCTTGAGTCGATGTGTTCAGTCCATCAATCTTGAATAGAATACGGCATAGGAGCGGAGAAGCAGCTTATAAACCGTATGGCAGGAGAGGTGTAGCAGTCATAGGTGGTGTCACATTTGTTCAATGTGGAAGTAGGTCGTGCCCAAGAATTAGGCAAGCGAAGAATTCCTAAGTATTAAGATCCCAAGAAGTTGCAGTGTCTGACAGATTTGTAGATGAATGGTTCAGAGAACCGACATGTTCAAGATTGATGGACTGAACACATCGACTCAAGGTTGAGGGACTGATTACCTCATTCTCCTGTTCTTCAAGTTTCTCCTACGTATGGACTGATGAAGCCACTGTGTGGCGAAACGTTTCCTCAATAAAGATACCCAAGAGTTGCACATGTGTCTAATTTATCAACATGTCGGTTCTCTGAACCATTCATCTACAAATAATGGTGATAGAATTACCGGCAATATCTTAGATGAAAGGAAACACTTGTGACTAACATGACGGGAGTTTTCTGAAGCCGTTACCAAACGGTTTGACAAAGCTCTTGGAGAGCCACTATAAACTGTCTCATTAGTAGTACATGTGTCCTTTTCCCTAACCTAAGATATACTCATTTAAGGCATTTCTCAGTTTTTTTTTTTTTTTTAGAATTTTGACTTACCCACTCCTGTCTATACATATAACATCATAATACAGTTTTTGCTTTAACTTTCTCGCAAATCACACGCAAATATGCCTATCTGAAGTTTTTTTTGTATCTGTACCAAGTCTTTTCACCTATCACACTTATTAACGCAGTTTCCCATGCATTTTTCCCTTCATGTATCAATCATTACATGAAACATCATATTTTCCTACCAAACTCGAATTTTTCCCTGTTGTTTAGTAATAAATTCTTTGTTTTACACTTGCGGTATTTTCTCTAAGTATAAATTCTTAATGAATTTACTTAATCAATAGTTTTTCTCAGTATTTTCATTTCTGGTAATCTCACATCAATGTGTTCATGTAAGATTAACTCCAATTATATTTCGTCTTTAAGTTTTAGAAGAAAATTCTTCTGAACAAGTAATATAACGGGATTAATAAGTGTTAGGTGGGGCAGAATCCTTTTTTTTAAGAAGTCAACAGGGAGAGACTCTGTAGAAATTTCCCAGCATCAAAGCCCCACCTATCTTTATCCTTTGCTGTCGCTGCAAAATGGTAAATCTTCTTGTAATCGCTGGAATCCGTGTCATTACTGGAGAATGACTCATCTGATCGGTTTCACACCTTCTCCAACAGTGTGGTTTCTTCAACACAAGATTCATGCTGCCCTTTGGTTGGCATGAGTCACAATTTACCATTTTTATTTAATAAATTGTGTTATTCCGCATTTTATTCAATAACTAAACAATACTGACGGAAGATGATAACACATAAGTTTAGTCTGAACAGATACGAATTTAGAGTTTTGATGAAATAGTTAAAAACGCAGAATCGTTGGAATCAGGACAAATAATGGAAAACGTCTTTCACGATCGGCTTCAAACTTTTATCATTAGAGCTTTGCAAATTTCAAATTTCTAATTTTGTTAAGCAAATTATTTCTTATTTAGTAACTAGTGAATGTCTTGCCCAAAAGGCTGGCGTTTCTTAATAGGAAATATTTTTGTATTAATTTTGGGAAGTTTGGGAGCAATTTGATATATTTTTTGGCAAATTTTGTTCAATGGAATTCCAAAATTTCAAAATCAAATAAGTTTTCTTTACTAGAAAATACAGAATTCAAAATAGAAAGTAAATGAAAAAGTAAAGTGAAAATAAAAATACTCGGTTTTAGGTTATTTTTAAGTTTAACGAGAGAAGACTTTCCAATTTTTCGGAAAATTTTAGCGGACAGGGTTCAAATTGGGGAAATTAATGATACTGTTTACGAGCGTGGGTGTCACATGCACAATTGATGCTAAGCCAAATTTTTGTTTTCGTGTGATAGATGGAGAAAATCCCCCTTACATCGGTTTCAAAATATCAGTTCCTGTGTATCCTGGTAGATAAGACACATAGACAACATTTAGGCAACTTTATTCCGAAACGTTTCGCCTACACAGTAGGCTTCTTCAGTCGAGTACAGAAAGTAGGCAGGAGCAGTAGAGATGTGAAGACGATGTAATCAGTGAATCCATGACCTCCCAATGGCTACATTCTCACTGCTACTACTCTGCACCTCTCCTTCCGACAGTATTTAAGTCTCAACACTGTCGTTTGATCTTCAGTTAGTTCCAGACTTTGGAACAGATCTTCTCCAGGCTGAGGGACTGACAACCTCAAATCTACGAATTCAAGGGTGATGGACTGATTACATCGTCTTCACATCTCTACTGCTCCTGCCTACTTTCTGTCCTCGACTGAAGAAGCCTACTGTGTAGGCGAAACGTTTCGGAATAAAGTTGCCTAAATGTTGCCTATGTGTCTTATCTACCAACCTGTCGGTATTGTATACCATTTGATATTCACTCTGTCAGGCACTGCAACACAATGGCATCTTGGTACAGAAGAGAAAACACCTTGGACAACTTTTTCAAATGAGAATTGTTTGATCTGAGAGGGACATGACCTCCCAATGGCTACATTCTCACTACTACTACTACTCTGCACCTCTCCTTCCGACAGTATTTAAGTCTCAACACTGTCGTTTGATCTTCAGTTAGTTCCAGACTTTGGAACAGAACTTCTCCAGGCTGAGGGACTGACAACCTCAAATCTACGACTTCAAGGGTGATGGGCTGATTACATCGTCTTCACATCTCTACTGCTCCTGCCTACTTTCTGTCGGTATTGTATACCATTTGATAATCATCCTGTGTATCCTACTTAGAAGATGTTAAGAAAAAGGACACAAATGCAACTAATGCGACATTTTATTGTGGCAACGTTTCGCTCTCCAAGAGCTTTATCAAGCCCTTTACAAAGAATACATGGACACAGAGGGAATATATAGGCTTAGAGTGAGGAGTAATACTAGAGGTAGTAGTAGTATTAATATTAGTTGTAATAGTAATACAATATGGTAAAATAATCAACTTGCACATGTGTAAAAGGTTATGTGATGAATGGTTTTGAAAACCGACAAGTTGAAGAATTGAGACACTTATGCAACACATGGGAATCTTTATTGAAGAAACGTTTCGCCACACAGTGGCTTCATCAGTCCAATACAAAGTAGAAGTGGGTAAGGAGAGTAGAAGTCTGAGGTAATCAGTCCCTCAACCTGGAATCGATGTGCTCAGTCCATCACTCTTGTATTGGACTGATGAAGCCACTGTGTGGCGAAACGTTTCTTCAATAAAGATTCCCATGTGTTGTGTAAAAGGTTATAAAAACTATTACTAAGGTAGCATAAAATTATAGTTTAGACAAATATTTCTGTTGGTGGTTGGATTTGGGAAGGTCTGTTTCACTGTTTCTCCTCTGTTATGTTCTTGTGTAGCAGAGACTATGTGATGGAAGGGTTTTCTGTTTTGAGGAGGACTTTTGCTAATACTTCAGAGATGATGAAGCTACCTTTATTTTGCTCGATTGTATAAGAAACAGTGATGGATGATGATTCAAGGCATTTACGTCTGCGGAAATTAGGCTCTTTGATCACTAGACGGGCGTCGTTGAATTTCATGAGAGGTTATTGGTGGAATTCCAGTGTAGTACGCAGAGGTTGATCGAGTTATCACTCCTACATGCATTAATGTGTTCATTGAGGCGTGTTTCGAAGATCCTTGCTGTTTCACCTACATATATCTTGTCGCAGCCTCCACATGGTATAGTGTATACTCCTGCATTGACTGGTTCATGGTGGTTCAATTTTGCCCTGGTTAGATCTCTTATGGAAGTGCTGGATGCGATGGCGACTCTAGTATTAGTTTGTGCGAGTTCCTTGGAAATGTTCAATGCAACCATGAACCAGTCAATGTAGGAGTATACACTGTACCTTGTGGAAGCTGTGACACGATATATGTAGATAAAACAGTAAGGAACCTGGAAACACTCCGCAATGAACACATTAATGCGTATAGGAATGATAACTTGGACAACGCCTGCGTATACCACTGGAATTCCACCAGTCACCTCATGAAATTCAACGATGCCTGACTAGTGATCAGAGAGCCTAATTTCCCCAGACGTGAATGCCTTGAATCATCATTAATCGCTGTTTTTAACGTAATTAAGCAAAATAAAGGCAGCTTCATCATCTCTGAAAATCCTCCTCAAAACAGTAAACCCTGCCATCACATACTCTTTACTGCTAATACTGCACAAGAACATAACAGAGGAGGAACACTGGAATAGACCTTTTTAAATCCAACTACCCACAACTCCTGGAGAGCGAAACGTTGCTACAGGATGCTGTCGTATTCGTGCAGTATAGGGTTATCATATGAAGATGCACATCTTAGGAAATATGTTAACCTGGGGAGACTCAAGCACTTTGTGAAAAGGTACAAGGCATCGTGGGTGTCAAAATTGCCTATTCGTTGTTCCATTCTCCTCAACTCTTCCAGTTTCTTCCTGAGAATTGAGTCAATTCCAACACTTCCCAGAGGTGCTCTAAAGTAAGACTCTATTTGTGGGGGCAGTAACTGATGCTCCTGGTAGTTTTGATCTCACTGTGTCTATCACTTGTTGATTGATTGAGATGATTTCACATTTGGATGGATTCAGGATGCGACCCATTTCCTGTTCCTGTATCATCACCTTTGTGAGATAATCTAGAAGGGACTCCTTTGTACCCGCCAATGTGCCATCATCCAGGAACCAAATGTTTAGCTCACTGGTCAGCCTGACTGTGATTCTTCTAACTGCTATATAGAAGAGAAATGGTGCGAGAGGATCCCCATCCTGGACACCCACTGATGATATGATTTCATGCTCTCCAAACAGTAGAAATGATTCCTTGCTATATCTAGCTGAAACAAAAGAGAAGAGACAAGGAAAATTTTCTTGTATAGCTGCTAATACGACGTCTCTTTTCTGGAGATTAAATGCATTCTTGAAATCTAATTTTCCCACTGCACTGTCCTCTGGCAGGTTGTAGATATACGCCCTTGTTGCGTGAATCGCTGCTTCACTTCCTTGAGAGACCCGAAAGCCAAGCTGGTTTGGCTGAAGCATCATGACCGCCTCTTTAGGAATACTTCGGACCATACCCCCGGCCGGGATTGAACCCGCGGTCATAGAGTCTCAAAACTCCAGCCCGTCGCGTTAGCCACGTTAGCCAGTTTTGAGACTCTATGACCGCGGGTTCAATCCCGGCCGGGGGTATGGTTTATTTGCAATCGTGTCATTACGATTTCTTGAGTCAATACTTCGGACGTCAGCTTCGGAAACGAGGCGGCGAAAAGCGTTGCCCAAGACAATTAGCCTAATTCCTCCATTCTTCTTTTTAAGGGCACAAAGTGATACAACCAAAAAGAAGGGTTTAATTTCGTCAATAATCATACCAGCCAAGGAATTGTTAACGAACCTTGTGATCTCTGAAAGCAGTGTCTCTGCAGTCTTACCGATTACTGGAATAACCATTTCCTTTAAATGCTGTGGTCTTATTCCAGTGTAACCCCCCGCAGAGCCGGACAGAAACGACTGGTTCCACAGTGGGGACAGAGGTGCTGGAACTGTTGATGCCCCTGGGTTCCCTGACAGGGTGCCTTCCTCTAATCGCTTCAGCAGTGTCAGCATCCCTGGGGGCAACTGTATCTTCACTGGAGACAATCCTGATTGCCCCACTGTGGTGCTTTCTTCAGTTTTCTTGCTCACCTGGACTCTGATTTTAATGCTGTCAGTGGAGTGAGTAGAGGTCCTGCCTCTCCCGTTTTTGTATTGACGGGGAAGGCGAATGAGGTTATCAGCTCTAGGAGAGTGTCTTAAGGATTTAATGATCATTGAGGCTAGTCTCTTACCCCTTCTTCCCGGCACAGCTAAGCAGATATTGCCAAAAAGTGGCAAGTTGTGCCATGCCTTGATAGTTGGTGGAGATTTAGGATAGTGGAACAATCGTTTACTTTTTTTAAGAGGTCTGTAAGTTTCCCAGCTGCGGGTGGATGGGCTACTTTGGGAATATGGGTGAGTGTCCTGGTACCTGTTGCTTTAATTGCTTCCAAGATATCTGATGAGATGAGATCTGTTGCAATGTGTTTAAGTGCCTGAAGTGTGCTACAATTCAATTATATTATTGCATTTTATTAGGTTTCAGATAAGACCACAATGATTATCCTAAGTTGATATACACTCGACACTTCCAGTAAATTGCAACTCAGGTTTTCTTTATGCATTCACGGTTGATTTTGTTTGGTTTGGTAATGTTTTCTTTTTTAGGTTAAGTTAACTAAGGTTTGGTAAGACTTGGTCAAGCAATGTTAGGACGGGTTTAATTTCGGTAGGTAAAGGTTATGGCAGTCATGTCATGTAGGTCCATATTTTTCATTGTGGTATACTGTAGGCTGTGTGCAGCCCTGTATCATCAAGTTTTTATATGATTCCTTGTCTTTTCCCAGGTTCATTATAAAGAGTTACCGTTATGGATTGGTCTCGATGTCTGGTGTGTCAGGGATGATTTAAAGGTGACCTTAACTGCCCAGCTCTCACGAAAAATAAGGAGGAAACTAAGGCTTGTGATACCTTCCCCAGTGTAGGTATCTTTTCCCTGGTAGAAATGTTAGTATCTGGTGTATGCTCTGTAGAAGTCCTCATTAAGCGTAAAGCCAGATGAAACGAAAATTACCGGCGTAATTTTTCGAACGGACTGTGAAAATTATTATTATTATTATTATTATTATTATTATTATTATTATTATTATTATTATTATTATTATTATTATTATTATTATTATCATTATTATTATTATTATTATTATTATTATTATTATTATTATTATTATTAGTAGTAGTAGTAGTAGTAGTAGTAGTAGTAGTAGTAGTAGTAGTAGTAGCAGTAGTAGTAGTAGTAGTAGTAGTAGTAGTAGTAGTAGTATGTGAGCAAATCACTTGAATTATTACCTGCAAGTAATTTGGGTGAGGTAAGTGGGACTTAGTCACTGTAGGTCACTGAACTTCACCTCCTTTGAATGCCCACTTCCTCACCACTCTCACAGAAAGATAGACCTGACATTAAATTAGTAATTATAATATTAAAACCAGTTACTCCGGTAACTAAAGTTGTGTAGACTGTGTTGGATTAAGCTTGCTGAGAACAACAAATACTACTGGTATTAACACTAACCATTTAATTACTGTAGATGGATCACACCACAACACCTAACACCTAGACCCTACAGAGGCCAGCTAGTGATCTAAACGCAAAGACTATTGTGTACTTCCCTGTGAGTGTTGTCCTCATTTATTTTCCTCCATCCACATGTAATTCTTGAGGACCGGTAAATTTACTGTCTGAATTCTTTAGCAGGGGACATTAACATTGGTTCCTATTACAAATTCAGACCGAAACCCTCCAATTTGGCCTCCGAGAACGCCTGATTATATTGCACAATCCAAAAACCAGTCTTTACCCATTAATTTCGATATTTTACTACACAACTATTGTATTATTCATTCATATGTTCTACATTTAGGAAATTTTGTAAAAAAAAAATCCACAGACTGGTTGCATTATGTTCTTTCTTCGGGCTCAAGCCCCCCCAAAAAAAAACTTCCTGTAGAACAAGATCAACAGGAATACCAGGAGCTATAATTCGACGTTATGCGTATTCTGCTTGAAAGAGGGCACCTGGAGTCTTCTCATCGATGAGTTCAAGAACGTCAGTCTCGCCAATGAACTGAGGCAGACAGCACTGGCTATAAATGAAGATCATGCTCTACATAATTTTGCAGTTGGTGATCGTGTGAGAAACAAGCTAGATACTATACAAGCTGATTTGTAGGGTTCTGGCGCCAATATAATACAATAGTGAAGGAAAATTTAATGATTCAAAACACTGCCTAAAACCGTACTCTTGGAGAAATATTGGATATGACTGATGAAGACAGTTCATTTGAATGTTAAAACACATGTGCAACATCTGGGTATCTTTATTGTAGACGTTTCGCCATCCAGTGGCTTTATCAATACAGATTCTGGACATAACTTGAAGACAGACAAGGAGGCTGGCGCTTATGTAAGCTTCAGGTAGGTAGGGACGTATAGCAGACGAGGGCATAGTCACTGGTAGGCGGGATTCCCCAGTGGAAGTAGGTCATACCCAAAGAGATGAGTTAGTTGTAGTAGTAGTTGTAGTAGCCTTGAAGAAGGTCATGTAGATGTCCTCTGAACCAAGATTCCATGATGTTGCAGTGTCTGACGAGTTGTGCAAGAACATCATTTGTATGAACGCACTATTCTTTGAAAGACCTTCTTGAAGAAATGTGCTACTAGAGGTAGTTGTATGGAAACAGTTGAAGAAGGATATCCTTGAAGAATACTTTACTCGTGGAAAGGGGTTAAAGCTTGTCATCAACATCCCCTTGATGGAAATTTTGCATCCATCGACTACATGCCACTTACTGCAGCTGCACTGATTTGCCGTTAGATTGCACATCATCTTAGAGACGTAAATTCAGGTTTAAATGTCAACAATCACCAGTGCCTGAAGGTCATAAATTTTTGATTGGGATGATCTTCCATGGCCCATCATGTCATACGAACATTGAAGAATATCAGTCGACGACAGCGTTGCTCCTTTGATAACCTTCAACATTAGTTTGAAGATAGAGAAACGTCACGTTTTACACCATTACTTGTGTACAATGGTCTCTTACTCCGCTCACTGTTCAGAAGCCAGGAGACTATGGACAGACTTGCTCAACTTTGTCTGGCAATCAACTTCAACAGTGCCTGGAGCGCAAGGTCGTTCAGACGGCAATGAGTCAATTAGCTGTTCGGGGATGTGTCATTCCTCCTGGCCTCCGTCGTGCGCTTTTCGGAGTGCGTTGATAATACCGATTTTATTACGTGCTATGTGTAGCGAATCATTTCATGGTATCGTAATTTCAATGATTCAGTCAGGCAATGCTCTCAGTATGGTGTAAATGATTCAGTTAACCAACAAATTGATGAGCGAGGGACTTACGCGACATTTGGAAATCCTTACTGAGAAAAGTTTCTCCAGCCTGTGGCTTCTTCAGTCCAATACAAAGAAAAACGGTAGAAGGAGTCTGAGGTAAATAGTCCCTCAGCCTGGATTCAATGTGTTCAATCTTGAAGAAAGTACAGCATATGCTCGGAGAAGCGGCTTATATTCCTTAGTCAGGTGATCTGAAGCAGTAGGAGTCATAGTGGATGTTTCCACTACTGTAAGCAGGTCATGTCCATAGCTTAGTCAAGCATTGAAGAATTCCTTGTATCAAGATCCCAGTATGTTGCAGTGTCTGACAGGTTTGATGTAAATAGTTGAAGAACAAGACACTCGTTCGACATTTGGAAATCTTTATTGAGGAAACGTTTAGCCAGCCAATGACTTCTTCAGTCCAATACAAGGAAGAACGGTGGAAGGAATATAAGGTAATCAGTCCCTCGGGAATTCTTCAACGCTAGTCTAACCTACTTCCACTAGTGGAAAGTTCTACTATGACTCCTCCTCCTCCTCCTCCTCCTCCTCCTCCTCCTCCTCCTGCTTCAACTCACCTGACTGCAGTATATAAGTCACTTATCCGTGCATATGTTGTACTTTCTTCAAGACTGATGGACTGAACACATCGTCTCCAGGCTGAAGGACTGATTACCTCAGACTTCTCATTTTCTTCCACCATTTTTCTTTGTTTTGAACTGAAGAAGCCACTGGTTGGCGAAATGTTTCCTCAATAAAGATTTACAAATGTTGCACCAGTATTTCATTCTTCAATGCTCTGAATACTGGAAAAAAGAGAAGGGTCACCAGTTCCAGAAACCAGCTGCAATAAAATAATCATGCACATGAATACAAAAACAATTCCTCAACTTTCTGTCCAACTGAATGTTCTTCCTCAAGACAAGTTGATAAATTAGACACATGTGCAACACTTGGGTATCTTTTATGGGGAAACGTTTCGCCACACAGTGGCTTCATCAGTCCATACAAAGGAAAATGGTGAAGAACAGGAGGAGTTTGAGGTAAACAGTCCCTCAGCCTTGAGTCGATGTAATCAGTCCATCAGTCTTAAAAATAATACAGTACATGTGCGAAGAAGTGGCTTATATGCTGTAGGCAGGCGAGGTGCAGCAGTCGTAGGTGGTATCACACTTGACAAATCCAAATGTGAAAGTAGGTCATGCATAAATGTTAGGTAAGTGAAGAATTCTCTGTATTTTTTTCAAGATTGATGGACTGATAACATCGACTCAAGACTGAGGGACTGATTACCTCAAATTTCTCCTGTTCTTCATCATTCTCATTTGTATGAACTGATGAAGCAACTGTGTCGCGAAACATTTCCTCATTAAAGATACCCAAGAGTTGCACATGTGTCTAATTTATTAGTTACATAATACTAATGTTAGCGGGATTTCACTTAGAAAAGAAGGCATTGATATCTCTTAGTAACCTTTGTCAAGGTTCTGGTTGGTCATCAGCCATAACTGAAGCTGGAATAGAAAATGCAATATCTGCTGATGGCCTAAATAGATCACAAGTAACCAGATCTAGATGTTCACAGTAAGTAACATGTTGCTACCTGGAGGTCGCTCCAAGCGCCAACGTCTCCATTGCCCAGTCTTGACCAGCCCTCCGGGTGGATCAGGACCTAATGAACCAGGCTGTCACTGCTGGCCGCAAACATTACAACTTGCGAACCACAACTCGGCTGATCGGGTACTGACAAAGTTTCTCCAAGAAGCATATGATGTATATAAATAAGAGTTGCCATTAAAAAAATGGGTTGCTTCTGTGATAGTTGCTCAAACTTTCACCATTTCAACCTTCCTTTTAATAAAGTTCCAGGCAATCCTATTGACTTTCATTTGATCACAGAGGATAGCCAATCGTTTTTATAAATGGATATCTTGCAGTCCCTTTCACCTATGCTTTTTCTCTTTCATTTATAACAGATATTCTCGCTGGTTTTCTGCAGAGTAAAGATCAAAATGAATTACCAGAGCAAGCTCTTAAGACCTTCAAGGAAGGGAAATCTGTCGTGAAACTTTCAAAGAAGTGATTTGCAGCTATAACCATAGAATAAAACCATGATCAACTGAACATAATGTTGAAGTGTTCTGGAGGTTTGATTGAACTAACACTAAATCCAATCAGTTGGTAAACCAGTTGCTTCAGGACTTCGGGGGAGATTACAAACCAAAAATCGGATTTCTTTCAAGAAGATGGAAGAAATAATTAACAGAATAACTCCACTGATATCTAAAAGCTCGCTGTTATTAATCAAAGACTGGAAAATTGGAGTTTGGATCTTAACATTTATGTTAACAATGATCCGTCAGGAATTTTGGAAACTGAGGAGAAGAGCATACAGTACGACAGTTTTATGAAGGAAGTCATCGCTGAGAAGAAAATATCATCTGATGGTCCCATTACAAAGCACTTGTTCCCTATTTATAAATTCAAAGCAACAGTAATCGCAAGCAAATGAAAATTCTGTTCTTGAGGTCTTCCCTCAAATGTATATTACTACAAATACACGTGAAGGTGATCTTAACTCGTTCTTCACACCACAAGGAAGGTTCCTTGATGCTGGTGAGGGGCTCTTGATCTAGGCAATTGGATCTGTGTTCCAGTTCCATGAAATGAGTCTGATTGTCTTCCTTTGCCTCCTACCCCCACTCCTCAGGCGCTATATAATCTCCCCAAAATAATAATAATAACTCGTTCTTCACCAATAAGACTCAAGCTTTTTCTTCATCCCTATCAGAGAAAGAAGTGATGTATTATTCAATCAAATCGAATATCTTCGACATTCATGAGAAAGAAGATAATAACTTATTTGGTTTTTGGGTGGATTAATCAATGTCGAATGATTGCACTCGTCCATATGCTGGTTCTTGAGGTAGAGTTCCACCTCTGTATAGCTACAAATATGTTTCAAGAGGAACATTGAAAGGAAGCTTAGAAAGGTGTCTCTCCATATTGTTCGGGACACCTATATACAAGAATCCTTCAAAGAGGGTACCAGATCTTTATAGGAGAGCGTGCAAAAGTTGCCGCGAAGGTGAAAATACCAGGCTGTCATATGGGTCACTGTCTATGATCCACTAGTACGAGAACCGGGCCCTGCCTGCATGGTTGGAATAATTAAAGAGATAACCATCTCACAAGTTACAGTCCAGTGCCAGGAGCTGGCAAAGTATGCTGTTGTCGAAAACCATGTGGTCAATACTGCAGCTGTTACAAGAAGGGACTGTCCTGCTCGGCCTGCTTAAAACGTCTGCAAAACACTAACTTTCCATACTGTACCATTATCACTGCGTCTGCTACAATTATTACTTCTTCAATTGCTACTGAAATTACGTTTCTTTCTCTTTTTTTTTTTTTTTTTTTTGTTGGACTACAGATTATAACAAAGAAGTTGGCATAATTAGCTCTTATTGTACTATACGTCATTTTAGGATGGTCAATACGTTTTCATTTGAAAGCTAATAGACTATTGTAAAACACTTTTTTTTAACCAATTTTTAAAATATATGCCTGTATACCTGATGCTGGGTTGGAAATATTGATTATCATAAGTTTTTCGAGAGAATCTAACAATAAAAATTAATAGTGAAATCTGATTTCTTACGGTTTAAAACACATTAAATTATTAATTATTAATCTCTTATTTGGAAGCTGATAAATGTACAACGAGGAAAAAAATGTGATTTCGGCAGCTTACGAGGCTTCAACTTGTATCCCCTTGTGACCATAAAGGAATTTTTATGGCTCCCTTTGGGATAAATTATAATTTTTTTTTTTATATTTTATTTAAACTCAGGTACAAAATTATATGGGAACATAATCAATATGTAACAAGGTACAGGCAGTAAAACGATAATCTGCAGTGACTACACAAATACCAAAGAAGCACTTATATAATGACATCAGAATTGGCTGCTGCACTCCAATCAAACACTACTTTTATGTACCGTGCTTCACGTGAAAAAATGGTCTTATAATAAAAACGATAGTCCTACTTAGTAATGCTGACACTCCCCCCCCTTGAAAAACATACCACTTTCACCTGAGTATACTCATTGACATCTCTTATACATTTAAATTATAATTAATTATTCATGACGCAAGGAATCGTGAGAACACCGTGAACAATCTTTACCACGCTGTCTGAATTCCTACGTGAGTCACACCAACAGCCTCAATATAATAGTGTACTTAAGGGCATTATGGATCTTTCTAAAATAACGATAGAAAGCCTCTTCACTTTATCGTTTTTTGATATAATTTGGATATTAGTTTCCACATAATGACATGTTAACGCCTCTTTTCATTAACTTCAAATCTTCAACACTAATATATAACTGCGTTATAAACTTATGCGCACCACACATTATTCCAATCGAGTGCAGTGATATACAGGGGACTGGGACTATGCGGTGTGGTGATTCTTGCCTCGCATTGCGCATCGACCGAAATACATGTAGTTTGAAACCCTGCCCTACACTCGGGTACAGTTTACTTTCTATTTTACCTTCACGGTTCCCGTGTGTTGAACTGAGAACGAACCAATGACTGGCTTTATACCATCAATGATGTATAATAGACAATGAGCAGCGTGAAACCACACTGTTGTGAGGATGTGAAACCGATCTGGTGAGTCATTCTTCAGTTATGTCAACGATTCCCATTAGATTTACCAAATTTCCCTGCAGGCAAAAGAAAAGTAATAGATACTGTCCTGGTTCTAAGTTGCAACAGCAAATAAATATTGAAGACGTTCAGAAAAGTTAAACTAAATACTGTTTAAACTTGTTTAACGGGAATAAAAATTCCACTCTATTTTACTCATAAAATGGTGAAATTTCCACCGCCAACTCTGAATTTCCCTCAGCCGTTCTAGCAGTTTTCGTTACCTTTTATAAACGTTTAAAGGTATGCCACTGAGGGTGTTGGAAATTATCTGAGCCGTTCCAGGATGCTAGGAACGAGTTAAACAAATTTCGCTGTAGGGAACGTGAATATGCCAATTTCTATTCGAATTTGGTTTTCGACACTACACACAAGGGTTGAAAATTTGAAGCAGATCGCATGAGGCGTTCTCGAGTTATGACCGAATAAAATATAATTTGGGGAAGAAAGAAAAATAAGAAAAATCAAGAAATTTCTTAAGGGTATCTCTTCGGGGATTCATTTAAAAATACAGGCAATCTCTGAAAGGTTCCGTTTTTGGGATCCCTAATTAATCAACCAACAAACATCCTTACCATCCACTTAAGACAAGAAAATATTATTCTAAATATTTCTTGTATATCTGTGTTTAGCTACGTTTTGGCCAAGATTATTTTAAGTGCTACACAGACGCAACATAACCTCATGACATAATCTAAATTTTCATTAGAGCCGGAGATTATCAAGCATGAGTAGACAATAATGTTCAAACGTTTATTAACAGAATGTACACTATTTTGTTCAAAGACAGAAGACTAATCTGACAGATCTGAATAAAATATATAAGTGGAATCATTTTAATTACCTAAATTGCAAAATAAAAAGTATTTGTGATTCCTTTCATTTTTCAAAAAATAGTTAGATTACTATCATGAATTAACTATACATTAAAGAAATTAAATTCTGTGAAAATATTCAGGTGCTTAAAAATTAGCTGGAAGCATCGAATAATATTATTGAATATATTCAAATTATAATCATCCAAGAAAAGTGGGATATAATTAAAAATGTTATGGTTAAAGGCTACCGACTTCTTTTGGGTTATTTAGGCTGCAAAACTTTGTTGTTAAAATAGGAATTAAAGTAAATGTTTCAGTTTATACACACTGGTGGGGGTTCATTCCTTAGGAAGGAACTCAGCGTTGCCTGACACGGGTCACAATCAGTGTTGCCTGACACGGGTCTCAATCAGTGTTGCCTGACACGGGTCACAATCATTGTTGCCTGACACGGGTCACAATCAGTGTTGCCTGACACGGGTCACAATCAGTGTTACCTGACACGGGTCTCAGTCAGTGTTGCCTGACACGGGTCTCAATGAGTGTTGCATGATACGGGTCTCAATCAGTGTTGCCTCACACGGGTCTCAATCAGTGTTGCCTGATACGGGTCTCAATCAGTGTTGCCTGACACGGGACACAATCAGTGTTGCCTGACACGGGACACAATCAGTGTTGCCTGACACGGGTCACAATCAGTGTTGCCTGACACGGGTCACAATCAGTGTTGCCTGACACGGGTCACAATCAGTGTTGCCTGACACGGGTCACAATCAGTGTTGCCTGACACGGGTCTCAATCAGTGTTGCCTGATACGGGTCTCAATCAATGTTGCCTGACACGGGTCTCAATCAGTGTTGTCTGATATGGGTCTCAATCAGTGTTGCCTGATACGGGTCTCAATCAGTGTTGCCTGACACGGGTCTCAATCAGTGTTGTCTGATACGGGTCTCAATCAGTGTTGCCTGACACGGGTCTAAATCAGTGTTGCCTGATACAGGTCTCAATCAGTGTTGCCTGACACGGGTCTCAATCAGTGTTGCCTGACACGGGTCTCAATCAGTGTTGCCTGGCACTGGTCTCAATCAGTGTTGCCTGACAGGGGTCTCAATCAGTGTTGCCTGACACGGGTCTCAATCAGTGTTGCCTGACACCGGGTATCAATCAGTGTTGCCTGACACGGGTCTCAATCAGTGTTGCCTGACACGGGTCTCAATCAGTGTCGCCTGACACGGGTCTCAATCAGTGTTGCCTGACACGGGTCTCAATCAGTGTTGCCTGACACGGGTCTCAATCAGTGTTGCCTGACACGGGTCTCAATCAGTGTTACCTGACACGGGTCACAATCAGTGTTACCTGACACGGGTCTCAGTGTTACCTGATACGTGTCTCAATCAGTGTTGCCTGACACGGGTCTCAATCAGTGTTACCTGACACGGGTCTCAATCAGTGTTGTCTGACACGGGTCTCAGTGTTACCTGACACGGGTCTCAATCAGTGTTACCTGACACGGGTCTCAATCAGTGCTGCCTGACACGGGTCTCAATCAGTGTTGCCTGACACGGGTCTCAATCAGTGTTGCCTGACACGGGTCTCAATCAGTGTTGTCTGACACGGGTCACAATCAGTGTTACCTGACACTGGTCTCAATCAGTATTACCTGACACGAGTCTCAATCAGTGTTGCCTGACACGGGTATCAATTAGTGTTGCCTGACACGGGTCTCAATTAGTGTTGCCTGACACGGGTCTCAATCAGTGTTGCCTGACACGGGTCTCAATCAGTGTTGCCTGACACGGGTCTCAATCAGTGTTACCTGATACGGGTCTCAATCAGTGTTGCCTGACACGGGTCTCAATCAGTGTCGCCTGACACGGGTCTCAAACAGTGTTGCCTGACACGGATCTCAATCAGTGTTGCCTGACACGGGTCTCAATCAGTGTTGCCTGACACGGGTCTCAGTCAGTGTTGCCTGACACGGGTCTCAATCAGTGTTGCCTGATACGGGTCTCAATCAGTGTTGCCTGACACGGGACACAATCAGTGTTGCCTGACATGGGACACAATCAGTGTTGCCTGACACGGGTCACAATCAGTGTTGCCTGACACGGGTCACAATCAGTGTTGCCTGACACGGGTCACAATCAGTGTTGCCTGACACGGGCCTCAGTCAGTGTTGTCTGACACGGGTCTCAATGAGTGTTGCATGATACGGGTCTCAATCAATGTTGCCTGACACGGGTCTCAATCAGTGTTGTCTGATATGGGTCTCAATCAGTGTTGCCTGATACGGGTCTTAATCAGTGTTGCCTGACACGGGTCTCAATCAGTGTTGTCTGATACGGGTCTCAATCAGTGTTGCCTGACACGGGTCTAAATCAGTGTTGCCTGATACAGGTCTCAATCAGTGTTGCCTGACACGGGTCTCAATCAGTGTTGCCTGACACGGGTCTCAATCAGTGTTGCCTGGCACTGGTCTCAATCAGTGTTGCCTGACAGGGGTCTCAATCAGTGTTGCCTGACACGGGTCTCAATCAGTGTTGCCTGACACGGGTATCAATCAGTGTTGCCTGACACGGGTCTCAATCAGTGTCGCCTGACACGGGTCTCAATCAGTGTTGCCTGACACGGGTCTCAATCAGTGTTGCCTGACACGGGTCTCAATCAGTGTTGCCTGACACGGGTCTCAATCAGTGTTACCTGACACGGGTCACAATCAGTGTTACCTGACACGGGTCTCAATCAGTGTTACCTGATACGTGTCTCAATCAGTGTTGCCTGACACGGGTCTCAATCAGTGTTACCTGACACGGGTCTCAATCAGTGTTGCCTGACACGGGTCTCAGTGTTAGCTGACACGGGTCTCAATCAGTGTTACCTGACACGGGTCTCAATCAGTGCTGCCTGACACGGGTCTCAATCAGTGTTGCCTGACACGGGTCTCAATCAGTGTTGCCTGACACGGGTCTCAATCAGTGTTGTCTGACACGGGTCACAATCAGTGTTACCTGACACTGGTCTCAATCAGTATTACCTGACACGAGTCTCAATCAGTGTTGTCTGACACGGGTATCAATTAGTGTTGCCTGACACGGGTCTCAATTAGTGTTGCCTGACACGGGTCTCAATCAGTGTTGCCTGACACGGGTCTCAATCAGTGTTGCCTGACACGGGTCTCAATCAGTGTTACCTGATACGGGTCTCAATCAGTGTTGCCTGACACGGGTCTCAATCAGTGTCGCCTGACACGGGTCTCAATCAGTGTTGCCTGACACGGGTCTCAATCAGTGTTGCCTGACACGGGTCTCAATCAGTGTTGCCTGACACGGGTCTCAATCAGTGTTGCCTGACACGGGTCTCAATCAGTGTTTTCTGACACGGGTCACAATCAGTGTTACCTGACACGGGTCTCAATCAGTATTACCTGACACGAGTCTCAATCAGTGTTGCCTGACACGGGTATCAATCAGTGTTGCCTGACACGGGTCTCAATCAGTGTTGTCTGACACGGGTCACAATCAGTGTTACCTGACACTGGTCTCAATCAGTATTACCTGACACGAGTCTCAATCAGTGTTGCCTGACACGGGTCTCAATCAGTGTTACCTGATACGTGTCTCAATCAGTGTTGCCTGACACGGGTCTCAATCAGTGTTACCTGACACGGGTCTCAATCAGTGTTGCCTGACACGGGTCTCAATCAGTGTTTTCTGACACGGGTCTCAATCAGTGTTACCTGACACGGGTCTCAATCAGTGCTGCCTGACACGGGTCTCAATCAGTGTTGCCTGACACGGGTCTCAATCAGTGTTGCCTGACACGGGTCTGAATCAGTGTTGTCTGACACGGGTCACAATCAGTGTTACCTGACACTGGTCTCAATCAGTATTACCTGACACGAGTCTCAATCAGTGTTGCCTGACACGGGTATCAATTAGTGTTGCCTGACACGGGTCTCAATTAGTGTTGCCTGACACGGGTCTCAATCAGTGTTGCCTGACATGGGTCTCAATCAGTGTTGCCTGACACGGGTCTCAATCAGTGTTACCTGATACGGGTCTCAATCAGTGTTGCCTGACACGGGTCTCAATCAGTGTCGCCTGACACGGGTCTCAATCAGTGTTGCCTGACACGGGTCTCAATCAGTGTTGCCTGACACGGGTCTCAAACAGTGTTGCCTGACACGGGTCTCAATCAGTGTTGCCTGACACGGGTCTCAATCAGTGTTTTCTGACACGGGTCACAGTCAGTGTTACCTGACACGGGTCTCAATCAGTATTACCTGACACGAGTCTCAATCAGTGTTGCCTGACACGGGTCTCAATCAGTGTTGCCTGACACGGGTCTCAGTCAGTGTTGCCTGACACGGGTCTCAATCAGTGTTACCTGACACGGGTCTCAATCAGTGTTGCCTGACACGGGTCTCAATCAGTGTTGTCTGACACGGATCTCAATCTGTGTTGCCTGACTCGGGTCTCAATCAGTGTTGCCTGACACGGGTCTCAATCAGTGTTGCCTGACACGGGTCTCAATCAGTGTTGCCTGTCAAGGATCTCAATATGTGCTGCCTGACACGGGTCTCAATCTGTGTTGCCTGACACGGGTCTCAATCAGTGTTGCCTGATACGGGTCTCAATCAGTGTTGTCTGATACGGGTCACAATCAGTTTTACCTGACACGGGTCTCAATCAGTGTTGCCTGACACGGATCTCAATCAGTGTTGCCTGACACGGATCTCAATCTGTGTTGCCTGACACAGGTTTCAATCTGTGTTGCCTGACACGGGTCTCAATAAGTGTTGCCTGACACGGGTCTCAATAAGTGTTGCCTGACACGGGTCTCAGTCAGTGCTCAAGGAATCCCTAGCTCATCCTTGTAATGTTTCACACCTCATTTAAAAAATCCATCGCTATTTAGTATTGAATGCTAGGATAATATGCTATACCATTACAGGTATCCTAAAGACACTTTATATTACGTATATACACTGAGGTATACACACCTATCAGTATGCTGCACAACCGCTGTCAAGGAACAGTTCCTTCATTATGTGAGAAATCTCGAATGCACTTGGAAGTTCATTATTTTTTCACAGTGGTTGTTCTGCATACTGTGATATCACATCTTTACTGTGACCTTATTGCACCTCTCAGTATATATACACGGATACATACACATCTTTCAGTGTCTATGTGCCGAGAGAATCCCACCGGTCGGTGCATGTGTCCTGGTCGGTGCATGTGTCCTGTGATTGAGCAGTGGGTTAAGAAATGTTCGGCCATTAGCCCTTGCAAGTGTCTTTTAAAGCGGCCCTCAACTTTACCCATTATCTTAAATCGCTGCAGGTACCCAGAACATAAATATCTGTAATGTTGGCGAGGGTGCTGAATCTGAAGTTGTCTGGGAAGCTCTCTGCCATGTACTGGAAAATGGTGGATCTGGAGTTATCCGGAGACTTTGCCATATATAGGAAGACTGTGGGTCTGGAGTTATCCAAAGGCTCTATGCCATGTATTGGTAGACTGTGGGTCTGGAGTTAACCGAAGGCTCTCTGTCATGTACTAGAAAATGGTGGTTGTGGAGTTATCCAGATGCTCTCTACCAAGTACTGGATTACTGTGGATCTGGAGTTATCTGGGAGCTATCCTCCATGGTTATAGAAATGGTTAAAACGGAAGCACTTGAGGGCTAATTACAATGCACTGACAAATGGTGGATAGGAAGGTTTTGGTAGCTAGCCACTATAAAAACGTGAACAAAACAGATCCAGAAGTATTCGAAGATCATCCAGGACGTACTTTTCGTGCTATAGTCGTTAGGATTATTCTCACTTAAAAATAGTTTCTAGTCTATTCTAAACAATCTTTGCACTTTACGTGAGTCATAACTGAGATTCATAAGCGTATATTACTGATCTTCTTTTCGGTACCACTTAAATTACAGTATAAGAACTGTTTTACTCCTCAGCTCATTTCAGAACCCACAACTCTTCTATAAGATGGCGCCTACAACAGCGATTTAATGCCCTTTTCCCTATTTACTGATAGAAAAACAAATGCAACAAGCTTTAGGAGACGACCAGACGTCTCGAACCGCCTCTTTTTTTTCAGTCGATGGTTCTGCCACTGAATTTGGAGAAACTTTTAATAGGTAGACCAGTGTCAGTGTTGATGCGACCCAAGAGACATATCTCATCATCATGTATCTCCAGCTTCCAGTAACTCACTGCATTTAAGTGGCATAGTAGTTGCATCTGGAAACTATTGAAGAGACGGAAGAGATGCACTCCATCTTCCTTAAGAGTCCTAAGAGGTATTCCTCACTCACACACAACATACTAAGGAAGTAGAGATCAATGCTTTAAAGAGGCTCGGGTGCTGTTGATCAATGCCCTTAATAAGACTTCAGTTTCAGGCACCATAATTATGAGAACCTAAATGTAACTAAAATGCGTCCGCGTTTCAGACTGAAAGCTGATCCATGGAGGTACTGGCAAGGTATGGCATGAAATTATCTAGATGACTAATTGCCACCTACATAACCCAAGACCTGGAGTGGTCTTGGGTTATGTAGATGGTAGGAAAGATACACCAGCTCTGAAAGTTTGAAGCCGATCAGATGAGGCATTCTCCAATTACTGCTCGGAAACCAATATCACACTTAGAATAGTAAAACTGACTATTTGAGGCTTTCACAGCCGACTAACATTCCAAACTTAAGTTTGAAAAAGTATAATATCACAGTGAATTGAAAGTCAACAGAAGATGATTCTTCAAGTCATAATACAGAAAACTGTTATTTAGTCTTTTAAGTAATATTGGAAAATTGGCAATTAAACACTAATAAAAAAAATTATTCTAAGTAGGATACACTTACATAGAAAGATTGAATGCGATCAGAAGGTGAGTTCTCGTGTTATCAAATGGAATCCAAGGCACTTCTAACATGTATAAAACTGGTGAACCGGCGCCACTGTATCAAACTGAATCACTGTAAACAAACCATACCACGGGCGGGATTTGAACCCGCGGTCAGAGAGTCTCAAAACGCTGGTCTTTGGTTGGCACATGTCTCAATTTGCCAGTTTTCTTGAAAAAATTGTGTTGTTCATGTTTTATTCACTAACTAAAGAATACAACCTCTGATGAACTTTAAAACTTTATTGATGTTGTATTGTATGAGCAAGATGATAACTCATAAGTTTATTCCGAATAGATACGAATTTAACGTTTTAATGAAATAGTTAAAAACTTAGAAACGTTGGAATCAGAATAAATACGGAAATTTCAATTTTCCAATTTGTTTCCTATGTAATAATTAGTGAATATCTTGTCTGATCAGCATCAAACTATAAGGCTGGTGTTTCTAAAAATAGAAGATATTTTTTTGTTAATTTTGGGCTGTTTGGGAGCAATTAGATTTTTTTTTTCAAAATTTGCCAAATGGAATTCCAAAAATTCAAAGTCAAATATCCTGGACAGTAGAGAATTCAAAACAAAGTAAATGAGAGAAGTAATCTGAAAAAAAATCGGTTTTAGGTTGTTTTTAAGTTTAACGAAGGAAGACCTTCCTATCTTTCGGAAAATTCTCAGCAAGAATTTCGTTAGCTTTCTCACAAATCTTAGTTTAATACTCTGGAACGTTTTATCCGAGAGGGTTCCAAGTTCTGAACTTTTGTGTACTTTACTTAGGGGAAAATAAATGGTTTTGTTTGTATACGTGGGTATCATACGCACAATGGCTGCCACGCCGTTCCCAAACTTTCGTTATCACGTCACAGGTGGAGTCAGGCTCCTTAGATAGGCTTCAAAATATCAGTTCCTGTGTATCCTGATCCCCTCAAGGAAGGCTCCTTGACGCTGGTGAGGGGCTCTTGATATAGGGAATTGGATCTGTGCTCCAGTTCCCTGAAGCCTGAATGCCTTCCATCCCCCCATAGGCGCTGTATAATCCTACGGGTTTAGTGCTTCCCCCTTGATTATAATAATAATAATAATGTGTATCCTGATTAGCAGTATTTTTATTCTATTACATTATTTTGATGTTGGTGATGGGCTCTCGATCCAGGGAACTGGGCTTATCTTTCCCTTGCTGGGATCGAATTTAAATGTCTCCCATGCCACTGGCCCATACAGGTTTATCGCTTTCTTCTGATAAATATATAATCAACTGTAAACGGCATCAGCCTGTAATGGATGATGTGTCGTTATAAATGGACGGGATATTTCATGAGTTTAGTTATTGCTGGCGCAAATTTTGTTGACCTCTGTTCAATAACTAGGTCAGCTTTAAGCTCTTAACTGGTCAGCTTTAAGCTCTTAACTGGTCAGCTTTAAATTCTTAACTGGTCACCTTTAAGCTCTTAACTGGTCAGCTTTAAGTTCTTAACTGGTCGGCTATAAGCTATTAACTGGTCAGCTTTAAATTCTTAACTGGTCAGCTTTAAGCTCTTAACTGGTCAGCTTTAAGCTCTTAACTGGTCAGCTTTAAGTTCTTAACTGGTCGGCTATAAGCTGTTAACTGGTCAGCTATAAGCTCTTAACTGGTCAGCTATTAGCTGTTAACTAGTCAGCTTGAAGTTCTTACCGTTGACATGTTTTCCTCTAAATAAACAATCCCTTGATGTTAGGTTGTGTAAGTCATCACGTGCAAGTTTCATTAAGTCATCACGTGCAAGTTTCATTAAGTCATCACGTGCAAGTTTCATTAAGTCATCACGTGCAAGTTTCATTAAGTCATCACGTGCAAGTTTCATTAAGTCATCACGTGCAAGTTTCATTAAGTCATCACGTGCAAGTTTCATTAAGTCATCACGTGCAAGTTTCATTAAGTCATCACGTGCAAGTTTCATTAAGTCATCACGTGCAAGTTTCATTAAGTCATCACGTGCAAGTTTCATTAAGTCATCACGTGCAAGTTTCATTAAGTCATCACGTGCAAGTTTCATTAAGTCATCACGTGCAAGTTTCATTAAGTCATCACGTGCAAGTTTCATTAAGTCATCACGTGCAAGTTTCATTAAGTCATCACGTGCAAGTTTCATTAAGTCATCACGTGCAAGTTTCATTAAGTCATCACGTGCAAGTTTCATTAAGTCATCACGTGCAAGTTTCATTAAGTCATCACGTGCAAGTTTCATTAAGTCATCACGTGCAAGTTTCATTAAGTCATCACGTGCAAGTTTCATTAAGTCATCACGTGCAAGTTTCATTAAGTCATCACGTGCAAGTTTCATTAAGTCATCACGTGCAAGTTTCATTAAGTCATCACGTGCAAGTTTCATTAAGTCATCACGTGCAAGTTTCATTAATCAATATGGTTTTTGTGAAATAATTGGAGAATGTTTCTTGTGTTCGGATATTAATCCCAGTACTTGATTTTATTTGGTTATCCTAGCTTGATGAATAAGACACGTACAACAATTAGGTATGTTTATTGTTATAACGTTTGACCTACACAGTAGGCTTCTTCAGTCAGAGAAGCAGCTGGAGTAGTAATGGTGTAATCAGTCCCTCAACACTGGAGAAGAGTTCAGCTCCAAGGTACGGAACGATATGAGGCACTAGAATAGAGTCTTAAATACTGTCGATGGTGGAATGAAGATCTCGAAGACGTTACACGTGACTGGATTTATTAATGCAAGAGAGAAGGCAAAATTCTGTTCCACTTCCTCATGAAGAATATATATATATATATATATATATATATATATATATATATATATATATATATATATATATATATATATATATATATATATATATATATATATATATATATATATATATATATATATATATATATATATATATATATATATATATATATATATATATATATATATACCACCCCTATATTTCAAGTATGTTTTATTTAAAGACAAAATACATTGGCCAAACATTCACAAAAATACAATAGAAAGTAAAACGACATAGGTAACTCAAGGCAGCCAGCTTTCAGGGAGAAGGCTTACAGCTTTTCATCTCATCCCCTGCATGCATCAGCCTTACTAGAGATATTAACAATGCAAGGAATTCGCAAGAGCAGGCGAAATATACACAAACACTGATCTCTGGCTGAAGGAGACTCGAACCTACGAGCCTTTGAACAAGGTACGCAGTGCTTTACCAATCTACCCACACTGGACCAATACCTTCGTAGGTTCGAGTCTCCTTCAGCCAGAGATCAGTGTTTGTGTATATTTCGCCTGCTCTTGCGAATTTCTTGCATTGTTAATACCTCTAGTAAGGCTGATGCATGCAGGGAATGAGATGAAAAGCTGTAAGCCTTCTCCCTGAAAGCTGGCTGCCTTGGATCAAAGTCTAGCGCAACTGGACTCCAAGGTATTGGTCCAGTGTGGGTAGATTGGTAAAGCACTGCGTACCTTGTTCCAAGGTTCGTAGGTTCGAGTCTCCTCGACCAGGCAACCCTCCCAGTGCGACTGGGAGGTATAGGGGTGCGTAAAGCAACGCATGTTGCTTTACCTGCTTTTCTGTCTTCGTGTTTGGCTTCCAGTGCATTAGTCAAGAAGATAGTGCCCGAACGCTTGAGAGATGTGGTAGGAGCTCAAGACCCCAGGTTTACTGAAGCAGCGATTCGGTGGGACACCCTTACAGACTCCTCCAGTAGACCAGCTCCTCCCAAACAGCACAAACAGTTCCACTGGGACAAACCGATCATGGAAAAAATAGCCAACACAATGCTCTCCAATGGTTCAGGAAAGAACAAAGCTCGTCTCCTGGCAGTGAAGGCACCACACTCAGGAGATTTCCTGTTAGCTGTTCCCAATTCCTCCCTGGGCACCCGTCTCGACCCACAGGCCATTCGGATTGGTGTTGCTCTTCGCCAACCGCCCCCATCCTTACCGAACATAGGTGTATTTGCGGCAGGGCGACAGCTGATCAATTCGGACTTCATGGTCTCGTGTGTCACACAGCAGAAGGGAAGTATGCCAGACATGAGGAGGTCAATGATATAATAAAGAGAAGCCTCGCCACAGCCCGTTGCCCAGCTCAACGGGAACCCCAAGTACAGAGGTCTGATGGAAGTCAAAAGCGTCCTGATGGAGCCACTATGCTACCCTGGAAGGATGGAAAGCAGATTGCCTGGGACTACACCTGTGCTGCCACATTGGCAGACACCTACTTGCCATACTCTGTAGTGGAAGGGGGTGGAGCTGCCAGCCACAGGGAGGCCCAGAAGATCCGAAAATATGAAGACCTTCCCCCTTGCTATAACTTCATTCAAATAGGGTCGGAGACCCTTGGAGCATGGGGCAAGTGTGCTCTAAAGTTCCTCAAAGAGCTAGGTGAAAAGCTCATCATAGAAACCAAGGATCACAGGGCGACCAGCTTCCTCTTTCAGAGACTCAGTTTTGCGATCCAGAGAGGAAATGCCTGCAGCATTCTGGGCACGCGGCCCACCGCAGGGGAGCTGGACGAAGTATTCGAGATATAGCTCTGAGTTACCTATGTTGTTTTACTTTCTGTTGTATTTTTGTGAATGTTTGGCCAATGTATATTGTCTTTATATATATATATATATATATATATATATATATATATATATATATATATATATATATATATATATATATATATATATATATATATATATATATATATATATATATATTTTATTATCACACTGGCCGATTCCCACCAAGGCAGGGTGGCCCGAAAAAGAAAAACTTTCACCTTCATTCACTCCATCACTGTCTTGCCAGAAGGGTGCTTTACACTACAGTTTTTAAAATGCAACATTAACACCCCTCCTTCAGAGTGCAGGCACTGTACTTCCCATCTCCAGGACTCAAGTCCGGCCTGCCGGTTTCCCTGAACCCCTTCATAAATGTTACTTTGCTCACACTCCAACAGCACGTCAAGTATTAAAAACCATTTGTCTCCATTCACTCCTATCAAACACGCTCATGCATACCTGCTGGAAGTCCAAGCCCCTCGCACACAAAACCTCCTTTACCCCCTCTCTCCAACCTTTCCTAGGCCGACCCCTACCCCGCCTTCCTTCCACTACAGACTGATACACTCTTGAAGTCATTCTGTTTCGCTCCATTCTCTCTACATGCCCGAACCACCTCAACAACCCTTCCTCAGCCCTCTGGACAACAGTTTTGGTAATCGCGCACCTCCTCCTAACTTCCAAACTACGAATTCTCTGCATTATATTCACACCACACATTGCCCTCAGACATGACATCTCCACTGCCTCCAGCCTTCTCCTCGCTGCAACATTCATCACCCATGCTTCACACCCATATAAGAGCGTTGGTAAAACTATACTCTCATACATTCCCCTCTTTGCCTCCAAGGACAAAGTTCTTTGTCTCCACAGACTCCTAAGTGCACCACTCACTCTTTTTCCCTCATCAATTCTATGATTCACCTCATCTTTCATAGACCCATCCGCTGACACGTCCACTCACAAATATCTGAATACATTCACCTCCTCCATACTCTCTCCCTCCAATCTGATATTCAATCTTTCATCACCTAATCTTTTTGTTATCCTCATAACCTTACTCTTTCCTGTATTCACCTTTAATTTTCTTCTTTTGCACACCCTACCAAATTCATCCACCAATCTCTGCAACTTCTCTTCAGAATCTCCCAAGAGCACAGTGTCATCAGCAAAGAGCAGCTGTGACAACTCCCACTTTGTGTGCGATTCTTTATCTTTTATATATATATATATATATATATATATATATATATATATATATATATATATATATATATATATATATATATATATATATATATATATTGTATTCTCCAGTGCCTTTTCATTCAATGAAAATTCTTGCATTGTCATCCAATAATTTATGTGCAAAGGAATGGGAGCAACATGTAGCTGGTTTCCCACGCTTGTTGCCACCTCAAATTCATATTAAATTGTGTGCCTTTGAAATGGTAATTTTCCAGCAGCTGTACAATTGGAATCTCAAAATTATAGATTGTCATGTAGCTACTGGTTCTAAGATATCCTTCTTTTGTTCTAGTATTTAATTATTTTATTTTCATGGAAGAGTTTCTATTCTCATAATTTGAGAGATAAATAGCCAAGATATAAGAAAGGAAAAGGGCTCTTAATTCCTTGTATTATGGCCAGAATCAGAACCCACTCTTGGTAAAACTTACTTAACGCTTTGTATGATTAATTTATTATGCTCTAGTTGTTATACAGCTTTATTAGTATTTTAATAAGAAAACGAAGTCAGAGAGTAAGACATCAATTGTGTCTCATCAAGATTAAAAGAAATAAAAGAAATTGTTCTTACTATACATTAAATGTTGTCAAGTTATTCGTACCCAGTTAGTAAAGTATTCATTTGTCAGCTAATTTAATATAGGAACGGTTATAATAATAATAATAATAATAATAATAATAATAATAATAATAATAATAATAATAATAATAATAATAATAATAATAATAATAATAATAATGTCTTTATTTACTACAAGTACATGTACAAGGTATACAGACAATAGCTGACATCAATAACATGCTACTATATAGAAAGTCGCTTGTTATGCAGAGCATTTCGGGCAAATTAGGTCAGTTTTGTACCAGGATGCGACCCACACAAGTCGCCTAACACCCAGGTACCACTTTTACTGATGGGTAAACATAGACAACCGGTGTAGAGAAACACTCCCAATGTTTCTACCCTCGCTGGGAATCAAACCTAGACCCTCGCCATGTGAAGCGAGAGCTTCAACCACCAGGCCACGGGCCACCGTTGGGCAGAATAAAAGCAATAATTGTATTCACAGAATTTAAGTCTGACCCTCACACATCCCTCACAGTTGCCAGATACCACCGGACGAGCACCAGCTGTCAAGCACACAGTTTACACTTATCAGCTGTCAAGCACACAGTTTACACTTACCAGCTGTCAAGTACACAGTTTACAACTATGAGCAGTCAAGTACACAGTTTACATCTAAGAGCAATCAAGTACACAGTTTACAACTAAGAGCAATCAAGTACACAGTTTACAACTAAGAGCAGTCAAGTACACAGTTTACAACTAAGAGCAGTCAAGTACACAGTTTACATCTAAGAGCAATCAAGTACACAGTTTACAACTAAGAGCAATCAAGTACACAGTTTACAACTAAGAGCAGTCAAGTACTCAGTTTACAACTAAGAGCAGTCAAGTACACAGTTCACAACTAAGAGCAGTCAAGCACACAGTTTACAGCTACGGGCACTCAAGCACACAGTTTACGTTTATCATTAATCAAGTACTCAATTTGCATCTACCAGCAATCAAGGACTCCCTTTAAGAGCCAAATGTAGTCAAGCACACACTTTTACAGCTACCAAACTTCAAGCACGCGCACTGCAGCATCAGTAGTGAAGCACACTCAGTTCAGCACCAGTAGTGAAGCACACTCAGTGCAATACCAGTAGTGAAGCACACTCAGTGCAATACCAGTAGTGAAGCACACTCAGTGCAATACCAGTAGTGAAGCACACTCAGTGCAGCACCAGTAGTGAAGCACACTCAGTGCAGCACCAGTAGTGAAGCACACTCAGTGCAGCACCAGTAGTGAAGCACACCCAGTGCAATACCAGTAGTGAAGCACACTAGTGAAGCAGTGCAATACCAGTAGTGAAGCACACTCAGTGCAGCACCAGTAGTGAAGCACACTCAGTGCAGCACCAGTAGTGAAGCACACTCAGTGCAGCACCAGTAGTGAAGCACACTCAGTGCAATACCAGTAGTGAAGCACACTCAGTGCAGCACCAGTAGTGAAGCACACTCAGTGCAGCACCAGTAGTGAAGCACACTCAGTGCAGCACCAGTAGTGAAGCACACTCAGTGCAATACCAGTAGTGAAGCACACTCAGTGCAATACCAGTAGTGAAGCACACTCAGTGCAGCACCAGTAGTGAAGCACACTCAGTGCAGCACCAGTAGTGAAGCACACTCAGTGCAGCACCAGTAGTGAAGCACACCCAGTGCAATACCAGTAGTGAAGCACACTCAGTGCAATACCAGTAGTGAAGCACACTCAGTGCAGCACCAGTAGTGAAGCACACTCAGTGCAGCACCAGTAGTGAAGCACACTCAGTGCAGCACCAGTAGTGAAGCACACTCAGTGCAATACCAGTAGTGAAGCACACTCAGTGCAGCACCAGTAGTGAAGCACACTCAGTGCAGCACCAGTAGTGAAGCACACTCAGTGCAGCACCAGTAGTGAAGCACACTCAGTGCAATACCAGTAGTGAAGCACACTCAGTGCAATACCAGTAGTGAAGCACACTCAGTGCAGCACCAGTAGTGAAGCACACTCAGTGCAGCACCAGTAGTGAAGCACACTCAGTGCAATACCAGTAGTGAAGCACACTCAGTGCAGCACCAGTAGTGAAGCACACTCAGTGCAATACCAGTAGTGAAGCACACTCAGTGCAATACCAGTAGTGAAGCACACTCAGTGCAGCACCAGTAGTGAAGCACCCTCAGTGCAGCACCAGTAGTGAAGCACACTCAGTGCAACATCAGTAGTGAAGCACACTCAGTGCAGCATCAGTAGTGAAGCACACTCAGTGCAACATCAGTAGTGAAGCACACTCAGTGCAACATCAGTAGTGAAGCACACTCAGTGCAGCACCAGTAGTGAAGCACACTCAGTGCAGCACCAGTAGTGAAGCACACTCAGTGCAACATCAGTAGTGAAGCACACTCAGTGCAGCATCAGTAGTGAAGCACACTCAGTGCAACATCAGTAGTGAAGCACACTCAGTGCAGCACCAGTAGTGAAGCACACTCAGTGCAACATCAGTAGTGAACCACACTCAGTGCAACATCAGTAGTGAAGCACACTCAGTGCAGCATCAGTAGTGAAGCACACTCAGTGCAACATCAGTAGTGAAGCACACTCAGTGCAGCATCAGTAGTGAAGCACACTCAGTGCAGCAACAGTAGTGAAGCACACTCAGTGCAACATCAGTAGTGAAGCACACTCAGTGCAGCACCAGTAGTGAAGCACACTCAGTGCAACATCAGTAGTGAAGCACACTCAGTGCAACATCAGTAGTGAAGCACACTCAGTGCAACATCAGTAGTGAAGCACACTCAGTGCAACATCAGTAGTGAAGCACACTCAGTGCAGCATCAGTAGTGAAGCACACTCAGTGCAACATCAGTAGTGAAGCACACTCAGTGCAACATTAGTAGTGAAGCACACTCAGTGCAACATCAGTAGTGAAGCACACTCAGTGCAACATCAGTAGTGAAGCACACTCAGTGCAGCATCAGTAGTGAAGCACACTCAGTGCAGCACCAGTAGTGAAGCACACTCAGTGCAGCACCAGTAGTGAAGCACACTCAGTGCAGCACCAGTAGTGAAGCACACTCAGTGCAATACCAGTAGTGAAGCACACTCAGTGCAATACCAGTAGTGAAGCACACTCAGTGCAGCACCAGTAGTGAAGCACACTCAGTGCAGCACCAGTAGTGAAGCACACTCAGTGCAGCACCAGTAGTGAAGCACACTCAGTGCAGCACCAGTACTGAAGCACACTCAGTGCAATACCAGTAGTGAAGCACACTCAGTACAATACCAGTAGTGAAGCACACTCAGTGCAGCACCAGTAGTGAAGCACACTCAGTGCAATACCAGTAGTGAAGCACACTCAGTGCAATACCAGTAGTGAAGCACACTCAGTGCAGCACCAGTAGTGAAGCACACTCAGCGCAGCACCAGTAGTGAAGCACACTCAGTGCAACATCAGTAGTGAAGCACACTCAGTGCAGCATCAGTAGTGAAGCACACTCAGTGCAACATCAGTAGTGAAGCACACTCAGTGCAACATCAGTAGTGAAGCACACTCAGTGCAGCACCAGTAGTGAAGCACACTCAGTGCAGCACCAGTAGTGAAGCACACTCAGTGCAACATCAGTAGTGAAGCACACTCAGTGCAGCATCAGTAGTGAAGCACACTCAGTGCAACATCAGTAGTGAAGCACACTCAGTGCAGCACCAGTAGTGAAGCACACTCAGTGCAACATCAGTAGTGAAGCACACTCAGTGCAACATCAGTAGTGAAGCACACTCAGTGCAGCATCAGTAGTGAAGCACACTCAGTGCAACATCAGTAGTGAAGCACACTCAGTGCAACATTAGTAGTGAAGCACACTCAGTGCAACATCAGTAGTGAAGCACACTCAGTGCAGCATCAGTAGTGAAGCACACTCAGTGCAGCAACAGTAGTGAAGCACACTCAGTGCAACATCAGTAGTGAAGCACACTCAGTGCAGCACCAGTAGTGAAGCACACTCAGTGCAACATCAGTAGTGAAGCACACTCAGTGCAACATCAGTAGTGAAGCACACTCAGTGCAACATCAGTAGTGAAGCACACTCAGTGCAACATCAGTAGTGAAGCACACTCAGTGCAGCATCAGTAGTGAAGCACACTCAGTGCAACATCAGTAGTGAAGCACACTCAGTGCAACATTAGTAGTGAAGCACACTCAGTGCAACATCAGTAGTGAAGCACACTCAGTGCAACATCAGTAGTGAAGCACACTCAGTGCAGCATCAGTAGTGAAGCACACTCAGTGCAGCACCAGTAGTGAAGCACACTCAGTGCAGCACCAGTAGTGAAGCACACTCAGTGCAATACCAGTAGTGAAGCACACTCAGTGCAGCACCAGTAGTGAAGCACACTCAGTGCAGCACCAGTAGTGAAGCACACTCAGTTCAGCACCAGTAGTGAAGCACACTCAGTGCAGCATCAGTAGTGAAGCACACTCAGTGCAGCACCAGTAGTGAAGCACACTCAGTGCAACATCAGTAGTGAAGCACACTCAGTGCAACATCAGTAGTGAAGCACACTCAGTGCAGCATCAGTAGTGAAGCACACTCAGTGCAACATCAGTAGTGAAGCACACTCAGTGCAACATCAGTAGTGAAGCACACTCAGTGCAGCACCCGTAGTGAAGCACACTCAGTGTAGCATCAGTAGTGAAGCACACTCAGTGCAGCAACAGTAGTGAAGCACACTCAGTGCAACATCAGTAGTGAAGCACACTCAGTGCAACATCAGTAGTGAAGCACACTCAGTGCAACATCAGTAGTGAAGCACACTCAGTGCAGCATCAGTAGTGAAGCACACTCAGTGCAACATCAGTAGTGAAGCACACTCAGTGCAACATCAGTAGTGAAGCACACTCAGTGCAGCATCAGTGGTGAAGCACACTCAGTGCAGCACCAGTAGTGAAGCACACTCAGTGCAGCATCAGTAGTGAAGCACACTCAGTGCAGCATCAGTAGTGAAGCACACTCAGTGCAACATCAGTAGTGAAGCACACTCAGTGCAACATCAGTAGTGAAGCACACTCAGTGCAACATCAGTAGTGAAGCACACTCAGTGCAACATCAGTAGTGAAGCACACTCAGTGCAGCATCAGTAGTGAAGCACACTCAGTGCAACATCAGTAGTGAAGCACACTCAGTGCAACATTAGTAGTGGAGCACACTCAGTGCAACATCAGTAGTGAAGCACACTCAGTGCAACATCAGTAGTGAAGCACACTCAGTGCAACATTAGTAGTGGAGCACACTCAGTGCAACATCAGTAGTGAAGCACACTCAGTGCAGCATCAGTAGTGAAGCACACTCAGTGCAACATTAGTAGTGAAGCACACTCAGTGCAACATTAGTAGTGGAGCACACTCAGTGCAACATCAGTAGTGAAGCACACTCAGTGCAACATCAGTAGTGAAGCACACTCAGTGCAACATTAGTAGTGGAGCATACTCAGTGCAACATCAGTAGTGAAGCACACTCAGTGCAGCATCAGTAGTGAAGCACACTCAGTGCAACATCAGTAGTGAAGCACACTCAGTGCAACATTAGTAGTGAAGCACACTCAGTGCAACATTAGTAGTGAAGCACACTCAGTGCAACATCAGTAGTGAAGCACACTCAGTGCAGCACCAGTAGTGAAGCACACTCAGTGCAGCATCAGTAGTGAAGCACACTCAGTGCAGCACCAGTAGTGAAGCACACTCAGTGCAGCACCAGTAGTGAAGCACACTCAGTGCAGCACCAGTAGTGAAGCACACTCAGTGCATCACCAGTAGTGAAGCACACTCAGTGCAGCACCAGTAGTGAAGCACACTCAGTGCAGCATCAGTAGTGAAACACACTCAGTGCAGATACCAGTTTGTCAAAAACATCATTGCATATACCAGCAGAATAACAACCCTTTGTTTATACCTTAGCAGAAATTACTACTAAAACACACACTTTGCAGATACCACGAATCAAACACAACATTAGAAACACAAATAGTGTGACAGCATTTCAAAGACGAGAAAATAAATGTGAAACTAATGTTGCTCAGTAAAACACGGGCATTTATTTTTGTAGAAATATAGGGAGTTACGATATGGTTATCGTTTGTTTTTTTAAAGACGGAAGGAAAACAGAGCTCTGGTACGACAGTGGCTGCTAGGCTATTAAGCTTACTACACCGTACGTCAACAAAAACGTTAAACTTTTTTGGAGAGGAAAACGCATCCTTTATCTATACTAAGTGTATTTCAGTCTCTGCACATATCTCATAACCCCAGCCATCTTTACCTCAATATTCACAAAAGTTATAGTGTAGTGTTTGTGTATATCATACAAGTCTGCATGTATCCTTTAGTGTATGTATACAGGTCTGATGTGTTTATATATATGTATGCATGTGTGTATATATGAATATATACAAGTAAATGGCAGATTTATAATTATGGATGTGTATATGTACATACGTATTCATGTGAGTCAGTTTGCATATGTATGAATATACGTATTTATGCAGGCAAATTATGTTTATATGCTAGCAAATGCACGTGAGAGTTTTTATTCATGAAAATTTGTATAAATGTGAGTATGTATTATTCTGTCTATGAGAGTGTGAATAAATGAATGGGACTATGAAAGCATGTGTATGTCTTGTGTCTGTGTATGCATATATTTATATATGAAAGGGTATGCATATGTACATGTGTAGGTTTACATGTAGATATGCAAAATTCTCAGTACCCTTGAATAAATATATATATATATATATATATATATATATATATATATATATATATATATATATATATATATATATATATATATATATATATATATATATATATATATATATATATATATATATATATATATATATATATATATATATATATATATATATATATATATATATATCGTGCCGAATAGGCAGAACTTGCGATCTTGGCTTAAATAGCAACGTTCATCTTGCCATATAGGACAAGTGAAAATTTGTGTATGCAATAATTTCGCCAAAATCATTCTGAACCTAACGAAAAAAAATATATTTTACTGTGTTTGTTTAGTATTAAGTAATTGTAAACAAATCTAAATTATATATAGTTGGGTTAGGCTAAAATAAATTGTTCTTTTTATAATAAGGTTAGGTAAGTTTTCTAAGAACCTTTTGGAGCAAAATTAAAAATTTTTACATTAACATTAATGAAAAAAAATATATCTTTAAACGTATAAGAGAAAATTTAGAAAGGACTTAATTTTAAATGAGTTCTTGCTAATTGACCAGTTTTACATATTCGGCACGACATATATATATATATGTATATATATATATATATATATATATATATATATATATATATATATATATATATATATATATATATATATATATATATATATATATATATATATGTATATATATATATATATATATATATGTATATATTCTAGGTTGTAGGGTGGTAGACAGCAACCGGCCAGGGAGGTACTACCGTCCTGCCAAGTGAGTGTAAAACGGAAGCCTGTAATTGTTTTACACGATGGTAGGATTGCTGGTGTCTTTTTATTCTGTCTCATACACATGCAAGATTTCAGGTGCGTCTTGCTACTTCTACTTACACTTAGGTCACACTACACATACATGTACAAGCATATATATACACACCCCTCTGGGTTTTCTTCTATTTTCTTACTAGTTCTTGTTCTTGTTTATTTCCTCTTTTATCCATGGGGAAGTGAAACAGAATTCTTCCTCCGTAAGCCATGCGTGTTGTAAGAGGCAACTAAAATGCCAGGATGTGGTCAGTCCATCAATCTTGAATTGATGGACTGACCACATCGACTCAAGGCTGAGGGACTGATTACCTCATTCTCCTCCTGTTCTTCAAGATTCTCCTTGGTATGGACTGATGAAGCCACTGTTTGGCGAAACGTTTCCTCAGTAAAGATACCGAAGAGTTGCACATGTGTCTAATTTATCAACAAACAGAACTACCTGGGGTGGAAGGTAGGCGAGTATTTATAGTCAAGTTCAGAATGCTGGGGTCAGGTAGAGAAAGCTGTATCTGATGATGTACAGAGTGGGGTTATCGAGTCTAAAATCTAGGGTAGCTTGGAAGGGAGATTGGATAAGTTTGTGAGCAGATCTTCTGCAGTGTTCTTCCATTCCTATGCTCTATGTGGGATAGCGATGAAGAAGTTTCTTGGCAAGTGGTTCAGTTATGTTGTAGAAGCCATTATCCTGGTTGAAGTTGTCGGATATAGAGATAAGCGATGATTCCAGGATTCTTCGGTATTGAGTGTTGTCTTCTCTGGCGGTAAGTCTTGATTTTCTGTAGTTTATTAAGTGGTTGTGTGAATTACAGTGTTGTACACAGGCATTCCTTGTATCGTCAGACCTGCTTGCGTATTGGTGTTCTGAAATACGTGTTTGGAGGTCCCTTGATGTTTCGCCCACGTATAATTTGCTGCAGTCATTACAAGGGATTATGTATACCCCTGCATAGGATGGAAGCTCGTCCTGTCTATCACTGGTAATGTCCTTGATGGTCGTGGTTGTGGAGGTAGATATTTGGAATGAGGTATTGGAAAAGATGTTGGAAACGTGTTTGGCAATGAAGTTGGTGGGGAGGACTACGTATCTCTTCTCGGCAGTGTCTTCTCTGGGTGTGTTGAAGATGTTTAATGCCCGTCGTCTGCAGTCTCTGATGAAGTGACGAGGATAATGGAGTTTGGAAAATACTTGTTCAATTATAGTGCATTCTTCCTCTAGAAACTCATTGCTACAGATTCTGAGTGCGCACAGGAAGAAGCCTATAATTACACCACGTTTAGTTTTGGTGACGTGGTGAGAGTAGAAGTAGAGAAGATCGTTTTGGTTGGTGGGTTTTCGATAGACTTTAAAACGAAGTTCATGATCAGCTTTACAGAGAAGAACATCAAGGAAAGGAAGAGTGTTGTCGACTTCTTCTTCAAGTGTGAACTGGATTGAAGGCTCGACCTGGTTGAGTTTGTCTTGGAGAGCTAGAACGTTGAAGCGTCTAGGAGTTATGAGGAGAATGTCGTCAACATAACGGAGCCAGGTGACAGACGAAGGAATAATGGTGGAGAAATGCTCGGCTTCTAGATGTTCCATGTATAGGTTCGCCAGGACCGCACTGAGTGGCGAACCTATGGGTAGTCCAAAAGTCTGCTGAAAGAGGTGATTTTCGAAAGAGGAACACGTAAAGCCAACACATAGTTCAACAAGGTCGATGAAATCGCTGGCTGGAATAGGAAGATCAAGTGAATCGTCAATTTTCTTGCGCAAGAGATCGATGGCTTGTGTAGTAGGTACTTCGGTGAATAGGGAAGTCACGTCAAGGCTGGAAAGTTTCTTGTTCCTGATGTTGATGTTGCGAATGCGATTGAGAAGATCACCCGAGTGTTTGAGGTGTGCTGGACTGATAGTGCCCAAGAGTTCAGAGAGGTGTTTTGCGAGAATTCCTGAGAGCTGGTGGGGAGCACTGCCTATTCCCGAGGATATGGGCCTCAGTGGGATAACAAGCTTGTGAGTTTTTGGCAGGCCGTACATTCTGGCATGTCTGGGGTTGCTGGGTATGGTGTGCAGAAGTTTCTTCCCTTGTTCTGAGCCCCTCAGAATGCGGCGAGTCCTTTGAAGAAAAGTTTTAGTAAGGTTGTCCACTTGGTTAGTTGAGAGGTTTGTAGGTATCTGGGTCATTAAGTAGATTGAGCATTTTGTTCCTCTAATCGTCAGTGTTCATGTGACCCTGATGGCCGTGTCTTCTGCTAAACCTTTAAGTGCACTGATGTAACGTCGAGGTATGACTGGGGAGCTGCGTGTTGAGATGGCTGCTGAGATGATGCCTTGAAGATAACCTTTTTGGAAGTCAGAGTCATTGAGTCTGTAATTTTAGGCGATGAAATTGATGTCTTGTTTTGGTTTCGCAATTCCTGTTGCGAATTTGAGGCCAAAGCTTAGGGCTTCAGTTTCTGTGGTTGACAGTGGACGAGATGAAAGTTTTTGAATAATTTCAGGTCTTCCTAAACTTTTCCAATGACTATTATCGCAGAGAGTTTCTAGTTTCCTAGTAAGCCTAATCTTCTGTTGAACATTCGCTGTGGTAACTCTGCTGCGAATGATTTCGTCGGTGCGTCTGTTCATGTTACCAGTGATAAACAGGAGAAGCTTCCATCCTCTGCAGGGGTATACATAATCCCTTGTAATGACTGCAGCAAATTATACGTGGGCGAAACATCAAGGGACCTCCAAACACGTATTTCAGATCACCAATACGCAAGCAGGTCTGACGATACAAATAATTCACACAACCACTTAATAAACTGAATATTGAGACACTTATGCAACATATGGGAATCTTTATTTAGGAAACGTTTCGCCACACAGTGGCTTCATCAGTCCGATACAAACCAGAAGGTGTAAGGAGAGGAGGAGTTTGAGGTAATCAGTCCCTCATCCTGGAGTCGATGTGTTCATTCCATCATTCTTGTAGAATGTACAGCAAAGGGCCGTAGACGTGGCTTATATACTGTAGTCAGGTGAGGCGAAGCAGGAGGAGGCGTGGTCATAGTGGTACCATCCACTAGTCGAAGTAGGTCTTCGTCCAAATTTTGGACAAGTGTTGAAGAATTCTTTGTAACAAGATCCCATGATGCTGCAGTGTCTGACAGTTGTGGTAAATGGTTTGAAAAACCATTTACCACAGGGGTATACATAATCCCTTGTAATGACTGCAGCAAATTATACGTGGGCGAAACATCAAGGGACCTCCAAACACGTATTTCAGAACACCAATACGCAAGCAGGTCTGACGATACAAGGAATGCCTGTGTACAAATCCGAAATTCACACAACCATTTAATAAACTACAGAAACTCAAGACTTATCGCCACAGAAGACAACACTCAGTACCGAAGAATCCTGGAATCATCGCTTATCTCTATATCCGACAACTTTAACCAGAATAATGGCTTCTATAACATAGCTGAACCACTTGCCAAGAAACTTCTTCATCGCTATCCCACATTAAGAGCATAGGAATGGAAGAACACTGCAGAAGGTCCGCTCACAAACATATCCAATCTTCCTTCCAAGCTACTCAAGATTTTAGACTCTATAACCCCACTCGGTACATCAGATGCAGCATTCTCCACCTGACCTCAGCATTCTGAACCTGACTATAAATACTAGCGTACCTTCCACCCCAGGTACTGTATAGCTGAATCTGCACTGGAAGACGCTCATTGACAGACAGATAGACAAACTTGAGACACGACATGACTACTGGACCTCTCTCCTTGACGAAGACATTTGCAGACCCACAAACCAACACAACCTTTTCTACTCCTTGCATGATCCTGCTCCTAACCCTATTTACAATAACATTGGATTCTCTGACAGGTACCATTCTCTGACCCATGTTTGCCTTAGCTTTTTGGGTTAAGACATGGCTCAGTTCTACACTCCTCTCTAAGCGCTAAACGTCGCATGTCTCTTCCTCCCCGCTCACCCCACCGGAGTCTCAACAGAAGAGCCTGAATTTCTCTTCTCAATATCTGTCCCACGATCGCCTTCGCTGCTGGGTTAAGCCCTGGCTCTATTTCTACGACTAAGAACACTCCTCTCCAGCACTATTCTTCATCTTTCCCGTCTTCCCCGCTCATCCCATTTGGGATCTTACCTGAACTTTCGTTCGTTCGTTCGTTACCCCAGGTAGATCTCTTTGTGACTTGAAAAAGCCCACTGTGTGGGTGAAACGTTGTCAATAAAGGATCACATTATACTGCATATGTGTTTATATTTCCATCTACAACTCTGTTAGAAAACCAGTACTTACCTATGTCCTTTCTAAATCTAAATTTATCCAACTTAAATCCATTATTTCTGGTTCTTACCTGGTTCGACACCCTCAGTACTTTATTAATATCTCTTTTGTTTATGCCCGTCATCCACTTATACACTTCAATGATATCTCCCCTCATTCTACGTCTCTCCAGAGAGTGGAGATTTAAGGCTTTAAGTCTATCTTCATACGGGAGATTCCTTACACAGTAAATCATTTTAGTCACTTTTCTCTGTATGTCTCTAACGAGTATATATCCATCCTGTAGTAAGGGGACCAAAACTGAGCAGCATAATCTAAATGAGGCCTCGCTAGTGATGTATAGAGCTGTAAAATAACTTTTGGACTTCTGTTATACTTCTTGAAATAAATCCAAGTAATCTGTTAGCCTTGTTGAGCACACTAAGGAACTGCTGTCTTGGCTTTAGATTTCTGCTTACCATGATTCCAAAGTCTTTTTCACATTCTGTAGGATCAAGCTCTGCTTCACCTAGATTATAGCTTCGAGGGTTATTTTCATTACCATTATCCACATTGAACTTCATCTGCCATTTTGTAGATCAAGACAATAATTTGTCCAAATCCTCCTGAAGTTCATTGTTATCCTCCTTAGAATGAATTATACGGTCTATCTTTGTATCATCGGCAAATTTACTCATGTCACTCGTAATCCCTTCATCAAGGTCAATAAAGTAAATAATGAACAAGAGAGGGCCTAAAACTGATCCTTGTGTAACGCCACTAGTGACTAATCCCCATTCAGATTTGACCCCATTAATGGTAACTCTCTGCTTTCTATTGGTAAGCCATCCCTCTATCCATGCTAGAACTTTACCTCCTATGCCATGAGCTGCCACTTTTCTTAAGAGTCATTTGTGAGGTACTCTATCGAAGGCTTTACTAAAATCCAAATAAAAAATATCATATTCTTTATCACTGTCAACTGCCTCAAACGTTCTATTGAAGAACGTCAGTAAGTGTGTCAGGCAGGAACGACCTCTCTTGAATCCATGCTGAGATTCATTTATCAAGTTATGCTCTTCAAGGTGACTTCTAATAATGTCAGCTATAATTGATTCTAATAACTTGCCCACTATAGATGTCAGGCTTATTGGACGGTAATTTGAAGGAGTGGACTTATCCCCTGATTTGAATATAGGAACCACATTAGCCATCTTCCACATCTCTGGCACCGGTAAGGATGGACGCACTAAATACACTCGTTAATGGCTGACTAAGCTCCATCTTGCATTCCTTAAGTACCCTGGAAAACAACTCATCGGGTCCTGGGGACTTATTTTGCTTCAGTTTGTCTATCTGTTTAATAACCATGTCCCTCGTGACAGTAATATTAGTTAATTTAAATTCATCATGAATTAAATAATTGTTAATTACTGGAATCTCATTTACATCTTCCTGTGTAAAAACTGACAAAAAATACTCATTAAATAAGGAACACATTTCCAGGTCGTTATCCGTCAGCTATCCATTCCCAATTTTCAGAAGTCCTAATTTTTCCTTCACCTTCGTCCTATACACTTGAAAGAACCCCTTTGGATTAGTCTTTGATTCATTAGCAACTCTAATTTCATAGTCACGTTTAGCCTTTCTAATCCCCTTTTTTAATTCTCTTTTAAACTGGAGATATTGGTCAGTAAGGCTAACCTCTCCTCTTCTGATGCGCCTATAAATTCCCCTTTTCTCCCCTAATAGATGCTTTAGCCTCCTGTTAATCCATTTGGGATCGTTATTATTAGACCTAATCTCTCTCTGGGGAATGTATATACTCTGAGCACGGTGTACATTATTAAGAAAAAATCATAAATGCAGATCCCTTCATAATCATAAGTATGATCATCGTCAATAAAATCATTAGCTAGATAACCCCAATCGAGATTTGACAGGTGTTCCCTAAGTCCATTGTAATCGGCAGAACGAAAATCTGAAATTTTTACCGTATTGTCATTATTCTTGTATTCCCAGTTAATGCTGAAAGTGATGGATTTGTGCTGAAAGTGATGGATTTGTGGCTGATTCGGGTTGTCTTTCTTCTGCCTTGTGTATTTGGTCCTTCATTATTTATTTATTTATTTATTTCTCTTCCCTCTGTGTTCTTGCTCTTACCCTCTGTGGGCACCTAGCTCCCTTGCAGTGCTCCTCTTTCTTGGTATTTGCCTTACTCCTCCTCCTTCCTACTACCTTCCCCACTACTACTACCGTCTACCTCCACAATTACTACTACTACTACAGCCTCTTCCTGCCTATATATACCCATCCTTCTCTCTTTTTCGTTAGGTTGAGCTGACCAGAAGAGTGCTTGAGCAGCATACGTCGCATCATTGTAGAAACCTTTCTCCCTCGGGAGCCAGAGACGGGTCATCGCAAGATTGAGACCCGTGCCAGGACTACGGTCTTGGCGAACATTATACATACATACCTTTTCGTTAGTGTGACTTTGTAAATGGTCCAAGTCGGACCGAAACGTCGTCGTAAGCTCCTTTTTTCTATGTGCGGGTTATTTGTGTACTGTCATATTTCATCATGAGTCATCCCTTCAGCCTCCTGGAGACTGCGAATGATTACCTACCTCTCCTCTTCCCATTTTCTTTCCCTCCAGGAGATAAGCTAGAGAGCAATTCCTTTGCTGCACCTCGTTGTTGCCTTAGAGCATTCTTGCAAAGGTCTTCAGTCCTCTCTCTTATCTTCCGTCGGTTTCCTCACCTGCTTTTACTATTCGTGTTGCCATTTTATTAATCCTTTCCTTCATCAACTCTAATTCCCTCTTCAGCTCCTTCGCATCCTCTTCCAGGCATTGTAGCTTTGCCTCAACGGCTGCAGACCTTCTCTCCCATTCCCTACTCTCCACAGATACCTTCTGTTCCTTCTTATCCGTCGTTCTGCAAAACCCAATAAACTTTGTTACCCACTCTTGTTCCATCTTGCACCTAATCCCTGCTATCAACATTTCCTTCATAATCCATTCCTCCTCGGCTTCCCTTCCCCTTCCTGACTTTTGGGATCTCATTTACGTTCTCCTCCTAGTTAGATGTAATAACGTTCTCAAACTGCAGCTAACTGGTGACAAACCATTAGTAATTACCCTTTCTGTGTTTAGACAGCTCTGTGTGTGTTAGTATGAGTGAATGTGTGTCTACTTGTGTATATTTGTGAGTCTATGTGAGTATGTATTCTCACTAATATGTGTATGCATATGCGTATACTCACATATATGTGGTTGCAGGGGTCAGTTTACATCTGGCCCCTGTCTCTTCACTGTTGTCACTAAGTCAACTTTCTCCCTGCTCCAGGAGCTTTATCGTACCTCTTCTTAAAGGTATGTATGGATCCGGCCTGTGTGTGTGTGTGTGTGTGTGTGTGTGTGTGTGTGTGTGTGTGTGTGTGTGTGTGTGTGTGTGTGTGTGTGTGTGTGTGTGTGTGTGTGTGAGTGTGTGTGTGTGTATGTGTGTGTGTGTGTATGTGTGTCTATGTGTGCATGTTCATGAGCATATATGTGTATGCATGTTGGCTTATGCCTTTTTATGTTTACGTATGTGTGAGCGAGAGCTTGTGCGCATGAGGGTGTGTGTACAAAGGAGCTGAGTGCTTGTATGTGAGCGTGCTCAAGATTGTATCCGAGGGCAGGTGTGTGTGTGTGTGTGTGTGTGTGTGTGTGTGTGTGTGTGTGTGTGTGTGTGTGTGTGTGTGTGTGTGTGTGTGTGTGTGTGTGTGTATGCATATGTGTGTGCGTAGGGTATGTGAATGTATGCATGTGAATGAGGTCACTGTTTGCAGGCTGTATTTTTACCAGACTTCCCCTAGTACCCAACTCTCTGTAATGGTTTTATGTGAGTTTCTGTTATTCTTGTTCCTGACAAATTTATACTAACATTATTACTATTACATTACGAACCGATTCTCATAGAACCTTTCATAGCTCCTGTGTACTTGAATCAGTTCCCCATGCAGTTAAGAATGTGCACTAATGAGGCACTACTTTCAACACTTACCAAACTGCTCCCACATACAGGTAAGTACTAAACGTCTGGCCACGATATCTAGCCGTGCTAACTGCTGGGTACCTTCTCGATGTCTTACTGTAATAAAGTTACTAATCCCCTTAATTAATTGCCACTTGTGGTGCATAAATTATCTTCATGAAAGGTTTCGGAAATGGTGATTATTATTAATGATTCTATTATTGTTTAAGTATTATTATTGTGAGATTTGCAACCTACATTTCTATACAGTTATAAGTAATATAACATCAGTAAATTTTTTTTATTATAAATGTTGACATTTAAAATAAATATTGATAGTTGAAAATATGCCTTTATTGATATTATTTTGTTCAAATTGTTCTGATGAGTTTTCTTTAGGAATTATGTTTAGCCAAATACAAATTATATTATTTTCATTATTCAGCATTTGGTTAATGATCATGTACTATATTTTTTTTAATAAATAATATCAGTGTTAATGAAAGAAAATAAATTGGTTTAAGCTATCGTTAAGTTTTTTCAGAGAGAGTTGTTGTAAAATCTAATTCGTAAAGGTCAAAATTTAAAGTGAAACTGTGAGACGAGGAATCCGTACAGAAGAGCACAGCCTCATGCATTCTGCTATTTTTAGTCAGAATATGTGTACCTGCTGCTAAGTGAATTTACAACTATTGTTAAAATATTAGGTGTCAGTGTTAAAAACAACATAGATTTAGTGGATAAAATAAGCACCTTTACTGACTTAAATGATTTTAACATGGTTAGTTTAGATGTTACTTCCTTGTTTACAAAAGTTCCAGTTAATGATTTATTAAGCTTCTTATCTGAAGAACTTGTTACTTACGATTTACAATTGCCAGTTCCTACTATCATTAAACTTATTAAAATTTGTACTGTTGATGCAAAATTTGAGTTTAATGACGAGTTTTACACTCAGAAGTTTGGTATGACAATCGGAAATGCTCTCTCGCCTTTTCTTAGTAATTTATACAGTTTTTTTTTTTTTGAGACAAGATTGCTTAACACAATCCTTCATAATAGAGCTAAGTTGTATAGATATGTTGATGATATTTTTTATCTTAAGCCTAAAAATATTGTTAAAAACAATTTCCTTGTTAAATTAAATAGTTTAGCTCATTCTATAAATTTTACTGTTGAGTTCGAAGAAAATAACTCATAGCCTTTCCTAGATGTTTTAATTATTAAAAGTAACAGCAATTTTAAATTATTCTTCACATCAAGTTAGAGTTAAACTGTTGGTTTTCTCATGAACATTTTGAGAGCTTTACCTATTTGTAGTCCAGAGTTCATAGATGAAGAAATCTCCCAAATTTATGAAATACCTAATGATCTAAAATACCCAAGAAACGTAACTGATAAATCTTTTAAAATAACTAGAAATACTTTTACAGCTCAAAAAGAGACAACCAGCTTTATTCAACCAAAATTATGTTGGTTCTCCCTTACCATGAAAACTTGATCGATATTCCTTTTCTTCTTAAGACTTTTAATATCAAAGTCGTATTTAAAAGTCTTGATACAGTAAAAAAATCTTCTAATAAAAAATTCTCCCCAAAATGCTGACGGATGTGTCTATAAGATTCCTTGTAAAATTTGTGATAAAGTTTATTACGGTCAAACTGGTAAAAGTCTCGAACTAAGACTAAAACAACATAAATATAGCATTATAACTAGACAAGATTCTAATGCTCTATTTATTCATGTGAGAGATTTTATTCATCCAATTAATTTTCAAAAGATTGAGAAAGTTGTATCAAGCAAGTCCATGGTCGACAGAAATATAATAGAATCATGTTTCATAAATAGCAGTTTTGAAAATAATAAGAATATTTCTTTGGGTTTATATAAATTGTATTCATTTATAATTAATAAAATATGGCAAGATTTTAATGATACATTAGACAAGTAAAAAAATCTTAATGCTTGGGTGCAGTATCAATTGTATTTTACAGAGTCGGGTGTTGTCACGAGACTGTGAGGTGTAGTCTTGTTGTGGTGACCTGAGACGAAAATCCTAAAATGTACAAGAGTATTAAACTGGGCAACCTTGCCCTGATTGCGACTCGAGATGTACACGAAATATTTGACAGCCTAAGGGACGACGGGCTTATATCCAAACTTACTAAACTTATTAACCCTTAAACTGTCCAAACGTAGATCTACTATTTTTCAACATTCCAAAGTATGTAAAAAAATGTAGACCTTTTTTTTTCATTTGAAAACGTGTAAAAAAACTTAGATCTACATTTTTTTGTTATATTTGAAAATATGTAAAAAAAACATAGATCTACTTTTGAAGCACTAAGCATGTGAACGTAGATCTGTTTGGACAGTTTAAGGGTTAAGAAGCAGAAGCATTATCCCTACTTTCAATTGCAAAACGGCGGAGTAATTCGCACCAGGAGCTGGAGTGCCCCAGTGATCATGCTTGAGCCTTATTCTCTTCAATATATACGTAAATGACCTTCCCAAAACTGAATAAAATGATCTCATCATCATCCAATTTGTTGACAATGTTATCCATTTAGTATTATCCACTACTGCATAAGAAAAAAGAACAGACACACGAGAGATATAGAAACAAATAATATAGAATTGCAAAGAACAACCAACTGGGAAAAGAAATAGAGAATCACGACCAATCATGACAAGGTCCTCATCAGCGCCATCGTATGTTATGTCACAACTATTGAAAACAACGGGGAGGTCTCCATCTCGGGTACACCTACCACCATTAAAATCCTGAATAAGATCCTGGGCTACGAGATCAACAGCTTACTCCTCTTTACATCACATGTCACCAAAAAGGTAAACTTAGTAAAAAGTCCGTCTCAGTCAGCTATACAGGTATAATCAGGCTCCCTCTCATGTTACAGCTACACGCAGTCCAGAACTAGACACTTCCCTTTATCACAGGCACCAAACTGAAGGACATAATCAGACAGGAAATCGACTCAATAAATGTCATGCTTGACAAACTAAAGAAGCGATAACCATATGCTATGAAATATCTCTATATAGCAGACAGGGGAAACCAATCCCAGCCAATTAACACCGCTGGCTACATAATTAAAACACCTCTTCCCAGGATGTCCCTCCAACAAAGCGTTCAATGTTTCCTACACAAGGATTTCCTAAGACTAAAGGTCCTAAATGATCTCCATGAAGATACCGAAGAATGCGTAATACCAGAGCCATTCTATGAACTGATGACACCTTACATCTAACCAAGTAGCACCTGAAAAGCACTACGGTAGGACGCCGCCTCAGAATCAGATCAACAGACCACCAGCTCCACCAGGCGCCTTACAACTAGCCCAAATAAGTTGCCGCCTGCTCTTTAAAAAAAATGACAACAACAAAATGTACCTACCACCAATTCACAGTCATACATGTATGTATCTTGTATACAAGTGTGCCTCTGACGGGTGGTGGTATACCCAGGAATCTGATTATTATGCATACCACAACACACACGCACTTCTTCAAAGTGGTTGGTCCACTTACCTTTATTACCCCATCCTCACTCCCCACCCACCCCTTCTTCATAGTCCATCTTTACCTATACTTCTTCCTTCCCCATCTTATCAAAACTCTAGTTACAGTATTCCATAACCAAATAGTCAAACAATGAATTATTTCCGATGAGATGGAACATTCTCCACTTTTTTCACGAATACCAGTTTCAGTAATAAAACTGTTTGCTTATGAAACTTAAAATCAAGATATTTTTTACTTTGAGAAAAACACTTCTGCATAAAACGTTTAAAACTGACCAGAATTATATTTTGTAATTATTGTATAGAATCTAACAATATTTGTGCTTAGGCAGCCTTAACGTATGAAACATTCCATTAAGCATAGAAGATTGATGACGTGCACAATTGATATATTTTAATCAAAAGAAAACGGTAAATCCATAGGGTCATGTACCGCCTGTGGAACCGGAGGCATTCGAGTTCGAGTCCAGCAATCGACACCATGCCCAGCCCTGCTAGGGTAGGGTAGGTGCCTGAGCCAGAGCTTGCAGCTCACAAGACTGTCATTCCCAATAACCCCCTTGGGGCGGGGATGGCAGACCAGAGAGGCCTACCTTCTCCCTACGAGCCTCGTGAGGGCGGGGAATGTTGGGAACAGTTGGTCCCAAAGATAAGGGGGTACTTGTGCCTCCTCCCATGAGAGACTTAGGTCTCAGGCACTCCCTAGACAGGGAGCCAAGGCCGGGCCACCACTTGGAAAAGGCCCGGGCTGGGAGAATACCGGCGAATAAAAAAAAAAAAAAGATTCCAGCAAAGCGAAGATAAGTCCAGATCCTTGGATCAGGAGCCAATCACCAGCATCAATCAAGGGGTAAGATAATGCAATAAGACTGAGTTCTCGAGAAATAAATGAAAAAATATATGATAAAACGAAAATGTTTTTAAAAGACTTCCGAAAAATAGGAAAGTCTCCCCTCACTAGAATAACAATTACTTAAAAAATGGAGGATTTTATTATGTTTTCCAGGTTGTTTTACGGATTTACATTCTATTTATAATTATGTACAACTATGTAAGAATTTTGTTTTGTGATATTTAAAAAAAATACATAAGATTGGTCAAAAATGGCAAATTGACTCTTTTACAGCTTAAAATTAATGTAAAGATACGTTTTATTAAGATGGACAACCACTGATGGGTTGAAGCTGATCGGAAAAGGAAGTCACTAATTATTACGTCAGGAATCAATTTGCTTACAAAAATTAGTAAACTGATGTTTACCCATATCACCGAGAGTGACAAGTTTTGTTTTAATGAAGTTCTTCAGCAGAAAAAAATTGAAGCTGATCTGAAAAGGCATTCTCGAGTAATTGATACGATTCAAAGATTCCAAAGTTTTTAACCATTTTAGTAAAATTACAAATTTGCTCATATTAATACTAAACTCATGGGTATCATCCATGTTATAAAATGCATCGTCAGTAATGATTTAAAGCCAGTCGGAAGAAGCATTAAATAAATACTGAATAGAAAATGAATGTCACTATATATTTAATAAAATTGACAAATTGGAACCTAATAACATTCCAATGGCAGCTTGAGCCTTGTTTTCAGGAAAGCACACCATTGGTGTGTGGCTAGCGCACTCAGCTCACACACTGAGGTCCGGAGTTCGAATCTGCGGTACGGCTGGAAAATATTACGGACTTGTTTCCATAAGACACCTGCTGTTTCCCTTCACCCATGTGTTCACCCTATCAGTAGAAAATGGGTACCTGGGTGTTAGTGGACTGGTGTGGGTCGCATCCTGGGACAAAACTGACCTAATTTGTCCGAAATGTTCAGCATAATAAGCGACTTTCTATATAGTAATATGTCAATAATGTCAGCTATGGTCTGTATACCTTGTACATGTACTTGTAGAAATAAATATATTATTATATTATTATTATTAAGCCGATCAGCTGAGTTATTCTCCAGTTATGGCGAAGATTATAGCTTTTCAGAAGAGGTAAACTGAAATATATTCAATTTAATTTAAAGGGAATAAATGTTTTTAGGTAGTAGGTTGGTAGACAGCAACCACCCAGGGAAGTACTACCGTCCTGCCAGATGACTGTGAAACAGAAACCTGTAACTGTTTTGCATGATGGTAGGATTGCTGGTTTCTTTTTCTGTCTCATAAACACGCTAGATAACAGGGATATCTTGCTTCTCCTACTTACACTTTGGTCACACTTCACAGACACGCACATGCATATATATATATATACATACATCTAGGTTTTTCTCCTTTTTCTAAATAGCTCTTGTTCTTCTTTATTTCTTCTATTGTCCATGGGGAAGTGGAAAAGAATCTTTCCTCCGTAAGCCATGCGTGTCGTATGAGGCGACTAAAATGCCGGGAGCAATGGGCTAGTAACCCCTTCTCCTGTAGACATTTACTAAAAAAGAGAAGAAGAAAAACTTTATAAAACTGGGATGCTTAAATGTGCGTGGATGTAGTGCGGATGACAAGAAACAGATGATTGCTGATGTTATGAATGAAAAGAAGTTGGATGTCCTGGCCCTAAGCGAAACAAAGCTGAAGGGGGTAGGGGAGTTTCGGTGGGGGGAAATAAATGGGATTAAATCTGGAGTATCTGAGAGAGTTAGAGCAAAGGAAGGGGTAGCAGTAATGTTGAATGATCAGTTATGGAAGGAGAAAAGAGAATATGAATGTGTAAATTCAAGAATTATGTGGATTAAAGTAAAGGTTGGATGCGAGAAGTGGGTCATAATAAGCGTGTATGCACCTGGAGAAGAGAGGAATGCAGAGGAGAGAGAGAGATTTTGGGAGATGTTAAGTGAATGTATAGGAGCCTTTGAACCAAGTGAGAGAGTAATTGTGGTATGGGACCTGAATGCTAAAGTAGGAGAAACTTTTAGAGAGGGTGTGGTAGGTAAGTTTGGGGTACCAGGTGTAAATGATAATGGGAGCCCTTTGATTGAACTTTGTACAGAAAGGGGTTTAGTTATAGGTAATACATATTTTAAGAAAAAGAGGATAAATAAGTATACAAGACATGATGTAGGGCGAAATGACAGTAGTTTGTTGGATTATGTATTGGTAGATAAAAGACTGTTGAGTAGACTTAAGGATGTACATATTTATAGAGGGGCCACAGATATATCAGATCACTTTCTAGTTGTAGCTACACTGAGAGTAAAAGGTAGATGAGATACAAGGAGAATAGAAGCATCAGGAAAGAGAGAGGTGAAGGTTTATAAACTAAAAGAGGAGGCAGTTAGGGTAAGATATAAACAGCTATTGGAGGATAGATGGGCTAATGAGAGCATAGGCAATGGGGTCGAAGAGGTATGGGGTAGGTTTAAAAATGTAGTGTTAGAGTGTTCAGCAGAAGTTTGTGGTTACAGGAAAGTGGGTGCGGGAGGGAAGAGGAGCGATGGTGGAATGATGATGTAAAGAGAGTAGTAAGGGAGAAAAAGTTAGCATATGAGAAGTTTTTACAAAGTAGAAGTGATGTAAGGAGGGAAGAGTATATGGAGAAAAAGAGAGAGGTTAAGAGAGTGGTGAAGCAATGTAAAAAGAGAGCAAATGAGAGAGTGGGTGAGATGTTATCAACAAATTTTGTTGAAAATAAGAAAAAGTTTTGGAGTGAGATTAACAAGTTAAGAAAGCCTAGAGAACAAATGGATTTGTCAGTTAAAAATAGGAGAGGAGAGTTATTAAATGGAGAGTTAGAGGTATTGGGAAGATGGAGGGAATATTTTGAGGAATTGTTAAATGTTGATGAAGATAGGGAAGCTGTGATTTCGTGTATAGGACAAGGAGGAACAACATCTTGTAGGAGTGAGGAAGAGCGAGTTGTGAGTGTGGGGGGGAAGTTCGTGAGGCAGTAAGTAAAATGAAAGGGGGTAAGGCAGCCGGGATTCATGGGATAAAGATAGAAATGTTAAAAGCAGGTGGGGATATAGTTTTGGAGTGGTTGGTGCAATTATTTAATAAATGTATGGAAGAGGGTAAGGTACCTAGGGATTGGCAGAGAGCATGCATAGTTCCTTTGTATAAAGGCAAAGGGGATAAAAGAGAGTGCAAAAATTATAGGGGGATAAGTCTGTTGAGTATACCTGGCAAAGTGTATGGTAGAGTTATTATTGAAAGAATTAAGAGTAAGACGGAGAATAGGATAGCAGATGAACAAGGAGGCTTTAGGAAAGGTAGGGGGTGTGTGGACCAGGTGTTTACAGTGAAACATATAAGTGAACAGTATTTAGATAAGGCTAAAGAGGTCTTTGTGGCATTTATGGATTTGGAAAAGGCGTATGACAGGGTGGACAGGGGGGCAATGTGGCAGATGTTGCAGGTGTATGGTGTAGGAGGTAGGTTACTGAAAGCAGTGAAGAGTTTTTACGAGGATAGTGAGGCTCAAGTTAGAGTATGTAGGAAAGAGGGAAATTATTTCCCAGTAAAAGTAGGCCTTAGACAAGGATGTGTGATGTCACCGTGGTTGTTTAATATATTTATAGATGGGGTTGTAAGAGAAGTAAATGCGAGGGTCTTGGCAAGAGGCGTGGAGTTAAAAGATAAAGAATCACACATAAAGTGGGAGTTGTCACAGTTGCTCTTTGCTGATGACACTGTGCTCTTGGGAGATTCTGAAGAGAAGTTGCAGAGATTGGTGGATGAATTTGGTAGGGTGTGCAAAAGAAGAAAATTGAAAGTGAATACAGGAAAGAGTAAGGTTATGAGGATAACAAAAAGATTAGGTGATGAAAGATTGGATATCAGATTGGAGGGAGAGAGTATGGAGGAGGTGAATGTATTCAGATATTTGGGAGTGGACGTGTCAGCGGATGGGTCTATGAAAGATGAGGTGAATCATAGAATTGATGAGGGGAAAAGGGTGAGTGGTGCACTTAGGAGTCTCTGGAGACAAATAACTTTGTCCTTGGAGGCAAAGAGGGGAATGTATGAGAGTATAGTGTTACCAACGCTCTTATATGGGTGTGAAGCATGGGTGATGAATGTTGCAGCGAGGAGAAGGCTGGAGGCAGTGGAGATGTCATGTCTTAGGGCAATGTGTGGTGTGAATATAATGCAGAGAATTCGTAGTTTGGAAGTTAGGAGGAGGTGCGGGATTACCAAAACTGTTGTCCAGAGGGCTGAGGAAGGGTTGTTGAGGTGGTTCGGACATGTGGAGAGAATGGAGCGAAACAGAATAACTTCAAGAGTGTATCAGTCTGTAGTGGAAGGAAGGAGGGGTAGGGGTCGGCCTAGGAAAGGTTGGAGGGAGGGGGTAAAGGAGGTTTTGTGTGCGAGGGGCTTGGACTTCCAGCAGGCATGCGTGAGCGTGTTTGATAGGAGTGAATGGAGACAAATGGTTTTTAATACTTGACGTGCTGTTGGAGTGTGAGCAAAGTAACATTTATGAAGGGATTCAGGGAAACCGGCAGGCCGGACTTGAGTCCTGGAGATGGGAAGTACAGTGCCTGCACTCTGAAGGAGGGGTGTTAATGTTGCAGTTTAAAAACTGTAGTGTAAAGCACCCTTCTGGCAAGACAGTGATGGAGTGAATGATGGTGAAAGTTTTTCTTTTTCGGGCCACCCTGCCTTGGTGGGAATCGGCCAGTGTGATAATAAAAAAAAAAAAAAAGTTTCCCAATATTTTACTCATAAAATAGTCAAATCTGCACTTACAGCTATGAATTTTCCTCTCGTCTGTCGTCGTATTTAAAAAATTCAACGTTGTCTGAGCTACTTGAGGATGTTGGGAACTGATTTAATAACTTTGGCACCTGAGCATACCAAGTGCTCCTAGAATTTAATAACTTTGGCACCTGAGCATACCAAGTGCTCCTAGAATTTAATAACTTTGGCACCTGAGCATACCAAGTGCTCCTAGAATTTAATAACTTTGGCACCTGAGCATACCAAGCAGAATTTAATAACTTTGGCAAGTGCTCCTAGAATTTAATAACTTTGGCACCTGAGCATACCAAGTGCTCCTAGAATTTAATAACTTTGGCACCTGAGCATACCAAGTGCTCCTAGAATTTAATCCTCGTTCTCATACACAAGAGATAAAATTCTGAAGAGTATTGGATGAGGTATTCTCGATATTATTACATCCAAAAATCATTGTCAGAAAAGCACTTATAAAAATTTTTTAATAAATTATACACAACTTTCAGAATTTTGCTTTTATTTTTTTAGAGAACAGTTTAATATTCAGTGCTGAAAGAAATCTTTAAAAACTTAATTAACTGTAAATTAAAATAATATTTTTTGAGTCTGAAGAGACTTTCATTACAATATGTAAAATAAACTTTTTCAGGCACATATTTTTGGAAGTTTTTCAAAGGTTGCCAGACATGTCAGAATTGTCTAAATTATCGATCAATGAATTAAGAAGAAGATGAATATTTTGGAAGAGAAGTTGATTCTGAGATTTTGTTGTTACTCGCGACATGATAGTTATGTTAAATAATTATCATAACTAATTCAGATATCCCAAAGAACGCTGTACTTAATTAATGCATTTTAAAAGAATGAGAGGAGGTAAAAAATTCTAGATTTATTTAAATTTTCAAGTGAAGAAATATATTTAAATTATTATTATGATTATTAATATTATTAAAAAAAATGTAAACATTTCTTATTTAAGATAAAAAATTTTATTCATTACTTGCAACCACCACCAAATTATTCATTCCTAGTTTTAAATTAATTTATGCTTGCATCCCACCTCAGAACTTGACTTCCAGATCTTCACCTTAGAACTTACACCTCAGGATAAAAACCTCGGAAATAACATGTCGAAACTCATCCCTCAGAATCTGAATTTCTGATCCTATATTCAGAACACATTCTACAGAACCGACATTTCAGAACACACATCTCAAAAATCAACTCTTCAAGTCCTACATCTCTGAACCTATTTCTTTGAATCAACACCTCAGAGCCTGTGGCATTCAAAGAATATGTTACAATTTATTTGGGGTATGTCACACATAGGCTGCATCCCAACCAGCTAACCTGATGCTAAGGGATTAACGATCGATAGGGTACCCATCGTTAAATCAGTACGATGATTCTTTAACCAATCACAGGCAAGCCCGCCAAAGCTGAAGCAACGTGGCTCACTTGCGGTGAGCGTTGGCAGACCTGCCTACCTGCTGGTTGAGTACGGTGCACTCTGGCTTCTGCTTTGCAATCTGTCACTGTCGTGTACGCTTATTATTCTATATGTGCATATTGTACATACCTGTATATAATAGTTGAAGGCAAAATATACTGGTTTGTTCCAATTATGGCCAGGTCTCACAGGCCATTCATTATGTGTGTTTGTAATAAAGTCCAAGGAAATTTACTAAGACTAACAAAATACAACGACTACAAGTGAAACATATTTGGAGACCTGAAAGTAATAGGATTAGTACTTGGTCTCCAACTTGGTTACACAAATGAAGCACAAATGTTTCATTTGTGGAATTGTCGTAGCGATGCTAACCACTAAAACATCAAGTATTGTCGGCAAGAAAAGTGACAATTCTATCTCATCCTTAAAGGATATATCCTAAAACATTGCATATGAAGTTGGGCCTAATGAGAAATTTAATAAAGGCTATGGATATTGAAGGTGGGGGATTTATTTACTGTACCGAAGATATTGGAGGACTTTCCAATGACGGCCTAAACCCGACCATGTCTTTCTATCAAAATTGACCCCACTGGAGCTGGCTGCGTGAGAGGTTTTCAAACAGGTTGTCCAAAACTTCATAGGAAGGCACAGAGCAGTTATACCGCATTAGTGAAAAACATGATAGAAGTCTACAGAGCACTGGATTGCCGTTTGTCCCTGAAAATGCACTATTTTCATTCACATCTGACTACTTTCCATCCAATCTTAGTGCTGTTAGTGCTGAGCATCAAGATATCAGTACAATGGACGCAAACTGTCAGGGGCATTACAATCCCAACATGATGGAAGACTATTAATTATTTCATCAGAGAGATACTTTTATTAGTCATAAGCGTAAAGCCGAATCCTTAAAACATTTTTAAGTATTGTATTTTCTAATTCTTGAAATTACTGTATATGTTTGTAATGCAGTTACTAAAACTCTTGACGCGTTGGCTGTATTTCATCTTCAGATTTTGAATCATCATTCTCATATTACATAAGAACATCTACATTTATCTCAGTAGCAGAAAGTACATTTTTTTTGTAGTCCTCTGTAACATTTGCCAGTTTCGTGTAAAGGACTACTACACAATCTCTGTTCTTTGCTTCAGTTGACTGTGTTCCTTACTAGATAAGTTTCCAGTGCAGTGTTCAATTAAAGAAGAAAGTTCTATTCTATTCTATTTGATTCGCCGGTATGGAAGAAGAAAGTGAAATATCATTAAATCATAGACTTTAATTATCTGCCAAATTCAAAACCCTTCGATTTTATTTAAAAAATAATTATTAAATGCCACACGGTTGTTTCATTGATGTTCTTCATTTTGTGCTTTCTTGTTTAGATATTCCAGTTACAAAAGGCAATAGGCCTTAATTACCGACAATATGTTGCCACTACAAAATGTCACATTAGTTTCACTTGTGTCCTTTTACCTAACATATCGAAATAGGAGGAAAAATATATACATTTTTGCGAAAAGTGTCTCGAGGTGTTTTCATTAAATCACATAAAAGAATTTTTTTCTGAATGTGTGTTGGAAGCATTGTAGGCAGTATGAACTTGACTAGGAGTGATTAAATAAATTAGATAGAAAGCACGAAATCATGGCTGAACTTCGGATAACATCATGATCAAGGGTTTAGCCTGAATGAAGACGAAGCTATTCAGCGTCGTGATACAACATAGAATTGCCTGATAAGTAGCAAGGCAGTGAACAATGTGGTAACGACGCAGGAAACGTTCTAGAGCCTACTGGAAAGGTACAGAAACCCACGAAGAAGCAGAGTACTATGAAAAGCTACCACAGCATCTGAAATTCCTTTCTAACTTCACAGAGGCTGTGCCCTGGCACTAAAAATTGTCAATAAACATTAGCTTCTCCTAGCAGAGAAAAGGACATTTCCTGGTGAGAAGTGACAGATGAAGGACATAAGGTTCAAACGTGGTATGGTATTAAATTATGATAATGAGGAAAAGGGTTATATTTCACGAGCCGTGTTTAACAGTGTGTGCAGCAGCAAAGGTGCCAGGCTCAACAACGGCTCAACTTACCTGAACAGATAATTCGACGTTTTCGAAACTTATACGTCAGCGCTGAGGCTGGCTGCTCACAAAATTGAACTGTAAAGATCAGGAGAGGACAGCTACCATGTCTTTTAGAGAATCGAAGCAACAACTTAGTATAGACTGTTGTCCTTAGTATCCATCAGATATCAAAACAAGATAATTTCTGCTTTAATAATAATAATAATAATAATAATAATAATAATAATAATAATAATAATATCTTTATTTCTACAAGTACATGTACAAGGTGTAAGGGCCTAGCTGACATCAGTGACGTGCTACCATATAGGAAGCCGCTTGCTATGCAGAGCATTTCGGGCAAATTAGATCAGTTTTGTCCCAGGGACGACTAACACCCAGGTACTCATTTTATACTGATGGGTGAACAGGTACAGCTGGTGTCTTATGGAAACACGTCCCTAATATTTTCCTGCCCACCGGAGATTCGATCTCTAGACCTCAGTGTATGAGCCGAGTGCGCTAACGATTGAGCTACGAAATAAACTAAAACTTCAACAAAAAAAATAATTATAGGGTAGTGTCGTGCTGCAGAGGTACGTGGGGATTTCGAGAGGCTGGTGCGACTGATCCTGTTGAATTTGTAGCCAACGCTACTGATGACGTACGGATCTGCTGAAGATAAGAAATACTCATAAATCGAGAAGGTACACGATTTGACGGATACGTACGAGGAGCATGACATAATTACAAGCAAACAACTAGTTCATTCTCGATAAATAAACGAAAGACTTATTTATCTTAGCAATACTTATTTATCTCAGCAAACGTGTAGACAGCCTGTACTGTCTGCACAGACAGCCCATGCTGTCTGCCAGCTTAGTTCATATTTCGCGCCACTCAAGTGCTGCCACCTATAGGCCTTGCCACTTCAGTATGCCCAGACTTGCCTCGCTCTCACTCTCACAGTGGCCTAGCAACAACACACAAGGCCTCCCAGCTCTCTCTCGTGGGATGGCCCTGCCCGGGCCATGGGCACAAACACACAAGCCTGTGTAACCCACAACGACATTAACAATAAACAAAGAAGCATCCGAAGACGTATCATTCACACGCGCTTGCTACAGCCTACAAAACAAGCGTCGTTATAAATGGTGACAGCGGTGCTCCGCAGCAGTTGTGTTTGCCTGGAGAGAAGGAGGAAGAGGTATGAAGTCATCTTCACTTCATCACCCTACACAAGAAGCATCCGTCTCTCAACGAGTTATCCTGATGTCGTGTCTGCACGTTTGAGCATCCAGACACAGGTACAAGCAGGATCCAGCCGAAATTTGCCGAATTTCTCCGAGAATTGTAAGTGGCGTCCCAGTGACCCCACGCTGTTTCTCAAGTCACGTGTTCAGCGTCACTTGTATGTTGCTGTTGTTGTTCAGCTCAGCACAGCTGTTTCAGCAAGCCAGAGGTGAGTTTTGTGGTGATTTCTGCATCCAGTGTGAGCTCCACGTGTTTGTGGGTGGAGGAGGAGGAGGAATGGCCAGATGCTCGCCCTTCCATACACTCACCCACGCTCCTCGCCACCACACTACCATACACTCACCACTGCCTACTCCCTCTGCTGTGTTTTCTGCTGTTTTTCGTGTGAATTCTTTGCCAGTGCTGTGTATCCGAGTGCCCAAGGCCACTCGAAGCTGCGTGGATCAGCATGCCACGTAGATCACGACACCACGTGGATCGACATTACGTTGGGTGTGGGCGATGTCACGTAGACCTACAAAGCCACGTGAGTTACCAGATGTCCCAAGGCCTCATGCTGTGGTCTGCTGCCCGCATCACATCGACGCCACCCACGATGCTGCCCGAATTCATGATGTCACGATGTCTGCTGACGTCACCTCACGATGTCTGCCTGACGTCACCTCACGATGTCTGCTGACGTCACCTCGAGATGTCTGCTGATGTCACCTTGCGACATCACGCCTGACATCACATGATGTCACATCGAGTGTTCTAGTAATTATTTCAGTATTGTCGAGAACATTGAGAGAAGATATATGTCGTGTGTTAATTAATTCCTCTCAGTCAGTGTTCTCACATTTTAGTATGTCTTAGTCAGTTTTATGCACAGAAAAGCATCATTTGCTAGTTAAGCCATGTTGTACCGTATGTACAGCGGTGTGTTTGTAGTTTTCCGTGTGTCCAGTGAGGTCTGTGGTCAGACCCTTGAGTTGTACCACTAAGTCACCCACGTGACCAGTGTTTGACAGCTGATTACTCAGCCCTGAGCGTACGAGCCCTCTTGTACAGAAAGCTTTTATGCTCGTCGCTCGTGTTGTTCTGCAGAATCGTACCTGCTACGATTCCCATCGAGATTTGTTTCACTTCACCTCCAGACCGTCAGAGGGCAGTTATATGTAGAGAAACAAGTCTGGGGACGCTTAGGCTAACCTCTGCTATAACTCCAACTGTCGAGAGATGATACTCGTCAAGCCGCAGCCAGCCCTGTCGGCAGGCGATGTGTCAGCCTCGTGTCACAAGCTTCAGTGAGCAGCCTGCACAAAGATGATGTCACTTTGACTGCTAGCTCTCTCACTGCAGTCTGGTGTATGATGTTACGACTCCTAGATGTTTCGCCCAGTCGTCTCTGCCACGACTCGCTCCACAACTCGCTCCACGCTCGCCGGTAGTGACAGCCCAGCGACAGTACCAGTCGAGAAGTGTCCTCCTGAGTCGCTTGCCAGAAGTCCTGCCCAGTTGCCGAGTTTTGTCGACGCCTCACTCGAGGGCACCAGCATGTCGTGCCCCAGGTTGAGTGAAAACCTGCAGCGACTCCTACGATGTCTGCTTCACCGTTCCAGAGGAGACCGTACCCTGTTACGTCACAGCTCAGCCGCAGCGATGTCTCCCGTGTTGCAGTATCTGTCCAGACGCAGGAAGTCGTGCAGTGATGCCCATCGACGCTCATTGCCTTTGACCACGATGTTTAGCACACCCCATGTTTTTTTCTTCCCTCCCTGTAGGAAGTTTTTTTTTCCATGTCCATATGTATATATATGTTTTTATTTTGTGTTCTGTGCCCTGTTCCTACGAGAGAGAGACCGAGTTTTTTTTACTACCAGTATTGTCGCGTCGGGACGACGCGCGATAGGTGGCCGAGCGTATGTAGACAGCCTGTACTGTCTGCACAGACAGCCCATGCTGTCTGCCAGCTTAGTTCATATTTCGCGCCACTCAAGTGCTGCCACCTATAGGCCTTGCCACTTCAGTATGCCCAGACTTGCCTCGCTCTCACTCACACAGCGGCCTGGCATCAAGACACAAGTACTCCCAGCTCTCTCTCGTGGGCATGGCCCTGCCCGGGCCATGGGCACAAACACACAAGCCTGTGTAACCCACCACTACTTAACAATAAAGTAAGAAGCCTCCGAAGTATATCATTCACACCCGCTTGCTACAGCTACCAAACAGTGAACAATGTGGTAACGACGCAGGAAACGTTCTAGAGCCTACTGGAAAGGTACAGAAACCCACGAAGAAGCAGAGTACTATGAAAAGCTACCACAGCATCTGAAATTCCTTTCTAACTTCACAGAGGCTGTGCCCTGGCACTAAAAATTGTCAATAAACATTAGCTTCTCCTAGCAGAGAAAAGGACATTTCCTGGTGAGAAGTGACAGAGGAAGGACATAAGGTTCAAACGTGGTATGGTATTAAATTATGATAATGAGGAAAAGGGTTATATTTCACGAGCCGTGTTTAATAGTGTGTGCAGCAGCAATGGTGCCAGGCTCAACAACGGCTCAATTTACCTGAACAGATATTTCGACGTTTTCGAAACTTATACGTCAGCGCTGAGGCTGGCTGCTCACAAAATTGAACTGTAAAGATCAGGAGAGGACAGCTACCATGTCTTTTAGAGAATCGAAGCAACAACTTAGTATAGGCTGTTGTCCTTAGTATCCGTCAGATATCAAAACAAGATAATTGCTTCTTTAATAATAATAATAATAATAATAATAATAATAATAATAATAATAATAATAATAATAATAATAATAATATTTATTTCTACAAGTACATGTACAAGGTATAAGGGCCTAGCTGACATCAGTGACGTGCTACCATATAGGAAGCCGCTTGCTATGCAGAGCATTTCGGGCAAATTAGATCAGTTTTGTCCCAGGGACGACTAACACCCAGGTACTCATTTTATACTAATGGGTGAACAGGTACAGCTGGTGTCTTATGGAAACATGTCCCTAATATTTTCCTGCCCACCGGAGATTCGATCTCTAGACCTCAGTGTATGAGCCGAGTGCGCTAACGATTGAGCTACGAAATAAACTAAAACTTCAACAAAAAAAATAATTATAGGGTAGTGTCGTGCTGCAGAGGTACGTCGGGATTTCGAGAGGCTGGTGCGACTGATCCTGTTGAATTTGTAGCCAACGCCACTGATGACGTACGGATCTGCAGAAGATAAGAAATACTCATAAATCGAGAAGGTACACGATTTGACGGATACGTACGAGGAGCATGACATAATTACAAGCAAACAACTAGTTCATTCTCGATAAATAAAAGAAAGACTTATTTATCTTAGCAAGACTTATTTATCTCAGCAAACGCGAGTCTAAAAAAATGCATGTAATACGACTGCCAGTGACTGGCCAGGACACGATACTAAGCTTTTTGTTTTATTTATTATCACACCGGCCGATTCCCACCAAGGCAGGGTGGCCCGAAAAAGAAAAACTTTCACCATCATTCACTCCATCACTGTCTTGCCAGAAGGGTGCTTTACACTACAGTTTTTAAACTGCAACATTAACACCCCTCCTTCAGAGTGCAGGCACTGTACTTCCCATCTCCAGGACTCAAGTCCGGCCCGCCGGTTTCCCTGAATCCCTTCATAAATGTTACCTTGCTCACACTCCAACAGCACGTCAAGTATTAAAAACCATTTGTCTCCATTCACTCCTATCAAACACGCTCACGCATGCCTGCTGGAAGTCCAAGCCCCTCGCACACAAAACCTCCTTTACCCCCTCCCTCCAACCCTTCCTAGGCCGACCCCTACCCCGCCTTCCTTCCACTACAGACTGATACACTCTTGAAGTCATTCTGTTTCGCTCCATTCTCTCTACATGTCCGAACCACCTCAACAACCCTTCCTCAGCCCTCTGGACAACAGTTTTGGTAATCCCGCACCTCCTCCTAACTTCCAAACTACGAATTCTCTGCATTATATTCACACCACACATTGCCCTCAGACATGACATCTCCACTGCCTCCAGCCTTCTCCTCGCTGCAACATTCATCACCCACGCTTCACACCCATATAAGAGCGTTGGTAAAACTATACTCTCATACATTCCCCTCTTTGCCTCCAAGGACAAAGTTCTTTGTCTCCACAGACTCCTAAGTGCACCACTCACTCTTTTTCCCTCATCAATTCTATGATTCACCTCATCTTTCATAGACCCATCCGCTGACACGTCCACTCCCAAATATCTGAATACATTCACCTCCTCCATACTCTCTCCCTCCAATCTGATATTCAATCTTTCATCACCTAATCTTTTTGTTATCCTCATAACCTTACTCTTTCCTGTATTCACCTTTAATTTTCTTCTTTTGCACACCCTACCAAATTCATCCACCAATCTCTGCAACTTCTCTTCAGAATCTCCCAAGAGCACAGTGTCATCAGCAAAGAGCAGCTGTGACAACTCCCACTTTGTGTGTGATTCTTTATCTTTTAACTCCACGCCTCTTGCCAAGACCCTCGCATTTACTTCTCTTACAACCCCATCTATAAATATATTAAACAACCACGGTGACATCACACATCCTTGTCTAAGGCCTACTTTTACTGGGAAAAAATTTCCTTCTTTCCTACATACTCTAACTTGAGCCTCACTATCCTCGTAAAAACTCTTCACTGCTTTCAGTAACCTACCTCCTACACCATACACTTGCAACATCTGCCACATTGCCCCCCTATCCACCCTGTCATATGCCTTTTCCAAATCCATAAATGCCACAAAGACCTCTTTAGCCTTATCTAAATACTGTTCACTTATATGTTTCACTGTAAACACCTGGTCCACACACCCCCTACCTTTCCTAAAGCCTCCTTGTTCATCTGCTATCCTATTCTCCGTCTTACTCTTAATTCTTTCAATTATAACTCTACCATACACTTTACCAGGTACACTCAACAGACTTATCCCCCTATAATTTTTGCACTCTCTTTTATCCCCTTTGCCTTTATACAAAGGAACTATGCATGCTCTCTGCCAATCCCTAGGTACCTTACCCTCTTCCATACATTTATTAAATAATTGCACCAACCACTCCAAAACTATATCCCCACCTGCTTTTAACATTTCTATCTTTATCCCATCAATCCCGGCTGCCTTACCCCCTTTCATTTTGCCTACTGCCTCACGAACTTCCCCCACACTCACAACTGGCTCTTCCTCACTCCTACAAGATGTTATTCCTCCTTGCCCTATACACGAAATCACAGCTTCCCTATCTTCATCAACATTTAACAATTCCTCAAAATATTCCTTCCATCTTCCCAATACCTCTAACTCTCCATTTAATAACTCTCCTCTCCTATTTTTAACTGACAAATCCATTTGTTCTCTAGGCTTTCTTAACTTGTTAATCTCACTCCAAAACTTTTTCTTATTTTCAACAAAATTTGTTGATAACATCTCACCCACTCTCTCATTTGCTCTCTTTTTACATTGCTTCACCACTCTCTTAACTTCTCTCTTTTTCTCCATATACTCTTCCCTCCTTGCATCACTTCTACTTTGTAAAAACTTCTCATATGCTAACTTTTTCTCCCTTACTACTCTCTTTACATCATCATTCCACCAATCGCTCCTCTTCCCTCCTGCACCCACTTTCCTGTAACCACAAACTTCTGCTGAACACTCTAACACTACATTTTTAAACCTACCCCATACCTCTTCGACCCCATTGCCTATGCTCTCATTAGCCCATCTATCCTCCAATAGCTGTTTATATCTTACCCTAACTGCCTCCTCTTTTAGTTTATAAACCTTCACCTCTCTCTTCCCTGATGCTTCTATTCTCCTTGTATCCCATCTACCTTTTACTCTCAGTGTAGCTACAACTAGAAAGTGATCTGATATATCTGTGGCCCCTCTATAAACATGTACATCCTGAAGTCTACTCAACAGTCTTTTATCTACCAATACATAATCCAACAAACTACTGTCATTTCGCCCTACATCATATCGTGTATACTTATTTATCCTCTTTTTCTTAAAATATGTATTACCTATAACTAAACCCCTTTCTATACAAAGTTCAATCAAAGGGCTCCCATTATCATTTACACCTGGCACCCCAAACTTACCTACCACACCCTCTCTAAAAGTTTCTCCTACTTTAGCATTCAAGTCCCCTACCACAATTACTCTCTCACTTGGTTCAAAGGCTCCTATACATTCACTTAACATCTCCCAAAATCTCTCTCTCTCCTCTGCATTCCTCTCTTCTCCAGGTGCATACACGCTTATTATGACCCACTTCTCGCATCCAACCTTGACTTTAATCCACATAATTCTTGAATTTACACATTCATATTCTCTTTTCTCCTTCCATAACTGATCATTTAACATTACTGCTACCCCTTCCTTTGCTCTAACTCTCTCAGATACTCCAGATTTAATCCCATTTATTTCCCCCCACTGAAACTCTCCTACCCCCTTCAGCTTTGTTTCGCTTAGGGCCAGGACATCCAACTTCTTTTCATTCATAACATCAGCAATCATCTGTTTCTTGTCATCCGCACTACATCCACGCACATTTAAGCAACCCAGTTTTATAAAGTTTTTCTTCTTCTCTTTTTTAGTAATTGTATACAGGAGAAGGGGTTACTAGCCCATTGCTCCCGGCATTTTAGTCGCCTCATACGACACGCATGGCTTACGGAGGAAAGATTCTTTTCCACTTCCCCATGGACAATAGAAGAAATAAAAAAGAACAAGAGCTATTTAGAAAAAGGAGAAAAACCTAGATGTATGTATATATATATATGCATGTGCGTGTCTGTGAAGTGTGACCAAAGTGTAAGTAGGAGTAGCAAGATATCCCTGTTATCTTAGCGTGTTTATGAGACAGAAAAAGAAACCAGCAATCCTACCATCATGCAAAACAGTTACAGGTTTTTGTTTCACAGTCATCTGGCAGGACGGTAGTACTTCCCTGGGTGGTTGCTGTCTACCATGTAAATTATTTTAAACTTATCTAAAATATATTTAGCTGCACTTGTTATAATAAGGTTAGGTAAGTTCTCTAATGTTTTTTGGCACAAAATTATAACTTTATACATTAATATAAAAAAAAATGTTTTTAAATATATGAGAAAATTTTAGCAAGGATTTAATTTTAAATGAGATCTTGCTAATTGGCCAGTTTTACCTAATCGTCACGACATATCTATATATATATATATATATATATATATGTATATATATATATATATATATATATGGAGTATATGGAGAAAAAGAGAGAGGTTAAGAGAGTGGTGAAGCAATGTAAAAAGAGAGCAAATGAGAGAGTGGGTGAGATGTTATCAACAAATTTTGTTGAAAATAAGAAAAAGTTTTGGAGTGAGATTAACAAGTTAAGAAAGCCTAGAGAACAAATGGATTTGTCAGTTAAAAATAGGAGAGGAGAGTTATTAAATGGAGAGTTAGAGGTATTGGGAAGATGGAAGGAATATTTTGAGGAATTGTTAAATGTTGATGAAGATAGGGAAGCTGTGATTTCGTGTATAGGGCAAGGAGGAATAACATCTTGTAGGAGTGAGGAAGAGCCAGTTGTGAGTGTGGGGGAAGTTCGTGAGGCAGTAGGTAAAATGAAAGGGGGTAAGGCAGCCGGGATTGATGGGATAAAGATAGAAATGTTAAAAGCAGGTGGGGATATAGTTTTGGAGTGGTTGGTGCAATTGTTTAATAAATGTATGGAAGAGGGTAAGGTACCTAGGGATTGGCAGAGAGCATGCATAGTTCCTTTGTATAAAGGCAAAGGGGATAAAAGAGAGTGCAAAAATTATAGGGGGATAAGTCTGTTGAGTGTACCTGGTAAAGTGTATGGTAGAGTTATAATTGAAAGAATTAAGAGTAAGACGGAGAATAGGATAGCAGATGAACAAGGAGGCTTTAGGAAAGGTAGGGGGTGTGTGGACCAGGTGTTTACAGTGAAACATATAAGTGAACAGTATTTAGATAAGGCTAAAGAGGTCTTTGTGGCATTTATGGATTTGGAAAAGGCGTATGACAGGGTGGATAGGGGGGCAATGTGGCAGATGTTGCAAGTGTATGGTGTAGGAGGTAGGTTACTGAAAGCAGTGAAGAGTTTTTACGAGGATAGTGAGGCTCAAGTTAGAGTATGTAGGAAAGAGGGAAATTTTTTCCCAGTAAAAGTAGGCCTTAGACAAGGATGTGTGATGTCACCGTGGTTGTTTAATATATTTATAGATGGGGTTGTAAGAGAAGTAAATGCGAGGGTCTTGGCAAGAGGCGTGGAGTTAAAAGATAAAGAATCACACACAAAGTGGGAGTTGTCACAGCTGCTCTTTGCTGATGACACTGTGCTCTTGGGAGATTCTGAAGAGAAGTTGCAGAGATTGGTGGATGAATTTGGTAGGGTGTGCAAAAGAAGAAAATTAAAGGTGAATACAGGAAAGAGTAAGGTTATGAGGATAACAAAAAGATTAGGTGATGAAAGATTGAATATCAGATTGGAGGGAGAGAGTATGGAGGAGGTGAACGTATTCAGATATTTGGGAGTGGACGTGTCAGCGGATGGGTCTATGAAAGATGAGGTGAATCATAGAATTGATGAGGGAAAAAGAGTGAGTGGTGCACTTAGGAGTCTGTGGAGACAAAGAACTTTGTCCTTGGAGGCAAAGAGGGGAATGTATGAGAGTATAGTTTTACCAACGCTCTTATATGGGTGTGAAGCGTGGGTGATGAATGTTGCAGCGAGGAGAAGGCTGGAGGCAGTGGAGATGTCATGTCTGAGGGCAATGTGTGGTGTGAATATAATGCAGAGAATTCGTAGTTTGGAAGTTAGGAGGAGGTGCGGGATTACCAAAACTGTTGTCCAGAGGGCTGAGGAAGGGTTGTTGAGGTGGTTCGGACATGTAGAGAGAATGGAGCGAAACAGAATGACTTCAAGAGTGTATCAGTCTGTAGTGGAAGGAAGGCGGGGTAGGGGTCGGCCTAGGAAGGGTTGGAGGGAGGGGGTAAAGGAGGTTTTGTGTGCGAGGGGCTTGGACTTCCAGCAGGCATGCTTGAGCGTGTTTGATAGGAGTGAATGGAGACAAATGGTTTTTAATACTTGACGTGCTGTTGGAGTGTGAGCAAAGTAACATTTATGAAGGGATTCAGGGAAACCGGCAGGCCGGACTTGAGTCCTGGAGATGGGAAGTACAGTGCCTGCACTCTGAAGGAGGGGTGTTAATGTTGCAGTTTAAAAACTGTAGTGTAAAGCACCCTTCTGGCAAGACAGTGATGGAGTGAATGATGGTGAAAGTTTTTCTTTTTCGGGCCACCCTGCCTTGGTGGGAATCGGCCGGTGTGATAATAAAACACCACTCATCTTTTCCTCATCAGAACTATGATTCACCTAAACTCTGAACCCAGTCCTTGTTGCGTCCCACTCCCAAACTATCTGAATACGTTGCCTCCCCTCCATACTCTCCCTGTCTGATATTCAATCTTTCGTCACCTAATGTTGTCTACCAACCTTACTTCTTTCACTGTATTCTGCTATTTCTTCTTTTGCACACCCTAAACTAATCCGCAGTCTCTGCAACTATATTCGAAATCCCAGAAAATAAGCTCGACGAAGCAACTATGACGCTCCCCCTTTGTGTGTGGTGCTGTCAACGCCTCTTGCCAGTTCGCGTGCCGCAACCCCGTCTATAAATGTTGAGCAACCGCAGTGACATCACGTCATATGCAAGACCTGCTTACTGGAAAAATTTCCTCTTTACATGCTCTGGCAGGGCATATGTGCTGTAGCTTTCTTCCTTGCTTTCCCGTAAACACACTCTGCATATGCACTTTGGCATCTGCCACGTGCCCCATCACCCTGTCATTCGCCTTTCCAAATCCACTCGTCAAAAGACCTCTTTGGCCTTGTCACAAATGTTCGCCTTTAACACACGGTCACACCTACGCAAATCTGTATCCTAACACGATTATACATGTGCGCTCCTGTATTTTGCTCTTTGCTCAGCACAGTACATACAGGAACTATGCGTAACTCTCTGCCAATCCCCTGAATGACTGCTCGCTACATTTGTTAAGCAATTGCCAACCACTCAAACTATAATACCACCTGCCACAACATTTCTGTCTTTATCCCATCAATCCCCGACTGCCTACCCCCTTTCATTTTACCTACTGTACAAACACAACAATATTTACTCACTCCAGATGTTGACCTCACGCTATACTTCCCTATCTTCATCGGCACATTTAACAATTCACTCAAAATATTCTTCCATCTTTCACATGCCTCTGCCTCTCCATTTAGTAACTCTCCTCTCCTATTTTTAACGACAAATCCCGACACATTCTAGGCTTTTAACTTGTTAATCTCCTCCAAGGCGCTGTTCTTGTTTCGGCAAAGGTGTTGATATTTATCTCGCACTCTCATTTGCTCTTTTGTTGCTTCACCCTTCTCTGTTTCTCTTTTTCTCCATATACTCTTCCCTCCTTGCATCACTTCTACTTTGTAAAAACTTCTCATATGCTAACTTTTTCTCCCTTACTACTCTCTTTACATCATCATTCCACCAATCGCTCCTCTTCCCTCCTGCACCCACTTTCCTGTAACCACAAACTTCTGCTGAACACTCTAACACTACATTTTTAAACCTACCCCATACCTCTTCGACCCCATTGCCTATGCTCTCATTAGCCCATCTATCCTCCAATAGCTGTTTATATCTTACCCTAACTGCCTCCTCTTTTAGTTTATAAACCTTCACCTCTCTCTTCCCTGATGCTTCTATTCTCCTTGTATCCCATCTACCTTTTACTCTCAGTGTAGCTACAACTAGAAAGTGATCTGATATATCTGTGGCCCCTCTATAAACATGTACATCCTGAAGTCTACTCAACAGTCTTTTATCTACCAATACATAATCCAACAAACTACTGTCATTTCGCCCTACATCATATCGTGTATACTTATTTATCCTCTTTTTCTTAAAATATGTATTACCTATAACTAAACCCCTTTCTATACAAAGTTCAATCAAAGGGCTCCCATTATCATTTACACCTGGCACCCCAAACTTACCTACCACACCCTCTCTAAAAGTTTCTCCTACTTTAGCATTCAAGTCCCCTACCACAATTACTCTCTCACTTGGTTCAAAGGCTCCTATACATTCACTTAACATCTCCCAAAATCTCTCTCTCTCCTCTGCATTCCTCTCTTCTCCAGGTGCATACACGCTTATTATGACCCACTTCTCGCATCCAACCTTTACTTTAATCCACATAATTCTTGAATTTACACATTCATATTCTCTTTTCTCCTTCCATAACTGATCATTTAACATTACTGCTACCCCTTCCTTTGCTCTAACTCTCTCAGATACTCCAGATTTAATCCCATTTATTTCCCCCCACTGAAACTCTCCTACCCCCTTCAGCTTTGTTTCGCTTAGGGCCAGGACATCCAACTTCTTTTCATTCATAACATCAGCAATCATCTGTTTCTTGTCATCCGCACTACATCCACGCACATTTAAGCAACCCAGTTTTATAAAGTTTTTCTTCTTCTCTTTTTTAGTAATTGTATACAGGAGAAGGGGTTACTAGCCCATTGCTCCCGGCATTTTAGTCGCCTCATACGACACGCATGGCTTACGGAGGAAAGATTCTTTTCCACTTCCCCATGGAGAATAGAAGAAATAAAAAAGAACAAGAGCTATTTAGAAAAAGGAGAAAAACCTAGATGTATGTATATATATATATGCATGTGCGTGTCTGTGAAGTGTGACCAAAGTGTAAGTAGGAGTAGCAAGATATCCCTGTTATCTTAGCGTGTTTATGAGACAGAAAAAGAAACCAGCAATCCTACCATCATGCAAAACAGTTACAGGTTTTTGTTTCACAGTCATCTGGCAGGACGGTAGTACTTCCCTGGGTGGTTGCTGTCTACCAACCTACTACCTATATATATATATATATATATATATATATATATATATATATATATATATAAATATATATATATATATATATATAAATATATATATATATATATATATATATAAATAAATAAATATATATATATATATACATAAATAAATAACAAAAAGGCACAATACCGTGACTGGAACGATACACAAATAACCGGCACATAAAAGACAGAAGCTTACGACGACGTTTCGACGTCAATGGTCCAAGTCGGACCGAAACGTCGTCCTAAGCTTCTCTCTTTTATGTGCGGGTTATTTGTATATATATATATATATATATATATATATATATATATATATATATATATATATATATATATATATATATATATATATATATATATATATATATATATATATATATATATATATATATATATATATATATATATATATATATATATATATATATATATATATATATATATATATATATATATATATATATTTATATATATATATATATATATATATATATATATATATATATATATATATATATATATATATATATATATATATATATATATATATGTCGTGCCGAATAGGCAGAACTTGCCATCTTGGCTTAAATAACATCGCTCATCTTGCCATATAGGAAAAGTGAAAATTTGTGTATGCAATAATTTCGCCAAAATCATTCTGAACCTAATGGAAAAAATATATTTGATTGTGTTTGTTTAGTACTAAATTATTGTAAACGTACTTAAAATATATTTAGTTTGGTTAGGCTAAAATAAAATGATCTTGTTATAATAAGGTTAGGTAAGTTTTCTAAGATTCTTTTGGTACAAAATTAAAAAAAATTACATTAACATTAATGAAAAAAATATATCTTTAAACATACAAGAGAAAATTTCAGAAAGGACTTAATTTTAAATGAGTTCTTGCTAATTGACCAGTTTTACATATTCGGCACGACATATATATATTTGTATATATATATATATATATATATATATATATATATATATATATATATATATATATATATATATATATATATATATATATATATATATATATGCAATAAGATCACAGTAAACAGGTGATTTCAGAATATGCAAAACAACCACTCTGAAAGAATAGAGAAATTCCAAGCGCTTTCGTGACTACTCACATTATCAAGGAACTATGAAAGTAAAGCATCCAAAGAAGCTATATAAGGGGTCTGGCCGGCACCTCACTATCAGATCCCACAACGGTTTAAACACCTGACGCGCGCCGACCCAACTTGGATAGGTCCTTATCACAACTCACCCCACAAACTATTCTACCCAAGAAATAAGAAATTTTAAAGATTATTTGTCCAGTGTATTATTAAATTCTTCCCAAATTCTATTAATTATAAATGGATCTAATTTATATAAACCAAAGGAAATATTCATATTATTGTCAAAACTGCTTTTTATGAAACAAGATTCAATTATATTCCTGTCGACCATGGACTTGCTTGATACTACTTTCTCAACATTATGAACGTAGACTTGGTTGATAAATTAAGCTCCTTGACTGACTTAAATGATTTTAACATGGTTAGTTTTGATGTTACTTCCTTGTTTACGAAAGTTTATGTTGATGATTTATTAAGTTTCTTATCTGAAGAACTCGTTAACTATGATTTACCATTGCCAGTTTCTACTATCATTAAACTTATTAAACTTTGCATTGTTGATGCAAAATTTGTATTTAATGATAAGCTTTACACTCAGAAGTTTGGTATGGCAATGGGAAATCCTCTATCACCTGTTCTTAGTAACCTATACATGGAATTTTTTGAAACAAGGTTACTTAACACAATCCTCCCTAATAGAGCTAAATGGTTCAGATATGTTGATGATATTTTGTGTCTTATGCCCAAAAATGTAGATATACACCATTTCCTAGGAAAATTAAATAGCTTAGCCCATTCTATAAACTTTACTGTTGAGTTTGAAGAAAATAACTCATTGCCTTTTCTAGATGTTTTAATTATTAAGGGTAATAATGAATTCAAATTTAAAATTTACAGAAAACCTACAAATAACTGTTCCTATGTCCACTATTATTCCTCGCATCAAGATAGAGTCAAACTGTCTGTTTTCTCATCAATGTTTTTGAGAGCTTTACGAATTTGTAGTCCTGAGTTCATAGATGAGGAAATATCCAAAATTTACGAAATAGGTAATGATTTAAAATACCCAAGAAATGTAATTGATAAATCTTTTAAAGTTGCTAGAAATACTTTTTACAATCCAAAAAGGGACAACCAGCCTTATTCAACTAAAAATATGTTGGTTCTCCCTTACCATGAAAACTTGGTTGATATGCCTTCTCTTCTTAAGACTTTTAATATTAAAGTTGTATTCAAAAATCTTGATACAGTAAAAAAAACTTTTGATAAAGAATTCCCCCCAAAATGCTGATGGATGTGTCTATAAGATTCCTTGTAAAATTTGCGATAAAGTTTATTACGGTCAAACTGGTAAAAATCTCGAACTAAGATTAAAACAACATAAATATAGCATTAGAACTGGACAAGATTCCAATGCTCTATTTATTCATGTAAGAGATTTTAACCATCCAATTGATTTTCAAAATGTTGAGAAAGTAGTATCAAGCAAGTCCATGGTCGACAGGAATATAATTGAATCTTGTTTCATAAAAAGCAGTTTTGACAATAATATGAATATTTCCTTTGGTTTATATAAATTAGATCCATTTATAATTAATAGAATTTGGGAAGAATTTAATAATACACTGGACAAATAATCTTTAAAATTTCTTATTTCTTGGGTAGAATAGTTTGTGGGGTGAGTTGTGCCAAGGACCTATCCAAGTTGGGTCGGCGCGCGTCAGGTGTTTAAACCGTTGTGGGATCTGATAGTGAGGTGCCGGCCAGACCCCTTATATAGCTTCTTTGGATGCTTTACTTTCATAGTTCCTTGATAATGTGAGTAGTCACGAAAGCGCTTGGAATTTCTCTATTCTTTCAGAGTGGTTGTTTTGCATATATATATATATATATATATATATATATATATATATATATATATATATATATATATATATATATATATATATATATATATATATATATATATATATATATATATATATATATATATATATATATATATATATATATATATATATATATATATATATATATATAAGACAAAATACATTGGCCAAAAATTCACAAAAATACAACAGAAAGTAAAACAAAATAGGTAACTCAGAGCTACATCTCGAATACTTCGTCCAGCTCCCCTGCGGTGGACCGTGTGCCCAGAATGCTGCAGGCATTTCCTCTCTGAATCGCAACACTGAGTCTCTGAAAGAGGAAGCTGGTCGCCCTGTGGTCCTTGGTTTCAATGATGAGCTTTTCACCCAGGTCTTTGAGGAACTTTAGAGCACACTTGCCCCATGCTCCAAGGGTCTCCGACCCTATTGGAATGAAGTTATAGCAAGGGGAAAGGTCTTCATATTTTCGGATCTTCTGGGTCTCCCTGTGGCTGGCAGCTCCACCCCCTTCCACTACGGAGTATGGCAAGTAGGCGTCTGCCAATGTGGCAACACAGGTGTAGTCCCAAGCAATCTGCTTTCCATCCTTCCAGGGTAGCATAGTGGCTCCATCAGGACGCTTTTGACTTCCAGCAGACCTCTGTATTTGGGGTTCCCGTTGAGCTGGGCAACGGGCTGTGGCGAGGCTTCTCTTTATTATGTCATTGATCGCCTCATGCCTGGCATGCTTCTCTTCTGCTGTGTGGCACACGAGACTATGGAGTCCGAATTGATCAGCTGTCGCCCTGCCGCAAATACACCTATGTTCGGTGAGGATGGGGGCGGCTAGGCGAAGAGCAACACCAATCCGAATGGTCTGTGGGTCGAGACGGGTGCCCAGGGAGGAATTAGGAACAGCTAACAGGAAATCTCCTGAGTGTGGTGCCTTCACTGCCAGGAGACGAGCTTTGTTCTTTCTTGAAGCATTGGAGAGCATTGTGTTGGCGATTTTTTCCATGATTGTTTTGTCTCAGTGGGACTGTTTGTGCTGTTTGGGAGGAGCTGGTCTACTTGAGGAGTCTGTAAGGGTGTCCCACCGAATCGCTGCTTCAGTAAACCTGGGATCTTGAGCTCCTACCAAGTCTCTCAAGCGTTCGGGCACTATCTTCTTAACTAATGCACTGGAAGCCAAACACGAAGACAGAAAAGCAGGTAAACCAACATGCGTTGCTATACGCACCCCTATACCTCCCAGTCGCACTGGGAGGGTTGCCTGATCCCATTGCTCATCTTCTAGTGATAGGTTCAGTGCCTTCTTAAAAGTTGATCTCAGGTGTGCTTCATATTCATCGAGTGTTGGGTTGTGCACACCTCAAGACATAAGTGAGTCTTGGCATAGTAAGACACCTTGTGAGGAGATACAGAGCATCATGGCATCAAGATCTCTTATTCTCTCCTCCATTCTCATCAGGTCATTCAATTTGTCCCCGAGGACAGCATCGATGGCCTGGTGACCCAGCGGTGCCCCCAAGAGGGTACTGTGGGACGGAGTTGGAGTTGAGACTTCTGGGAGGATTCTTCGCACAGCATTGATTATTTCCTGGTTCGCTGTGATGATTTCACACATGGAGGGATTGAGGATGAGTCCCAAGTCTTCTCCCTGTGTTTTCACCAGTTGTAGGTCCCCCACGAGGGACTCTTCAGTACCTGCCAGAGTGCCCTCATCCAGGTACCAGATATTGAGCTCACTGCGTAGGCTGAAAATGAGTTCTCTTACTGCCAAGCAGAAGAGAAGTGGAGCGAGTGGGTCACCCTGCTGAACACCCTCTGATGATTGAATTTCATGATCTCCAAACAAAAGAATTGAGGGTTTGCTGTAGCCGGCTGAAATGAAGGGAAAGAGACTGTATATATATATATATATATATATATATATATATATATATATATATATATATATATATATATATATATATATATATATATATATATATATATATATATATGCAATAAGATCACTGTAAACAGGTGATTTCAAAATATGCAAAACAACCACTCTGAAAGAATAGAGAAATTCCAAGCGTTCTCGTGGCTACTCACATTAACAAGGAACTATATGTGAGTAGCCACGAAAGCGCTTGGAATTTCTCTATTCTTTCAGAGTGGTTGTTTTGCGCATATATATATATATATATATATATATATATATATATATATATATATATATATATATATATATATATATATATATATATATATATATATATATATATATATATATATATATATATATATATACATATATATATATATATATATATATATATATATATATATATATATATATATATATATATATATATATATATATATATATCTAACCCGTGTTGTTTTAGCACTCCTCGTGCGATGTATAAGCTCAGATGGTTTTGGTCGCAGTTTCTGGAAAGTTATCTGTGAAGAACTGTTTCTGAGGAGGTTTATTCTGGGCGACGAGCCTGAGGTGCTGGTTCTGAGGTTCTAAGGTGTATTGTATGGTGCTTACAGACAATTGTCTACGTTAACAAAGTTGTGTATATAAGAAAACGCCAGTTGAAAATGTCAGGGAAATCGCTGTACAAGATATAATCAAAATTTGTTGCAAACGACGACCAAATTATAAGTATTATTGAAGCTCAGTTAAATTTTATGATTTGATGTTAATTCACTTTCTCTTGGACAGAAGAGAGTTGGAGCGGAACTATACATAATACGAGACTGTTTATCTGGAGTTTATCTGGAGAGAGTTCCGGGGGTCAACGCCCCCGCGGCCCGGTCTGTGACCAGGCCTCCTTAGGTCAGTGTCCCAGGATGCGACCCACACCAGTCTAACACCCAGGTACCCATTTTACTGATGGGGAACATAGACAACAGGTGGAAAGAAACACGTCCAATGTTTCTACTCTGGCTGGGAATCGAACCCAGGCCCTCACCGTGTGAAGCGAGAGCGTTAACCACCAGGCCACCAGAGCCACAGTAGCTTTCACTTGACTGGACATAAAACGTGAAAAGAACTTATATAAACTTATTTAGCTAAATACTAGTCTGCAAATAAAATGATTATAATATACTTCGTCTGGGTAGTAAACAAGACACTAACACACAAATTCATTCTTATTTCAAATACATGTTTATTTCGAGCTGCGACTTATATACCAATCACAAGATCTTGGTGTCACCGGTGTTCCTTATGTGTCGAGTTTCAATGTTATCTGCCAGGACATGTGTTGATAGTAACCATGACGCTCTTATGCCGAACCTTTTTTTTTTTTTAATTCCCTTCCTCTATAAAATCTCAAAGAATAATCAGAATGTAATAACTGTGCACCGGCATGATAATTGTCATGCAAACTCTTCTTCCTTATCTCTTTCTGGTCCTGATAAACTCAAAGTAACACATTAATTTCAAAGTAATTACCTCCAACAATACTTCACTGAAAGCTACGCCCCAGTAGGTTATTATCTTCAATCACTTTAACTATTTGTATTTGTATAATAACATTACTCCCTAATAAAGCGAAGATAAAGGTAAACACAAACACATTACTTAATTAAGTATAATTATAGATGATGTTCACAATTAATACACACCTCGGTAAAGATATATTAAATCAAGAACTGAACAGAATTATACTGTATATGAAAACCTTGACAGATTTTCTTGGTGCTCTTTAGTTAAAGGGACGTATGGGGTAGTGGGTGAGCATCTGGCACTGATTTCGTCTGAACTCCGCCATCAGGTTCTTCACAATGCAAGGTGAGGCACGCGAACTTGAAGATTCTTCTGCTAACCCATGTTCCAGTATAAATCTCTCCTTCTCTGGGTTAGTTCTGTAGGGAAAGAGTTGAATAGATTTAGCTGTACTCACATATATGCAGGGAAAAATCGAGTTTCAATAGCTTTGAAGTATCCCAAAATATATCAGGCAGAACTACAGGAAGGCAGCGAGGTCAGCCATTTGTGCTTTCACGAATCTTGCTGTAACAAACCCAGGAATCTTCAATAGATCCTAGTTCGGCAGTCTTATTTGGACCTCCAGGAATTTTTTAAAAGCATCTGGCTCGTCGTCGGTGTCTGTTAAGGTGGCTCAAATAATTTTTAATATAACTGATGTGATAGACCTTCACTAGTTCAAGCTTGTCAAGAGGTGTAACCACATAATTAAGACCTGAGTTTTTCTTGACTACTTGTATGGAGCCAGTAAACCTTGCCTTCAGGTGTGATCAGGTCCAGTGCTAAATGAACGGGATTTAAATGTTTTGTCATAATCCGTTTCGTGACCTCCTGGGCTTCCTTAAGGTTATCGTTAGCCGTCTGACATACTAGGAGTCTTCACAGTGCCTTCTCCCAACCGGTGTTTCTCATAGAAAAGAGCAGCAAAGGCAAAGATTCATCTCAGTATGTGGGAAAATGCAATTTGGTGGAATTTTTTCCAGCGTCCTTTGGGATTGCCTAAGCGGCTCAAAACTTCGTGAAAGAATGAGACATTTAAGCAACATATGGGAATCTTCATTGAGGAAACGTCCAATCCAAAGAAGAACGTTGGAAGATGAGGAGGTATTTGAAGTAATCAGTCCCTGAGCCTCAAACTCCTCCTCGTCTTCCAGCGTTCCTCTTTGTTTTGGACTGACGAAGCCACGTTTCTTCAGTAAAGATTACCGAATGTTGCAGAAGTGTATGATCCCGTTCCCAAAGGTTCTCCATCAGGTCATATGAGACGTAGTGGCGCAGGTTTCTGATGTAAAGCCATTGTTTTCCCTCCTGTTTGCTCTCGCGGCAGGACATGATGTAGCCCCATGTATCCTGTTTTAAACTGGGCCAATAAAACATTTTAGCAATGCGATTTAAAGTTTTGTTAACTCCTTAATATCTTCCTGTGGATGAATTATGGGTTTCCCTCAGTACCTGGACCCTAACATTTTATAGGAACAACTAACATATCAAATGTGGACGGTCAGATATTAAAGGTCACGATATTCAAGGATGGGTCCAGTTCCTAGCTTCAAGGGTTGACTAATGATCATAACCTTTGGTACTGAAGCTTACTGTTATATTAATGAGAATGCATGGCTTGAAGAATGGAGGAAGGGGAGGGATGCTCCGCTGCTTTTAAGTCACGAACCCCTTGACAGTACCTAGTTGGAACTATTCTTAACTAACTCCCACAATAGAAATTAATAGTGAATTGACATTCCCGTTCATTTTGAACTTGACAGTGGCCAAATAGTGACCGAAACTATGCAGCGTTTCCGTTAGTCTTGCATTTCATAAAGGTCTGTTGTTAACAATGAGCGTAGCATAGAAAAGTGCATTTAGCTGAGAATATATTTCGATGTTTTTCTTTGATGAGTAGTCATTCTAAACACTTTTCGCAGGGGGGACTTTGATAGTGCAACGTTTCACTCAGTGGCTGAAGCGTCGTAATATATATGTTTCCTCGTTTTTAATTATTATTATTATTTTTATTATTATTGTTATTATTATTATTATTATTATTATTATTATTTTATTATTATTATTATTATTATTATTAATAAAATAATAATAATAATAATAATAATAATAATAATAATAATAATAATAATAATAATAATAATAATAATAATAATAATAACAATAATAATAATAAAAATAATAATAATAATTAAAAACGAGGAAACATATATATTACGACGCTTCAGCCACTGAGTGTAACGTTGCACTATCAAAGTCCCCCCTGCGAAAAGTGTTTAGAATGACTACTCATCAAAGAAAAACATCGAAATATATTCTCAGCTAAATGCACTTTTCTATGCTACGCTCATTGTTAACAACAGACCTTTATGAATTGCAAGACTAACGGAAACGCTGCATAGTTTCGGTCACTATTTGGCCACTGTCAAGTTCAAAATGAACGGGAATGTCAATTCACTATTAATTTCTATTGTGGGAGTTAGTTAAGAATAGTTCCAACTAGGTACTGTCAAGGGGTTGGTGACTTAAAAGCAGCGGAGCATCCCTCCCCTCCCCTTCCTCCATTCTTCAAGCCATGCATTCTCATTAATATAACAGTAAGCTTCAGTACCAAAGGTTATGATCATTAGTCAACCCTTGAAGCTAGGAACTGGACCCATATTATTATTATTATGGTAGAGTTATTATTGAAAGAATTAAGAGTAAGACGGAGAGTTGGATATCAGATGAACACATCGACACCATGCCTAACCCTTCTAGGGTAGGGTAGGTGCCTGAGCCCGAGCCTTTAGCTCATAAGACTGTCATTCCCATTTGCCCCCTTGGGGCGGGGATGGCAGACCAGAGAGGCCTAGCTTGTGGCTAGGCCTGGGGACAGTTGGTCCCAAAGATGAGGAGGTACTTGTGCCTCCTCCCATGGGAGACTTATGTCTCAGACACTCCCTAAAGAGGGAGCCAAGGCCGGGCCACCACTTGGAAAAGGCCCGGGCCGGGAGAATACCGGCTAATCTTTAATAATAATAAATCAGATGAACAATGAGGCATCGACACCATGCCCAGCCCTTCTAGGGCAGGGTAGGTACTTGAGCCAGAGCTTGCAGCTCACAAGACTGCCATTTACATTAGCCCCTTTGGGGCGGGGATGGCAGACCAAAGAGGCCTAGCTTCTTCCTACGAGCCCCGTGAGGGCGGGGAATGTGGCCAGGCCTGGGGACAGTTGGTCCCGACGATGAGGAGGTACTTGTGCCTCTTAACATGGCAGACATTAGTCTGAGATACTCCCGAGAAAGGGAGCCAAGGCCGGGCCACCACTTGGAAAAGGCCCGGGCCGGGAGAGTACCGGCAAGTCAAGAAGATGAAGAAGATGAAGGTAGGGGGTGTATAGATCAAATGTTTACAGTGAAACATATAGGTGAACAGAATTTAAATAAGGAAAATGAGGTTTTTGTGGCATTTATGAATTAGGAAAAGACATATGACAGGGTAGATAGGGGGCAATGTGGCAGATGTTGCAAATAGGAGGTAGGTTATCGAAAACGGTGGTTGTAAGATAAGTAAATGCTCGGGTGTTGACAAGAAGTGTGGGGTTAAAAGATAAAGTATCTAACACAAAGTGGGAATTGTTACAGTTGCTCTTTGCTGATGACACTGTGCTTTTGGGAGATTCTGAAGAGAAGTTGCAGAGGTTGGTGAGAGTGTAAAAGAAGAAAATTAACAGTGAATATAGGAAAGAGTAAGGTAATGAGGATAACAAAAAAATTAGGTAACGAAAGATTGGATATCAGATTGGAGGGAGAGAGTATGGAGGAGGTGAATGTATCCAGATAATTAGTAGTGGACGTGTCAGCATATGGGTATGTAAAAGATGAGGTGAATCATAGATTTGACGAGGGGAAAACGTGAGTGGTATACTGAGTAGTCAGTGGAGACGAAGAACTTTGTCCCTGGAAGCAAAGAGGGGGAAGTATGAGAATAAGGTTATACCAATGCTCTTGCAAGGGTGCAAAGCATGCATGGATGGAGAATGTTGCAACAAGGAGAAGGCTGGAGGCAATGGAGATGTCGTGTCTGAGGGCAATGTGTGGTGTGAATATAATGCAGAGATTTCGTAGTTTGGAAATTAGGAGGAGGTGCGGGATTACTGAAACTATTATCCAAAAGGCTGAGGAGGGGTTGTTGAGGTGGTTCGGACATTTAGAGAGGTTGGAACAAAATAGAATGACTTCGAGAGTGTATAAAACTGTAGTGAAGGGAAGGCGGGGTAGAAGTTAACATAGGAAATGTTGGAGAGAGGGGGTAAAAGAGGTTTTGTGTGAGAGGGGCTTTGACTTCAAGCATGCATGTGTGAGCATGCTAGATATGAGCGAATGAAGACAAATGGTTTTTAATACTTGACGTGCTGTTTGAGCGTCAGCAAGGTAATATTTATGAAGGGATTCAGAGAAACTGGCAGGCCAGACTTGATTCCTGGAGTTCGGAAGTTCAGCGCCTACATTCTGAAGGAGGGGTGTTAATGTTGCAGTTATATGATTGCAGTGTAAGCGCACCTCTGGCAAGACAGTGATGGACTGAATGACGGTGAAAGTTTTTCTTTTTCGTGCCACCCTGCCTTGGTGGGAAACGGCCGATGTGCTAATAAAAGTAAAAAAATAATAATAATAATAATAATAATAATAATAATAATAATAATAATAATAATAATAATAATATTATTATTATTATTATTATTATTATTATTATTATTATTATTATTATTATTATTATTATTATTATTATTATTATTATTATTATTATTATTATTGCTGCTGTTGCTATTTTCATAATGGTCTTCTAATCTCAGAGAGGTCATAAAACTCTAGGAGAAGATTAAAATGTTTTCGAATTACCATGTCTAAAATAATTACTCTGAATTGAATAATTACACTGGTTTTAATGACTGGCCTGATTAGTAATTACTCTGCATTTAATAATTCCCCCAGCTAGAATAATTGCTCTCTCTTAATAAAAAATAAACATTATTGCAAGAAATAAGATAGGCAAATTTTGAGGACGGTTTGAGCCGTTCAGAACCATTACGAAATCTGTTTTACAAGGTTAAAAAAAATCATAATTTATTTCTATTAAATTTTATTACAAAGAGATATAATTAATATGAGGTACATTGTAATCAAAGCTTAAGTGAGTACAAATGTTCCAGACCACAAGCGAAGAGTGGCTAGAACTGTAGAGAATTGATCTTTAAACTTTTTGGACGATCTTTATATATATTAATATATCAGTTACAGAGTAGATATTTATCTACATGTATTTACAGAGTGTGATAAACTACATATATGTGTGAAAGAATTACACCATCTTTTCTTGTTAAATAAAATATCTTTTTTTTTTTGTGACAAGTTGGACGATATATTATTGCTACAAACACAGATATATGGAAAATGTCAACACAAAGCTTGCCGCCAGACGGCACCTCTCATTTATTTCGTAAACCATCCTGGGTTCTCATAATTTACGCTGTTTCATAACAAGCGACTCTCAGTTTAATATAAAAACTCAGGGAATGTCGCTACTCCTGTTTTTTTTAACCAATGAAGCCAAATCTGTCAAATTTTTTGTCAGGGTTAAATTTACATTATTTCTCAATTTTTGAACTTCACTCTTTAGTTGTTTATGATTATTATTATTATTATTATTATTATTATTATTATTATTATTATTATTATTATTATTATTATTATTGTTGTTGTTGTTGTTGTTATTATTATTGTTATTATTATTATTATTATTATTATTATTATTATTATTATTATTATTGTTGTTGTTGTTGTTGTTGTTGTTGTTGTTGTTGTTGTTGTATTTATTATAAAGATTATAATTTGAATTGAATGTAAATTATGTTTTCTAATTATCTAGATTTTTAAAAAAATTCATGAATAATTAATTAAATTCTTGTGATAAACACTTCCTTGCAATAAATAGCTGATGTGAACAACATTAAAAAACTTATTCTATTTTCCATTAACATCGTTCATCTTGTGTTTATGTCACTGTGTGGACAATGTCTCTGTTATTGTGTGTGAGAAATAACTGTGATAGCATGGGAGCAATATACTTTTTATTGCGTGTGAACAGTATGCTGGTTTTGAGGACGTCTTTTTGGTACTGACTGGCCAATACGCAATATATTCTATTACTTGTGTCTAATATTTCATAGGAGCGCATCAAAGCGCTCCAGGGAGATGACTGTCTTGTGTTTCTTGTGGGGAGATTTGTCCCCGACATTCCTCACTTCCAAGACACTGTTATTGTTACACGTTAAAAAATACTCGCCATGAAAACGTGGCGAGGATTAGAGAAAAATTTAAAGTGGTTTTGTGGTTTTACACAAACTTTTAACATTACAAGAAAATTAATATTTTAACATCAAACGTTACAGCTATTTAACACTCCGAGACTCAGACTCACACGGAGAGAATATTTAGTCTACCTTTAATGTATTTCAGCATAACATTTAATTGAAAATATAGTGGTTTTAAAGCTATCTACAGCCAGCAGTAAACAATGAATTATACTTTTATGTTGAATTCTTGTTAAACCTGTGTAATGGAAGAAATGAATCAGGCTTCTTGGATTGAAGAATTATTAAACAGTTTCTTCTGCAGTTATTCACTCTACTTCCGTTTCCTGTAAAATTAAAATAAAATGTCAATGTTTACTTGTAAACACCGGAAATTTATTCTAAATAAAATTAACAGCATTAAAAGAATTACCTTTTATAAAATTTTAACATATGCACTGTTACGTTAGTCTATTTCGACAAAGTTGCCATGAATTTTTAAAACACCTTTGTAGAGCACTGAGTGGTTAAAACATCGTTTCGAAATGTTATATAATTGTCTATAATATTCGTGTTGTTTGCCTTAGCCTCTTATAGCTCCTGGACAGGAAAAGGATTTGGAAAAAATAGTTTTCATTCCAAGAGGAAGGCAATTTAAATTCCTTAGATCAAGTGACTCTTAAAAGCCTCAACACACCTCTCACTTAAAAGGTTAATACCTAAATATTGTACAAAATGTGTTTAAATTAGTTGCTTATGTCTCTGTCGAGCTACAATCCTCGGTTCTCACTAGGAATGTAGCTGTCTGTGACCAACCTCTCCTGTGACAATACTTGTCTGCGACAATCATCTCTAACGATCCTCGGCTATCACACTGGTGTGGGTCGCATCTTCGTAAGTTAGACATTAACAATCCTGGGTGGCTAACCATCGTCACAGATCCTCGGCTAAAAAACAACCATCGTCACAGAAAAAAACCCTTATCAGTGATGACTCAAGTCTTAGATAATCTATGACAATGATTATCCTCTTCTGTTATGTTTCAAGTCTTTGACAATCGTCATCTCTGAAAAAACTCGAAAATGACAGTCCTAGTCTGTGACAATATTCATCTATGACAATACACGTCTTGTATGATTCTAATCTGTGATATTCGTAGTCTGTTCTCGTTTCTCAAATTGTTTACCAGATTTTACCATTTCTCTCTTCTAATCTTTTAGAAGTGAAGAAGAGCAGGATGTGAGTGTGGGGGAGGTGCGTGAGGCATTACGTAGAATGAAAGGGGGTAAAGCAGCTGGAACTGACGGGATCATGACAGAAATGTTAAAAGCAAGGGGGGATATAGTGTTGGAGTGGTTGGTATTTTTATTTAATAAATGCTTGAAAGAGGGCAAGGTACCTAGGGACTGGCGGAGAGCGTGTATAGTCCCTTTATATAAAGGGAATGGGGACAAAAGAGATTGTAGAAATTATAGAGGAATAAGTTTACTGATTATACCAGGAAAAGTGTACTGTAGGGTTATTATTGAAAGAATAAGAGTTAAGACAGAATGTAGAACTGCGGATGAGCAAGGAGGTTTTAGAGTGGGTAGTGGATGTGTAGATCAAGTGTTTACATTGAAGCATATATGTGAGCAGTATTTAGATAAAGGTAGGGAAGTTTTTATTGCATTTATTGATTTAGAAAAGGCATGTAATAGAGTGGATAGGGAAGCAATGTGGCAGATATTGCAAGTATATGGAATAGGTGGTAAGTTACTAAATGCTGTAAAGAGTTTTTATGAGGATAGTGAGGCTCAGGTTAGGGTGTGTAGAGAGTGAGACTACTTCCCAGTAAAAGTAGGTCTTAGACAGGGATGTGTAATGTCACCATGGTTGTTTAATATATTTATAGATGGGGTTGTAAAAGAGGTAAATGCTAGGGTGTTCGGGAGAGGGGTGGGAATAAATTATGAGGAATCAAATACAAAATGGGAAGTGACACAATTTCTTTTTGCTGATGATACTGTGCTTATGGGAGATTCTAAGGAAAAATTGCAAAGATTAGTGGACGAATTTGGGAGTGTGTTTAAAGGTAGAAAGTTGAAAGTGAACATAGAAAAGAGTAAGGTGATGAGGGTATCAAATGATTTAGATAAAGAAAAATTGGATATCAAATTGGGGAGGAGGAATATGGAAGAAGTAAATGTTTTCAGATATTTGGGAGTTGACGTGTCAGCAGATGGATTTATGAAGGATGAGATTAATTATAGAATTTATGAAGGAAAAAAGGAGAGTGGTGCATTGAGGTATATGTGGAGGTAAAAAATGTTATCTATGGAGGCAAAGAAGGGAATGTATGAAAGTATAGTAGTACCAACACTCTTACAGGGGTGTGAAGCTTGGGTTGTAAATGCTGCAACGAGGAGACGGTTGGAGGCAGTGGAGATGTCCTGTCTAAGGGCAATGTGTGGTGTAAATATCATGCAGAAAATTCGGAGTATGGAAATTAGGAGAAGGTGTGGAGTTAATAAAAGTATTTGTCAGAGGGATGAAGAGGGTTTGTTGAGGTGGTTTGGTCATTTAGAGAGAATGGATCAAAGAAGAATGACATGGAGAGCATATAAATCTGTAGGGGAAGGAAGGCGGGGTAGGGGTCGTCCTCAAAAAGGTTGGAGGGAGGGGGTAAAGGAGGTGTTGAGGGGTTTGGACTTCCAGCAAGCGTGCTTGAGCGTGTTAAGAGTGAATGGAGACAAATGATATTTGGGACCTGACGAACTGTTGGAGTGTGAGCAGGGTAATATTTATTGAAGGGATTCAGGGAAACCGGTTATTTTATATAACCGGACTTGAGTCCTGGAAATGGGAAGTACAATGCCTGCACTCTAAAGGAGGGGTTTGGGATATTGGCGGTTTGGAGGGATATATTGTGTATTTTTATACGTATATACTTCTAAACCGTTATATTCTGGGCACTTCTGCAAAAACAGTGATTATGTGTGAGTGAGGTGAAAGTGTTGAATGATGAAGAAAGTATTTTCTTTTTGGGGATTTTCTTTCCTTTTCGGTCACCCTGCCTCGGTGGGAGACGGCCGACTTGTTGAAATATATATATATATACATATATATATATATATATATATATATATATATATATATATATATATATATATATATATATATATATATATATATATATATATATATATATATATATATATATATATATATATATATATATATATATATGTCGTCCCGAATAGGCAGAACTTGCGATCTTGGCTTAAATAGCAACGGTCATCTTGCCATATAGGACAAGTGAAAATTTGTGTATGCAATAATTTCGCCCAAATCATTCTGAACCTAACGAAAAAAAATATATATCACTGTGTTTGTTTAGTATTAAATTATTTTAAGCAAATCTAAAATATATTTAGTTGGGTTAGGCTAAAATAAATTGCTCTTGTTATAATAATGTTAGGTAAGTTTTCTAAGATTCTTTTGGTGCAAAATTAAAACTTTTTGCATTAAGATTAATGAAAAAAATATATCTTTAAACGTATCAGAGAAAATTTCTGAATGTGCTTAATTTTAAATGAGTTCTTGCTAATTCACCAGTTTTACTTATTCGGCACGACATATATATATATATATATATATATATATATATATATATGTATATATATTTATATATATATATATATATATATATATAAATATATATATATATATATATATATATATAAATATATATACATATATATATAAATATATATACATATATATATAAATATATATATATATATATATATATATATATATATAAATATATATACATATATATATAAATATATATACATATACATATAAATAAATATATATATATATATATATATATATATATATCTATATATATATATATATATATATACATATATATAAAATATATATATCCTATATATATATATATATATATCTATATATATATATATATATATATATATATATATATATATATATGTCGTGCCGAATAGGCAGAACTTGCGATCTTGGCTTAAATAGCAACGCTCATCTTGCCATATATGACAAGTGAAAATTTGTGTATGCAATAATTTCGCCAAAATCATTCTGAACCTAACGAAAAAAATATATTTCATTGTGTTTGTTTAGTATTAAATTATTGTAAACGTATTTAAAATATATTTAGTTGGGTTAGGCTAAAATAAATTGATCTTGTTAAAATAAGGTTGGGTCAGTTTTCTAAGATTCTTTTGGTGCAAAATTAATTTTTTTTATATTAATATTAATAGGAAAAATATATCTTTAAACGTATAATAGAAAATTTCAGAAAGGGCTTAATTTTAAATGAGTTCTTGCTAATTGACCAGTTTTACATATTCGGCACGACATATATATATATATTTATATATATATATATATATAAATATATATATATATATATATATATATATATATATATATATATATATATATATATATATATATATATATATATATATATATATATATATATATATATATATATATATATATATATATATGTCATGCCGAATAGGCAGAACTTGCGATCTTGGCTTAAATAGCAACGTTCATCTTGCCATATAGGACAAGTGAAAATTTGTGTATGCAATAATTTCGCCAAAATCATTCTGAACCTAACGAAAAAAATATATTTCATTGTGTATGTTTAGTATTAAATTACTGTAAACAAATCTAAAATATGTTTAGTTGGGTTAGGCTAAAATAAATTGCTCTTGTTATAACAAGGTTAGGTAAGTTTTGTAAGTTACTTTTGGTGAAAAATTAAAAAAAATTACATTAACATCAATGAAAAATATATATCTCTAAACGTATAAGAGAAAATTTTGGAAAGGACTTAATTTTAAATGAGTTCTTGCTAATTGACCAGTTTTACATATTCGGCACGACATAATTATTAACGGTAATAATGAATTCAAATTTAAAATTTACAGAAAACCTACAAATAACTGTTCCTATGTTCACTATTATTCCTCGCATCAAGATAGAGTTAAACTGTCTGTTTTCTCATCAATGTTTTTGAGAGCTTTACGAATTTGTAGTCCTGAGTTCATAGATGAGGAAATATCCAAAATTTATGAAATAGGTAATGATTTAAAATACCCAAGAAATGTAATTGATAAATCTTTTAAAGTTGCTAGAAACACTTTTTATAATCCAAAAAGGGGCAACCAGCCTTATTCAACTAAAAATATGTTGGTTCTCCCTTACCATGAAAACTTGGTTGATATGCCTTCTCTTCTTAAGACTTTTAATATTAAAGTTGTATTCAAAAATCTTGATACAGCAAAAAAACTTTTGATAAAGAATTCCCCCCAAAATGCTGATGGATGTGTCTATAAGATTCCTTGTAAAATTTGCGATAAAGTTTATTACGGTCAAACTGGTAAAAGTCTCGAACTAAGATTAAAACAACATAAATATAGCATTAGAACTGGACAAGATTCCAATGCTATATTTATTCATGTAAGAGATTTTAACCATCCAATTGATTTTCAAAAAGTTGAGAAAGTAGTATCAAGCAAGTCTATGGTCGACAGGAATATAATTGAATCTTGTTTCATAAAAAGCAGTTTTGACAATAATATGAATATTTCCTTTGGTTTATATAAATTAGATCCATTTATAATTAATAGAATTTGGGAAGAATTTAATAATACACTGGACAAATAAATAGCTTGGGGGTGAGTTGTGCAAAGGACCTATCCAAGTTGGCTAGCCGCGCGTCACGTGTTTAACCGTTGTGGGATCTGATAGTGAGGTGCTGGCCGGACCCCTTATATAGCTTCCTTGGATGCTTCACTTTCATAGTTCCTTGATAATGTGAGTAGTCACGAAAGCGCTTGGAATTTCTCTATTCTTTCAGAGTGGTTGTTTTGCATATATATATATATATATATATATATATATATATATATATATATATATATATATATATATATATATATATATATATATATATATATATATATATATATATATATGTATATATATATATATATATATATATATATATATATATATATATATATATATATATATATATATATATATATATATATATACGTATATATATGTATATATATATATACATAAATATATACATATTTATATTTATATATATACGTATATATATATATATATATATATATATATATATATATATATATATATATATATATATATATATATATATATATATATATATATATATATATATATATATATATATATATATATATATATATATATATATATACATATATATATACATATATATATATATATATATATATATATATATATATATATATATATATATATATACATACATATATATATATATATATATATATATATATATATATATATATATATGTATATATATATATTTATATATATATATATATATGTATGTATATATATATGTCGTGCCGAATATGTAAAACTGGTCAATCAGCAAGAACTCATTTAATATTAAGTCCTTTCTGAAATTTTCTCTTATACGTTTAAAGATATATTTTTTTCATTAATGTTAATGTAAATATTTTTAATTTTGCTCCAAAAGAATCTTAGAAAACTTACCTAACCTTATTATAACAAGAACAATTTATTTTAGCCTAACCCTGGAGTTTACCTGGAGAGAGTTTCGGGGGTCAACGCCCCCGCGGTCCTGTCTGTGACCAGGCATCCTGGTGGATCAGCGCCTGATCAACCAGGCTGTTGCTGCTGGCTGCACGCAAACCAACGTACGAGCCAAAGCCCGGCTGATCAGGAACTGACTTTAGGTGCTTGTCCAGTGCCAGCTTGAAGACTGCCAGGGGTCTGTTGGTAATCCCCCTTATGTGTGCTGGGAGGCAGTTGAACAGTCTCGGGCCCCTGACACTTATTGTATGGTCTCTTAACGTGCTAGTGACACCCCTGCTTTTCATTGGGGGGATGGTGCATCGTCTGCCAAGTCTTTTGCTTTCGTAGTGAGTGATTTTCGTGTGCAAGTTCGGTACTAGTCCCTCTAGGATTTTCCAGGTGTATATAATCATGTATCTTTCCCTCCTGCGTTCCAGGGAATACAGGTTTAGGAACCTCAAGCGCTCCCAGTAATTGAGATGTTTTATCTCCGTTATGCGCGCCGTAAAAGTTCTCTGTACATTTTCTAGGTCGGCGATATATTTTTTAGACTTGTTTACAGTAATTTAATACTAAACAAACACAGTGAAATATAGTTTTTTCGTTAGGTTCAGAATGATTTTAGCGAAATTATTGCATACACAAATTTTCGCTTGTCCTATATGGCAAGATGAGCGTTTGCTATTTAAGCCAAGATCGCAAATTCTGCCTATTCGGCACGACATATATATATATATATTTATATATATATATATATATATATATATATATATATATATATATATATATATATATATATATATATATATATATATATATATATATATATATATATATATATATATATATATATATATATATATGATGAGAAAAATAGACACAGTTTATTAAAATTTTCTAACCACTTATCGATGCTAAACAATTTAATCTAGACAGAGTAATAAATAAACAAATTTATTTTTGTAATCAACATATTTACAATTATTCTCCATAATCTGATTAACTATAATAATCATATTAAGAACTTAAGTTAGTGGTTCTTTTATTAGCACTGTGATACAGTCTACTAGTGAGAGGAAACTTGCACTGATTAATCACTCTGTTGCAGTTAGCACGTAATAATGGGTAACAGACGATTTCAATTTTTTGATGGTAATGGGTAAAGGAAGAGTACAAAACTTTTTGACAGAAGTATGATAATGTGATTCATTAATGACACTGAATGGTCAACCAGAGGTGAAAAATCCAGTTTATATCATCTCACAAGAATTAAGTTGATACCATCGTGACAGTTGATACCATCGTGACAGTTGATACCATCGTGGCAGTTGATACCATCGCTTCAGTTGATACCGTCGTGACAGTTGACACCATCGTGGCAGTTGATACCATCGTGACAGTTGATACCATCGTGACAGTTGATACCATCGTGACAGTTGATACCATCGTGACAGTTGATACCATCGTGACAGTTGATACCATCGTGACAGTTGATACCATCGTGACAGTTGATACCATCGTGACAGTTGATACCATCGTGACAGTTGATACCATCGTGACAGTTGATACCATCGTGACAGTTGATTCGATCTTGACAGTTGATACCATTGTGACAGTTGATACCATCGTGACAGTTGGTACCATCGTGACAGTTGATACCATCGTGACAGTTGATTCGATCTTGATAGTTGATACCATCTTGACAGTTGATGCCATCGTGACAGTTGATACCATCGTGACAGTTGGTACCATTGTGACAGTACCATCGTGACAGTTGATACCATTGTGACAGTTGATACCATCGTGACAGTTGATACCATCGTGACAGTTGATGCCATCGTGACAGTTGATACAATCGTGGCAGTTGATACCATCGTGAAAGTTGATACCATCGTGACTGTTGGTACCATCGTGACAGTTGTTTCCATCGTGACAGTTGATGCCATCGTGACAGTTGATACCATCGTGACAGTTGTTTCCATCGTGACAGTTGATGCCATCGTGACAGTTGATACCATCGTGACAGTCGATACCATCGTGACAGTTGTTTCCATCGTGACAGTTGATGCCATCGTGACAGTTGATACCATCGTGACAGTTGATGCCATCGTGACAGTTGATGCCATCGTGACAGTTGATGCCATCGTGGCAGTTAATACCATCGTGGCAGTTGGCACCATCGTGACAGTTGTTTCCATCGTGATAGCTGATGCCATCGTGACAGTTGATACCATCGTGACAGTTGATGCCATCGTGGCAGTTGATACCATCGTGGCAGTTGATACCATCGTGGCAGTTGATACCATCTTGACAGTTGATACCATCGTGACAGTTGATACCATCGTGACAGTTGATTCGATCTTGACAGTTGATACCATCGTGACAGTTGGTACCATCGTGACAGTTGTTTCCATCGTGATAGCTGATGCCATCGTGACAGTTGATGCCATCGTGACAGTTGATGCCATCGTGGCAGTTGATACCATAGTGGCAGTTGATACCATCGTGGCAGTTGATACCATCTTGGCAGTTGATACCATCGTGACAGTTGTTTCCATCGTGACAGTTGATTCGATCTTGACAGGTGATACCATCGTGACAGTTGGTACCATCGTGACAGTTGTTTCCATCGTGACAGTTGATTCGATCTTGACAGGTGATACCATCGTGACAGTTGGTACCATCGTGACAGTTGTTTCCATCGTGACAGTTGATGCCATCGTGACAGTTGATACCATCGTGGCAGTTGATACCATCTTGGCAGTTGATACCATCGTGACAGTTGTTTCCATCGTGACAGTTGATTCGATCTTGACAGGTGATACCATCGTGACAGTTGGTACCATCGTGACAGTTGTTTCCATCGTGACAGTTGATGCCATCGTGACAGTTGATACCATCGTGGCAGTTGATACCATCAACTCTCTTGATAGGATCAACTCCCTTGATGGCATCAACTCTCTCGATGGCATCATCTCTCTTGAGGGAATCAACTCACTCTCGATGGCATCAACTCTCTTGATGGCATCAACTCTCTTGATGGCATCAACTCTCTTGATGGCATCAACTCTCTCGATGGCATCAACTCTCTTGATGGCATCAACTCTCTTGATGGCATCAACTCTCTTGATGGCATCAACTCTCTCGATGGCATCAACTCTCTTGATGGTATCAACTCTCTTGATGGCATCAACTCTCTCGATGGCATCAACTCTCTTGATGGCATCAACTCTCTCGATGGCATCATCTCTCTTGAGGGAATCAACTCACTCTCGATGGCATCAACTCTCTTGATGGCATCAACTCTCTTGATGGCATCAACTCTCTTGAAGGCATCAACTCTCCCAATGGCATCATCTCTCTTGAGGGAATCAACTCACTCTCGATGGCATCAACTCTCTTGATGGCATCAACTCTCTTGATGGCATCAACTCTCTTGATGGCATCAACTCTCTCGATGGCATCAACTCTCTTGATGGCATCAACTCTCTTGATGGCATCAACTCTCTCGATGGCATCAACTCTCTTGATGGCATCAACTCTCTCGATGGCATCAACTCTCTTGATGGCATCAACTCTCTTGATGGCATCAACTCTCTCGATGGCATCAACTCTCTTGATGGCATCAACTCTCTTGATGGCATCAACTCTCTTGATGGCATCAACTCTCTCGATGGCATCAACTCTCTTGATGGCATCAACTCTCTTGATGGCATCAACTCTCTCGATGGCATCAACTCTCTTGATGGCATCAACTCTCTCGATGGCATCATCTCTCTTGAGGGAATCAACTCACTCTCGATGGCATCAACTCTCTTGATGGCATCAACTCTCTTGATGGCATCAACTCTCTTGATGGCATCAACTCTCTCGATGGCATCATCTCTCTTGAGGGAATCAACTCACTCTCGATGGCATCAACTCTCTTGATGGCATCAACTCTCTTGATGGCATCAACTCTCTTGATGGCATCAACTCTCTCGATGGCATCAACTCTCTTGATGGCATCAACTCTCTTGATGGCATCAACTCTCTTGATGGCATCAACTCTCTCGATGGCATCAACTCTCTTGATGGCATCAACTCTCATGATGGCATCAACTCTCTCGATGGCATCAACTCTCTTGATGGCATCAACTCTCTTGATGGCATCAACTCTCTTGAAGGCATCAACTCTCCCAATGGCATCATCTCTCTTGAGGGAATCAACTCACTCTCGATGGCATCAACTCTCTTGATGGCATCAACTCTCTTGATGGCATCAACTCTCTTGATGGCATCAACTCTCTCGATGGCATCAACTCTCTTGATGGCATCAACTCTCTTGATGGCATCAACTCTCTCGATGGCATCAACTCTCTTGATGGCATCAACTCTCTCGATGGCATCAACTCTCTTGATGGCATCAACTCTCTTGATGGCATCAACTCTCTCGATGGCATCAACTCTCTTGATGGCATCAACTCTCTCGATGGCATCATCTCTCTTGAGGGAATCATCTCACTCTCGATGGCATCTACTCTCTTGATGGCATCAACTCTCTTGATGGCATCAACTCTCTTGATGGCATCAACTCTCTCGATGGCATCATCTCTCTTGAGGGAATCAACTCACTCTCGATGGCATCAACTCTCTTGATGGCATCAACTCTCTTGATGGCATCAACTCTCTTGATGGCATCAACTCTCTCGATGGTATCAACTCTCTTGATGGCATCAACTCTCTTGATGGCATCAACTCTCTTGATGGCATCAACTCTCTCGATGGCATCAACTCTCTTGATGGCATCAACTCTCATGATGGCATCAACTCTCTCGATGGCATCAACTCTCTTGATGGCATCAACTCTCTCGATGGCATCATCTCTCTTGAGGGAATCAACTCACTCTCGATGGCATCAACTCTCTTGATGGCATCAACTCTCTTGATGGCATCAACTCTCTTGATGGCATCAACTCTCTCGATGGCATCAACTCTCTCGATGGCATCATCTCTCTTGTTAAAGTATTGATTTGCTTTTCGAATTTGAAACACAGAAGATAACTATTATTATTAATTAATATTGATGTAGATGGTCAAGATAATGACGACGATGATGATAATGAAAATGATTACATTATTACTCCTCATTCTGATATTACCGAAGATGTATTTGTTATTATTGTTGTTGTTAATGCTGTTATTGTAATGTTCCTGGTGTTGTTGTTGTAGTTGATTATGTTGTTACCGCAGTTGATTAGGCTGTTGTTTTTTCTGTTATGTTGTTGCTGTTGTTACGTTGCTGCTGTTGTTGCTGCTGTAGTTACTGTTGTTGAAATAAAGAGGTAGCCATGTGTTTTCTCAGGTAAAACGAGTACCTTATATCCTCCGGATTAATAAGAACTTCAGTGTGTCGCAATTTCCGGGAAACTCTTAGATGATGCAATCAGGGAACACTTTTCTCCTGTTCTATATCTAGCTCTGACGTGTTCATTGTCCTGTTCTATATCTAGCTCTGACGTGTTCATTGTCCTGTTCTATATCTAACTCTGACGTGTTCATTGTCCTGTTCTATATCTAGCTCTGACGTGTTCATTGTCCTGTTCTATATCTAGCTCTGACGTGTTCATTGTCCTGTTCTATATCTAGCTCTGACGTGTTCATTGTCCTGTTCTATAACTACTTCTGACGTGTTCATTGTCCTGTTCTATATCTAGCTCTGACGTGTTCATTGTCCTGTTCTATATCTAACTCTGACGTGTTCATTGTCCTGTTCTATATCTAACTCTGACGTGTTCATTGTCCTGTTCTGTATCAAGCTCTGACGTGTTCATTGTCCTGTTCTGTATCAAGCACTGACGTGTTCATTGTCCTGTTCTATATCTAACTCTGACGTGTTCATTGTCCTGTTCTATATCAAGCTCTGACGTGTTCATTGTCCTGTTCTATAACTAGCTCTGACGTGTTCATTGTCCTGTTCTATAACTAGCTCTGACGTGTTCATTGTCCTGTTCTATATCTAGCTCTGAAGTGTTCATTGTCCTGTTCTATATCTAGCTCTGACGTGTTCATTGTCCTGTTCTATATCTAGCTCTGACGTGTTCATTGTCCTGTTCTATAACTAGCTCTGACGTGTTCATTGTCCTGTTCTATATCTAGCTCTGACGTGTTCATTGTCCTGTTCTATATCTAGCTCTGACGTGTTCATTGTCCTGTTCTATAACTAGCTCTGACGTGTTCATTGTCCTGTTCTATATCTAGCTCTGAAGTGTTCATTGTCCTGTTCTATATCTAGCTCTGAAGTGTTCATTGTCCTGTTCTATATCTAGCTCTGAAGTGTTCATTGTCCTGTTCTATATCTAGCTCTGAAGTGTTCATTGTCCTGTTCTATATCTAGCTCTGACGTGTTCATTGTCCTGTTCTATATCTAGCTCTGACGTGTTCATTGTCCTGTTCTATAACTAGCTCTGACGTGTTCATTGTCCTGTTCTATATCTAGCTCTGACGTGTTCATTGTCCTGTTCTATATCTAGCTCTGACGTGTTCATTGTCCTGTTCTATAACTAGCTCTGACGTGTTCATTGTCCTGTTCTATATCTAGCTCTGAAGTGTTCATTGTCCTGTTCTATATCTAGCTCTGAAGTGTTCATTGTCCTGTTCTGTATCTAGCTCTGAAGTGTTCATTGTCCTGTTCTATATCTAGCTCTGAAGTGTTCATTGTCCTGTTCTATATCTAGCTCTGACGTGTTCATTGTCCTGTTCTATATCTAGCTCTGAAGTGTTCATTGTCCTGTTCTATATCTAGCTCTGACGTGTTCATTGTCCTGTTCTATAACTAGCTCTGACGTGTTCATTGTCCTGTTCTATATCTAGCTCTGACGTGTTCATTGTCCTGTTCTATATTCAGCTCTGAAGTGTTCATTGTCCTGTTCTATATCTAGCTCTGAAGTGTTCATTGTCCTGTTCTATATCTAGCTCTGAAGTGTTCATTGTCCTGTTCTATATCTAGCTCTGAAGTGTTCATTGTCCTGTTCTATATCTAGCTCTGACGTGTTCATTGTCCTGTTCTATGTCTAACTCTGACGTGTTCATTGTCCTGTTCTATGTCTAACTCTGACGTGTTCATTGTCCTGTTCTATGTCTAACTCTGACGTGTTCATTGTCCTGTTCTATATTCAGCTCTGGTGTGTTCATTGTCCTGTTCTATATTCAGCTCTGACGTGTTCATTGTCCTGTTCTATATTCAGCTCTGACGTGTTCATTATCCTGTTCTATATTCAGCTCTGACGTGTTCATTGTCCTGTTCTATATTCAGCTCTGACGTGTTCATTATCCTGCTCTATATTCAGCTCTGACGTGTTCATTATCCTGCTCTATATTCAGCTCTGACGTGTTCATTGTCCTGTTCTATATTCAGCTCTGACGTGTTATTGTCCTGTTCTATATCCTCGGGAAGCCCTCCTCTAAGGCATGTTTTTTGTCCTGTTCTATGTTTTCGTTGTCGTTGTCCTGTTCTATGTTTCTTTGTCTTCTTTGTCCTTTTCTATATTTTTCTGGTCTTCTTTGTCCTGTTCTATGTTTCTTTGTCTTCTTTGTCCTGTTCATTGTTTTTGTTGTCTTTCTCCTGTTCTGTTTCTTTGTCTTCTTTGTCCTGTTCTATGTTCTTGTTGTCTTTGTCCTGTTCTATGTTTTTGTTGTCTTTGTCCTGTTCTATGTTTCTTTGTCTTCTTTGACCTGTTCTATGTTTCTTTGTCTTCTTTGACCTGTTCTATGCTTTTGTTGTCTTTGTCCTGTTCTATGTTTCTTTGTCTTCTTTGACCTGTTCTATGTTTCTTTGTCTTCTTTGACCTGTTCTATGCTTTTGTTGTCTTTGTCCTGTTCTATGTTTCTTTGTCTTCTTTGTCCTGTTCTATGTTTTTTTTTGTCTTTGTCCTGTTTTATGTTTCTTTGTCTTCTTTGTACTGTTCTATGCTTTTTGTCTTCGTCATATCCTGATAATTTTCCAACTGTTATTTGTCTTGTTTTTTTGTGCCGTTCTTTGTCCTGTTCTATGTCATCTTTTGTCCTGTTCTATGACCTATTATTTATCCCGTTCCATGTCTTATTCTGTGACATATTCTTGGATCTGTTCTCTTTACTTTTTAATGTTCTGTGCCATGTGTTTTTCTGCTTTAATAACCTGTTCCGTTTCTGTTCTAAGACCTGTTCCTGTCCTGTTTTGTCGTGATATACCTGGAGTTTACCTGGAGAGAGTTCCAGGGGTCAACGCCCCCGCGGCCCGGTCTGTGATGTGTTCTAGTACACGTTCTTTGTCTTGTTCTATATCCTATACTTTGTTCTGCTCTATATCCTCTTCTGTGTCTTGTTTTATATTTTTCTACCCAGTTCTATGTCCTGTTCTTCTTGTTACGTGGTCTTGTCTTTAAAAGGTTTTATTTACAAGGCAGGAGACAGGTCTTTAGCTTCGAACTATAGATCAATAAGCTTTACCTCCATAGTTGGTAAATTTATGGAATCAATAATTGCCGAGGCAATTCGTAGCCATCTTGAGAGGCATAAATTGATTAATGAATCTCAACCCGGTTTTACAAAGGGGCGTTCCTGCCTTACGAATTTACTAACTTTTTTCACTAAGCTGTTTGAGGAGGTACATCATGGTATTGAATATGATATTGTGTATATGGACTTCAGTAAGGCTTTGGATAGAGTTCCACATCAGAGACTGTTGAGAAAACTTAAGGCAACAGAGAGTTTGCATAAATAGGGAGAAATCAGAATGGGGGCAAGTCACAAGCGGTGCACCACTGGTGTCAGTGTTGGCCCCGTTGTTGTTCACAATTTACATAAACGACATAGATGAGGGAATAAATAGCGACACGAGCAAATTTGCTGATGACACCAAAATAAGCCGTCCAATTCATTCTAATGAAGACACTAGAGCACTCCAGGATGATTTGAATAGACTGATGCAGTGGTCGGAGAAGTGGCAGATGCAGTTTAATATAGGCAAATGCAAAGTTCTAAATGTTGGACAGGAAAATAACCATGCCACTTATAAACTAAATAATGCAGATCTTATATTCCACATTAGCGAAAATGATTTAGGAGTTCTGTTTAACAGTAATCTGAAACCAAGACAACAGTGCATAAGTGTTCGCAATAAAGCTAACAGAAACCTCGGCTTCATATCAAGAAGTATAAATAATAGAAGTCCTCAAGTTGTTCTTCAACTCTATATATCCTTGGTTAGGCCTCATTTAGATTATGTTGCGCAGTTTTGGTCACCGTATTAAAGAATGGATATAAATGCTCTGGAAAACGTACAAAAGAAGATGTGAAGAAGGATTCTGGAAGGATATAGGAAAGCACTGGTTTGGTAATAGAGTTGTGGATGAGTGGAACAAACTCCCGAGTACAGTTATCGAGGCTAAAACGTTGTGTAGTTTTAAAAATAGGTTAGATAAATACATGAGTGGGTGTGGGTGGGTGTGAGTTGGGCCTGACTAGCTTGTGCTGCTGGGTCTGGTGCCGTGCTCCTTCCTTGAGTGGAGGTGACCAGACTGGGTGGGTCTTTGGGCTAATCCGGGGGGAACATGGACCTGCTCCGCATGGGTCAGTAGGCCTGTTGCAGTGTTCCTTCTTTCTTATGTTCTTATGTTCTACAATTTTGCAGGCTCCTTATGATGTGTTGATTGCAACACGAAAGGCCTAGCGCTATCATTCTACTCCCTCCGTGGTTATTTTGCTTATATATATATATATATATATATATATATATATATATATATATATATATATATATATATATATATATATATATATATATATATATATATATATATATATATATATATATATATATATATATATATATATATATTTTTTTTTTTTTTATCACACTGGCCGATTCCCACCAAGGCAGGGTGGCCCGAAAAAGAAAAACTTTCACCATCATTCACTCCATCACTGTCTTGCCAGAAGGGTGCTTTACACTACAGTTTTTAAACTGCAACATTAACACCCCTCCTTCAGAGTGCAGGCACTGTACTTCCCATCTCCAGGACTCAAGTCCGGCCTGCCGGTTTCCCTGAATCCCTTCATAAATGTTACTTTGCTCACACTCCAACAGCACGTCAAGTATTAAAAACCATTTGTCTCCATTCACTCCTATCAAACACGCTCACGCATGCCTGCTGGAAGTCGAAGCCCCTCGCACACAAAACCTCCTTTACCCCCTCCCTCCAACCCTTCCTAGGCCGACCCCTACCCCGCCTTCCTTCCACTACAGACTGATACACTCTTGAAGTCATTCTGTTTCGCTCCATTCTCTCTACATGTCCGAACCACCTCAACAACCCTTCCTCAGCCCTCTGGACAACAGTTTTGGTAATCCCGCACCTCCTCCTAACTTCCAAACTACGAATTCTCTGCATTATATTCACACCACACATTGCCCTCAGACACGACATCTCCACTGCCTCCAGCCTTCTCCTCGCTGCAACATTCATCACCCACGCTTCACACCCATATAAGAGCGTTGGTAAAACTATACTCTCATACATTCCCCTCTTTGCCTCCAAGGACAAAGTTCTTTGTCTCCACAGACTCCTAAGTGCACCACTCACTCTTTTTCCCTCATCAATTCTATGATTCACCTCATCTTTCATAGACCCATCCGCTGATACGTCCACTCCCAAATATCTGAATACGTTCACCTCCTCCATACTCTCTCCCTCCAATCTGATATTCAATCTTTCATCACCTAATCTTTTTGTTATCCTCATAACCTTACTCTTTCCTGTATTCACCTTTAATTTTCTTCTTTTGCACACCCTACCAAATTCATCCACCAATCTCTGCAACTTCTCTTCAGAATCTCCCAAGAGCACAGTGTCATCAGCAAAGAGCAGCTGTGACAACTCCCACTTTGTGTGTGATTCTTTATCTTTTAACTCCACGCCTCTTGCCAAGACCCTCGCATTTACTTCTCTTACAACCCCATCTATAAATATATTAAACAACCACGGTGACATCACACATCCTTGTCTAAGGCCTACTTTTACTGGGAAAAAATTTCCCTCTTTCCTACATACTCTAACTTGAGCCTCACTATCCTCGTAAAAACTCTTCACTGCTTTCAGTAACCTACCTCCTACACCATACACTTGCAACATCTGCCACATTGCCCCCCTATCCACCCTGTCATACGCCTTTTCCAAATCCATAAATGCCACAAAGACCTCTTTAGCCTTATCTAAATACTGTTCACTTATATGTTTCACTGTAAACACCTGGTCCACACACCCCCTACCTTTCCTAAAGCCTCCTTGTTCATCTGCTATCCTATTCTCCGTCTTACTCTTAATTCTTTCAATTATAACTCTACCATACACTTTACCAGGTACACTCAACAGACTTATCCCCCTATATATATATATATCCCCCTATATATATATATATATGTATGTATATATATTTATATATATATATGTATATATATTTATTTATATATATATATATATATATATATACATATACATAATATAATACGAATGATTTTAGTAACATGTCATATGGTTTTTTATCCTTAAATAGCTAAAATATTGATCATACGTTAAGAAAAAAAAACTCAGATTCGTGTCTACATTGTGTGTTACTGAGACATTCTTAATTAAACTTGTTATGGTAGAAGGTAATGGATAGACAAAGCTAAGATGCTAGCGGATGATGTACAGAAGTAGTTATGGTAGTGGGTAACCGATCGATAAAGTTATTATGGTAGTGAGCGATGGATCAAAAAGCTCGTGATGGTAGTAGGGGATTTATTGATAAAGTTGCGATGGTAGTTGGTGATGGATGGACAAAGTTATGATGGCAGTGGGTGAGAGATGTACTAAGTTGTGATCGAGGAGGGTCATAGTGGGGTAACAGCTTGACAATGTTGTGACGGTAGTGAGTGATAGCTCCGCTAGTGGGTGATAGACGAAAAATTGATGGTAGTGGATGGTGTCTACTACCATAAGAAATTTGTGATGGTGGTTAGGGACGGATGATCGGTAAAGTTGTGATACCATTATTTAGCGCATCCCTACAATTGTAATTTTCTTGAAAATGGTATAAAATACGTGCAAAATGAAGATTAAAACACATGTGCTTGGAGAGGAACTCTTCTCCAGGTTGAGGGACTGACCACCTCAAATACTTTTTCGTCAAGGTTGATGGACTGATGACATCATCTTTATTTCATTACTACTGCTCCCTTTGTATTTGACTGAAGAAGCCTACTGTGTAGGCGAAACGTTTTCATCAATAAAGATACCCAACTGGTGCACATGCGTCTTAATCTTCAAATTATAATTTTAATTATTCCTTTTTTTTTTCTTTTACAGTTATTCTCCTCTTACTTCACACTCTTCCAGTATTATTTGTGATCTGCCGTCATATATAAGATTTTCAGTATATCTTCAGTATATCTTCTTGTAACTGCAATTTTCAATCATATCTTAGCCGCAACTCCTAGAACAAAATCATTTACTGTTTCTAAAATAACATTTTTCTAAAGACTTTGGGCTGATTAATGGTTCCAGAGTTGTGTGACTTTTTTTCCGAGAAGTAAACGTCCATTGATGGACTCACGAAATCCTAATGACACGATTGTAAACAAACCACGGTGCGGGTGGGGATGGAACTCTCGGCTAGTGAGTCGTAAAAATCCAGACCAGAATGTTAGTCACTGGGCCTGCTGGCTACAATAAGATTCATCCAACTAGGTATATTTTATACCATAGGAAGGCTGGATGAATGCTACTGTAACCAGCTGGCCCAATGGCTAACGCGCTGGTCTGGAGTTTGACGACTCGCTAGCCACTAGTTCAATCCCCACCCGTACCATGGCTCACTGATGTCTCGGACTGACTCTTTTGACTTTACGACTTGGCCAGTATATGTTGTGTATTTTTGTTTGACTGAGATATTTGCATTGAAGAAAATATTGATACTTATGAAGCCAAACATTCACAAAAGCCCATCAAAGATTGAAAAAAACAAGAACATTCATAAAAATATTAACGATGCTGTTAACTTCAGTCATTTGATAATTATTACTTTGACCGTCCGCCAGTGTCTCCTGAGTCCCACCTGCACCCTGATGTCTAGTGTATCCTGAGTCCCACCTGCACCCTGATGTCTAGTGTATACTGAGTCCCACCTGCACCCTGATGTCTAGTGTATACTGAGTCCCACCTGCACCCTGATGTCTAGTGTATCCTGAGTCCCACCTGCACCTTGATGTCTAGTGTCTCCTGAGTCCCACCTGCACCCTGATGTCTAGTGTATACTGAGTCCCACCTGCACCCTGATGTCTAGTGTATCCTGAGTCCCACCTGCACCCTGATGTCTAGTGTATCCTGAGTCCCACCTGCACCCTGATGTCTAGTGTATCCTGAGTCCCACCTGCACCCTGATGTCTAGTGTCTCCTGAGTCCCACCTGCACCCTGATGTCTAGTGTATCCTGAGTCCCACCTGCACCCTGATGTCTAGTGTATCCTGAGTCCCACCTACACCCTGATGTCTAGTGTATCCTGAGTCCCACCTGCACCCTGATGTCTAGTGTCTCCTGAGTCCTACCTGCATCCTGATGTCTAGTCAGTGTCTCCTGAGTCCCACCTGCACCTTGATGTCTAGTGTCGCCTGAGTCTCACTTGCACAGTGATGTCTAGTGTCTCCTGAGTTCCACTTGCACCCTGATGACTAGTGTCTCCTGAGTCCCACCTGCACCCTGATGTCTAGTGTATCCTGAGTCCCACCTGCACCTTGATGTCTAGTGTCTCCTGAGTCCCACCTGCACCCTGATGTCTAGTCAGTGTCTCCTGAGTCCCACCTGCACCTTGATGTCTAGTGTCGCCTGAGTCCCACTTGCACAGTGATGTCTAGTGTCTCCTGAGTCCCACTTGCACCCTGATGTCTAGTCAGTGTCTCCTGAGTCCCACCTGCACCCTGATGTCTAGTGTCTCCTGAGTTCCACCTGCACCCTGATGTCTAGTCAGCGTCTCCTGAGTCCCACCTGCACCCTGATGTCTAGTGTCTCCTGAGTCCTACCTGCACCCTGATGTCTAGTCAGTGTCTATTGAGTTCCACCTGCACCCTGATGTCTAGTGTCTCCTGAGTCCCACCTGCACCCTGATGTCTAGTCAGTGTCTCCTGAGTCCCACCTGCACCCTGATGTCTAGTGTCTCTTGAATCCCACCTGCACCCTGATGTCCTGATGTCTAGTCAGTGTCTCCTGAGTCCCACCTGCACCCTGATGTCTAGCGTCTCCTGAATCCCACCTGCACCCTGATGTCTAGTCAGTGTCTCCTGATTCCCACCTGAACCCTGATGTCTAGTCAGTGTCTATTGAGTCCCACCTGCACCCTGATGTCTAGTGTCTCCTGAGTCCCACCTGCACCCTGATGTCTAGTGTATCCTGAGTCCCACCTGCACCCTGATGTCTAGTGTATCCTGAGTCCCACCTGCACCCTGATGTCTAGTGTCTCCTGAGTCCCACCTGCACCCTGATGTCTAGTGTCTCCTGAGTCCTACCTGCACCCTGATGTCTAGTCAGTGTCTCCTGTGTCCCACCTGCACCTTGATGTCTAGTGTCGCCTGAGTCTCACTTGCACAGTGATGTCTAGTGTCTCCTGAGTTCCACTTGCACCCTGATGACTAGTGTCTCCTGAGTCACACCTGCACCCTGATGTCTAGTGTATCCTGAGTCCCACCTGCACCTTGATGTCTAGTGTCTCCTGAGCCCCACCTGCACCCTGATGTCTATTCAGTGTCTCCTGAGTTCCACCTGCACCTTGATGTCTAGTGTCGCCTGAGTCCCACTTGCACAGTGATGTCTAGTGTCTCCTGAGTCCCACTTGCACCCTGATGTCTAGTCAGTGTCTCCTGAGACCCACCTGCACCCTGATGTCTAGTGTCTCCTGAGTTCCACCTGCACCCTGATGTCTAGTCAGCGTCTCCTGAGTCCCACCTGCACCCTGATGTCTTGTGTCTCCTGAGTCCTACCTGCACCCTGATGTCTAGTCAGTGTCTATTGAGTCCCACCTGCACCCTGATGTCTAGTGTCTCCTGAGTCCCACCTGCACCCTGATGTCTAGTCAGTGTCTCCTGAGTCCCACCTGCACCCTGATGTCTAGTGTCTCTTGAATCCCACCTGCACCCTGATGTCCTGATGTCTAGTCAGTGTCTCCTGAGTCCCACCTGCACCCTGATGTCTAGCGTCTCCTGAATCCCACCTGCACCCTGATGTCTAGTGTATCCTGAGTCCCACCTGCACCCTGATGTCTAGTGTCTCCTGAGTCCCACCTGCACCCTGATGTCTAGTGTCTCCTGAGTCCTACCTGAACCCTGATGTATAGTCAGTGTCTATTGAGTCCCACCTGCACCCTGATGTCTAGTGTCTCCTGAGTCCCACCTGCACCCTGATGTCTAGTGTCTCCTGAGTCCCACCTGCACCCTGATGTCTAGTGTCTCCTGAGTCCCACCTGCACCCTGATGTCTAGTGTCTCTTGAATCCTACCTGCACCCTGATGTCTAGTCAGTGTCTCCTGAGTCCTACCTGCACCCTGATGTCTAGTGTCTCCTGAGTCCCACCTGAACCCTGATGTCTAGTAAGTGTCTCCTGAGTCCCACCTGCACCCTGATGTCTAGTGTCTCTTGAATCCCACCTGCACCCTGATGTCCTGATGTCTAGTCAGTGTCTCCTGAGTCCCACCTGCACCCTGATGTCTAGCGTCTCCTGAATCCCACCTGCACCCTGATGTCTAGTCAGTGTCTCCTGATTCCCACCTGAACCCTGATGTCTAGTCAGTGTCTATTGAGTCCCACCTGCACCCTGATGTCTAGTGTCTCCTGAGTCCCACCTGCACCCTGATGTCTAGTGTATCCTGAGTCCCACCTGCACCCTGATGTCTAGTGTATCCTGAGTCCCACCTGCACCCTGATGTCTAGTGTCTCCTGAGTCCCACCTGCACCCTGATGTCTAGTGTCTCCTGAGTCCTACCTGCACCCTGATGTCTAGTCAGTGTCTCCTGTGTCCCACCTGCACCTTGATGTCTAGTGTCGCCTGAGTCTCACTTGCACAGTGATGTCTAGTGTCTCCTGAGTTCCACTTGCACCCTGATGACTAGTGTCTCCTGAGTCACACCTGCACCCTGATGTCTAGTGTATCCTGAGTCCCACCTGCACCTTGATGTCTAGTGTCTCCTGAGCCCCACCTGCACCCTGATGTCTATTCAGTGTCTCCTGAGTTCCACCTGCACCTTGATGTCTAGTGTCGCCTGAGTCCCACTTGCACAGTGATGTCTAGTGTCTCCTGAGTCCCACTTGCACCCTGATGTCTAGTCAGTGTCTCCTGAGACCCACCTGCACCCTGATGTCTAGTGTCTCCTGAGTTCCACCTGCACCCTGATGTCTAGTCAGCGTCTCCTGAGTCCCACCTGCACCCTGATGTCTTGTGTCTCCTGAGTCCTACCTGCACCCTGATGTCTAGTCAGTGTCTATTGAGTCCCACCTGCACCCTGATGTCTAGTGTCTCCTGAGTCCCACCTGCACCCTGATGTCTAGTCAGTGTCTCCTGAGTCCCACCTGCACCCTGATGTCTAGTGTCTCTTGAATCCCACCTGCACCCTGATGTCCTGATGTCTAGTCAGTGTCTCCTGAGTCCCACCTGCACCCTGATGTCTAGCGTCTCCTGAATCCCACCTGCACCCTGATGTCTAGTGTATCCTGAGTCCCACCTGCACCCTCATGTCTAGTGTCTCCTGAGTCCCACCTGCACCCTGATGTCTAGTGTCTCCTGAGTCCTACCTGAACCCTGATGTATAGTCAGTGTCTATTGAGTCCCACCTGCACCCTGATGTCTAGTGTCTCCTGAGTCCCACCTGCACCCTGATGTCTAGTGTCTCCTGAGTCCCACCTGCACCCTGATGTCTAGTGTCTCCTGAGTCCCACCTGCACCCTGATGTCTAGTGTCTCTTGAATCCCACCTGCACCCTGATGTCTAGTCAGTGTCTCCTGAGTCCTACCTGCACCCTGATGTCTAGTCAGCGTCTCCTGAGTCCCACCTGCACCCTGATGTCTTGTGTCTCCTGAGTCCTACCTGCACCCTGATGTCTAGTCAGTGTCTATTGAGTCCCACCTGCACCCTGATGTCTAGTGTCTCCTGAGTCCCACCTGCACCCTGATGTCTAGTCAGTGTCTCCTGAGTCCCACCTGCACCCTGATGTCTAGTGTCTCTTGAATCCCACCTGCACCCTGATGTCCTGATGTCTAGTCAGTGTCTCCTGAGTCCCACCTGCACCCTGATGTCTAGCGTCTCCTGAATCCCACCTGCACCCTGATGTCTAGTGTCTCCTGAGTCCCACCTGCACCCTGATGTCTAGTGTCTCCTGAGTCCCACCTGCACCCTGATGTCTAGTGTCTCCTGAGTCCTACCTGAACCCTGATGTATAGTCAGTGTCTATTGAGTCCCACCTGCACCCTGATGTCTAGTGTCTCCTGAGTCCCACCTGCACCCTGATGTCTAGTGTCTCCTGAGTCCCACCTGCACCCTGATGTCTAGTGTCTCCTGAGTCCCACCTGCACCCTGATGTCTAGTGTCTCCTGAATCCCACCTGCACCCTGATGTCTAGTCAGTGTCTCCTGAGTCCCACCTGCACCCTGATGTCTAGTGTCTCCTGAGTCCCACCTGCACCCTGATGTCTAGTAAGTGTCTCCTGAGTCCCACCTACACCCTGATGTCTAGTCAGTGTCTACTGAGTCCCACCTGCACCTTGATGTCTAGTCAGTGTCTCATCTTCGCCTTGACGTCAGTTTCTGGAGTCTCACCTGTATCTTGACGTCAGCCAGTGTTCCAGGAGTACCACCTGTGCCTTCATGCCAGTCAGTGTCTCCGGAGTGCCACCTGCGCCTCGATGTCAGTCAGTGTCCCCGGAGTGCCACCTGCGCCTTGATGTCAGTCAGTGTCCCAGGAGTGCCACCTGCTCCTCGATGTCAATCATTGTCCCCGGAGTGCCACCTGCACCTTGTAAGTGTCTGATAATAAACCTATAATTTCAGTTAGTGTTTACCCCGGAATACTTTATTATTCCGTCAGTGTCTCACTTATGACCTGGTATAAGTTCAGTAAGTCACAATAACACTCTCAGCACAGTGAAAGTTTGTCATCTGTCCCACAATAAAATTCAGTTTGAGGTGTGATAAAAAAAATTCAACGATGCCTCAATAGCAATGTTTGCTTACTTTTATTTATGTGTGTGTGTGTGTGTGTGTGTGTGTGTGTGTGTGTGTGTGTGTGTGTGTGTGTGTGGGTGTGTGTGTGTGTGTGGGTGGGTGTGTGTGTGTGTGTGTGTGTGTGTGTGTGTGTGTGTGTGTGTGTGTGTGTGTGTGTGTGTGTGTGTGTGTGTGTGTGTGTGTGTGTGTGTGTGTGTGTGTGTGTGTGTGTGTGTGTGTATGTGTGTGTGTGTTAGTTACCATTTTGTCCTAGGCACATGTCGATTAGACAGAAGCCCCCCCTTCGGTGTGTGTGTGTGAGAGAGAGAGAGAGAGAGAGAGAGAGAGAGAGAGAGAGAGAGAGAGAGAGAGAGAGAGAGAGAGAGAGAGAGAGAGAGAGAGAGAGAGAGAGAGAGAGAGAGAGAGAGAGTTGCTTACATAGAACTCGTGTTTCAATGGTGCCACCAGGTTCACCAGGCAGTCAACAAGGAAATCTGACCTCAAGTCTGACTGTGAGTGTAGGAGAACCTTGGGAACAAGTCACGGGTGCTCTTTATGGCATCCAAAGGAAAGTTATCCTCTACTGCTACATTCTTTTTTTACAACTTTAATAAATTTCAAGATATACTCTGAGGTAACAACATCTACGTCATTATAATAATTGTGTCAACAGCGAAACATTTCAAAGCACCAATTCTGAATTCCCTTAACTAGTTCCGCTGAGGCTTCCACGTAAAAGCTGTAATGACATACTTGTAGCAAAAGGAGCAGAGAGAAGTTTGTAGTGTCCCGTCAGTATTTAATTATTATATATTTTTAAAGATTCCATCTACTACCTCCTCTTGAAGCACTTTCCATTGATCTATGACGATGAATACGGAGAAGACTTTTCAAATGTGATTCCAGTAGCTCTTCTTCGTTTGTAGTTACGTTGTCCCCAGCATAAAGACTTAAGACACCTCCGTGACAGCTTTACCTTTATAAAATTATAAAGACAGCACATGATAACTCCTGTGTCAAGGTAATTTTAGAGATGTTCACTCAGTTCTGTAACTGTTTTTCTATTATTATGTTAGAGGTATACAAGTGACAGCTATTTAGTCCTTATCACGTTAGAAAAAAATATATTAAAAATGTCGTCGTGGTTACGATATAATAGTTTATTTAACATTCTTGTTTCTATATTTTTTTTGTTTTCGTCGTTATAATAACAAGATATTTTATCACTGCGAAATCTGAAATGTTCAAGTAGCAATTGTCTCCATAGTTACGTTATAAAAACCTTCATCTTACGTGCGTTCTTGTTAACGTTAAAAATGTTTATGCAACTTGTTACTGTAACGTTAAGACACTGGCATAACGGGTTAGTCCACATGGTATAGTTAGAAGAGTCCATTCAAGAATGATAATTGTGTCTCAGTGAAAACAATAGAGGAGTGCACATAAGAGCCTCGGCCAAGGAAACACGAGCATTGTTTTGGAGGGCATACTATCCGGAGGAGAGTTGTGTCTCTTGGATAATGGGCATAGTCTCAACGTTGGCCGTGTAGGGTAGAAGGTCTGGAGACTCCAAACTGGACTCCAGCAGGCATGACACTCCACCCTTTGGGCTGCTCGTTCTGAAACAAAAACTAATTTTAATAATTGGCAAACTATCTTTTTGCAATTTTGTTTAGTAAACTAGTAGTATAACTAAAAATAGAAAATTATTCTTAGTTTTTAGTCTGTATTTGATAAACATCTGAACGAGTGTGTTTTAGAAGAAAGTGACTTGTTTCCCAATAAGAGTGCTCTCAGCTCAAAACTGAAGGGAGGCGGGATCGATTCTTAAGCGCGGTGACCCGTACTACCTATGAGTCTTCCATTTATTCCGACTGATCACTCAGCAGTTGTGAAACGTGCTTGACACTGCTTCCTTGTAGATAAATTATCTCAGGATCTTCATCCGAAAAATATATTTCTTTTCTCCAGTCGAGATTGTTGGTAAAACAGGTAGTGTAAAATGCATCTTTATTTACTGAATTAATATAGTTTGTATGAGAAATAGTGGCCACTTGTTTGGAAATACTTGTAGAAATACGTGGATGCAAGTCTGTCAACTTGTATTCCAAGTATAAGTTAATTCGGTAATTAGTCCATCACTGCATAAGTATCCGTGTGAAACTCGTTTGTACATGATCCTAAGTCAACAGAGTGCTTGTTTGAGGGCAGGTACCGTCTTGCAAAGACAAAGGCCACAAAATGCTGAGTGTAGAGGCAAAAACAAAGTACATTCACTCCTAGAACAGGATTATTTGCAAAGCTGGGTACTGACTACTTAGCTGTAGAAACGACCTTCATGTTTGTATTCCACCAGACAATGCAGAAATAGTGTCCAGTACGCCAAACTTTATAATAAGGTTAACGCTGCTCAAAGCAATTCAAAGCCATTCTCAAGAATGTTCTTTGGTGAAACAATCAGTCTACACTGGACAGATGAATTTAAAGAGTCTGTCGAAAAATACTCCCCAGAGGCTATAATCAAAACGCAGGACAATATACATTCATAAGACCAAGTGCTGATACTCTAAAATTATGTTTAAACATGACAAGGCGCAGACGTAATGTAAGATGCTTCAGTAAAAGTGTAGCAGTGTGTCATGGATTCGCTGAATGGAATTTTCAGCGACGGCCATTTCATTCAAAGGTCATGGTAGTTAAAATGACAATGTAAATACAATGGACACAGGGTGTAGACAGACAGTACTCATAAATTCGACAAACTTATTTTCAGTTTGTGTTAGCTGTTGGATGTGAGGCTATGTTAATGGAGACAGAGAAATCAATCATAACCTCCATGGATGGAAGCATATTAGCAATTGTTAACCTCTGAATGAGTGTGAAGATGGATAGCTGCATATGACAGTCTACGAAATATTACCAACGCTCATGGCTCGTCATGCATGTGGTTCGTGTAAGTCCACTGGTAATCACCATTACGACTCATTCTACATTCAGTTACTATATCAAGCCAGCCATATAATATTAGAAAATAATAAGAACTGAGAAAACAATACAGAGGGGTCTGGTTATTTTCTTAACTTTAGCCAATATTAACAATAAACCTTAATAAGAAAGCACTAAACTCACAGACAACGCCAAAAAATTTACAGACTACGTTACAGAAAGAAACAGGTCCTTATGTATTAGGAAGAGTAGGATACTTAGGATGGGGCTGTTATTTAAAATGAGCTAAGGAAGCATAATAGCAGCAAACTGAAATGAGTAAGAAAAACGGATACAACCATTACACTACTTATATGAATTGTTATGAGAATTCATGTATTACACTAATGAGGATTTTGGAAATAGAAAGAGTTGATGACACCATGAGGCATGATATGATACGAAAGCTCGCTTGTGAGAAGGATACAAAAGCCTGTAGGCCACCCATGTCAACAGTGTGATATATTACGAAGTTAAAAAGGAAGTATAGCCTCTGGCCGGGCTGCGAAAGTAGTCTTATAGAAACGGCCACCAACATCTTATTTCACAATAAACACGACACACAGCATTGAACATATTACTCATTGACGCTTTGCCTGGCAACTCCCACAATGGGATCTGTTACAGTCGTAAGCCCAGTATGCTACCAAGTACACTAAATGTACCTTAAAACCCTTAACAGATATAGGTATATATTTTCATAGACGAGCTACCTGGGAAAAGTAAATCCAGTATCCGATCATCTTAGCTTTAATAGACGTAAGAACAGATTTACTACAAAAGTCACTGGGCTGTGAGGCGGAATCAGTTGGGTTACAGTTAGTGCTTCTGACGGAAACGTGTACAGAATTACTGTTGCTGAATCTTCCCTATTAGAAGCCAGTTAGCTCAGGTGGTAGACTGTTGGACCTGTCAGTTCCAGGACCGCAGTTCAGGCCCCTGCATCCATCTTTCTGTTAATTAATTTACAGTCGTTTATTACGTCTTAAACTGAGTTCACATACATATACAAACACACATACAGCGCGTTTTGACTTCACAGAACAAACGAAAGATTCACAAAAACTAATTTGAGCCAGAGATTCGAACTCATATATATAAATATATATATATATATATATATATATATATATATATATATATATATATATATATATATATATATATATATATATATATATATATATATATATATATATATATATATATATATATATATATATATATATATATATATATGTCGTGCCGAATAGGCAGAACTTGCGATCTTGGCTTAAATAGCAACGCTCATCTTGCCATATAGGACAAGTAAAAATTTGTAATTGCAATAATTTCGCCAAAATAATTCTAAACCTGGCGAAAAAAAATATATTTCACTGTGTTTGTTTAGTATTAAATTATCGTAAACAAATCTAAAATATATTTAGTTGGGTTAGGCTAAAATAAATTGTTCTTGTTATAATAAGGTTAGGTAAGTTTTCTAAGTTCCTTTAGGTGGAAAATTATAAATTTTTACATCAACATTAATGAAAAACTATATCTTTAAACGTACAAGAGAAAATTTTAGAAAGGACTTAATTTTAAATGAGTTCTTGCTAATTGACCAGTTTTACATATTCGGCACGACATATATATATATATATATATATATATATATATATATAAATATATATATTTATATATTTATATATATATATATTTATATATATATATATATATATATATATATATATATATATATATATATATATATATATATATATATATATATATATATATATATATATATATATATATGTAAATTTTAAAATTGAATTCATTATTACTCTTAATAACTAAAACATCTAGTGGTTGTTTTGCATATTCTGAAATCACCTGTTTACTGTGATCTTATTGCATTAATGGATACCACACGACTCTTCAGAATGTTCTCGATAAGCTTTCCTAATCATATATCTTTTGTTTCCCAGATTTCTTCTGCACTGATCAAGTCCCACAAGTTAAAAGTTCGACTTAATTTTTTTTAAATTTTTTTAAATGAACAGGTTCTGCCCAAGTCTCTTTTACCCAATAGACTCCTTGACATGAGAGATCGTCCTTTTGATGATTTTATGAGAATTATTCTTCAGAAACATATTGAAATAACTAAAATACAGGAGAAGGAAGCATTCAAAATATTGAGAAACAAAAAATGCTCTTTTAATCAGGCCATTCCATCCGAATGGAAACACAGTATGTTGGATCATTGCTATAATAAACTCAGAAGAATTTGTAATGAACTCAAAAACAAGCTACAAAGAAAATTAGACATTTTAATTGAAAATAGTGATTGGACAAAGCATGCTAATAACAGTTTTGTAATTAACTTATCAGATGAAATTTTAGACAAAAATACAATTGCTGCTCTAGGTTTTGGCCTAAGTTTTGCAACTTCAAAAAAACTTAATAATGTTGAAATTGCAAAAGCCTTTTGTAACTTTAAAAATTTTTCTCATTTATCCACTGATGAAATTAATATTAATATTAATATTAATATTATATTAATATTAATATTAACAAAACATTCCCAATTGCCCTCAGAGATTCTTTAAGTCTTATGATACACTTAATTACAATAAAAATTTGCGCCTTACTAAAGCAGATAAAATAAATGCAATAATAATTATGAAAGAAAATTATTACCAAGAAAAAATGAATAATCTCTTAGATGATACTGAAACCTATTCTAAACTTAGGAAAAATCCCCTAGAAACCGTTAACAGCAGTTTCAATAAAACAATAAAACTTCTACTGAAAGGCAAAGATGAATTAGTCAAACAATTTACTTCCACTAATCCATCTTTACCTTACATGTATGGACTAATAAAAACACACAAACCAGGGAATCCAGTCAGACCAATTATTAGCTCCATAGGATCAGTTTCATATAAATTATTCAAATCGCTTGTTGACATTTTGAGCCCTATTGTTGGCAAAATTTCTAACTTTAATGTTAAAAACAACATAGATTTAGTTGATAAATTAAGCTCCTTGACTGACTTAAATGATTTTAACATGGTTAGTTTTGATGTTATTTCCTTGTTTACGAAAGTTCCTGTTGATGATTTATTAAGTTTCTTATCTGAAGAGTTCGTTAATTATGATTTAGTATAGCCAGTTCCTAATATCATTAAACTTATTAAACTTTGCATTGTTGTTGCAAAATTTGTATTTAATGATAAGTTTTACACTCAGAAGTTTGGTATGGCAATGGGAAATCCTCTTTCACCTGTTCTTAGTAACCTATATATGGATTTTTTTGAAACAAGGCTGCTTAACACAGTCGTCCTTAATAGAGCTAAATGGTTCAGATATGTTGATGATATTTTGTGTCTTATGCCCAAGAATGTAGATATACACCATTTCCTTGGCAAATTAAATAGCTTAGCCCATTCTATAAACTTTACTGTTGAGTTTGAAGAAAATAACTCATTGCCTTTTCTAGATGTTTTAATTATTAAGAGTAATAATGAATTCAAATTTAAAATTTACAGAAAACCTACAAATAACTGTTCCTATGTCCACTATTATTCTTCACATCAAGATAGAGTTAAACTGTCTGTTTTCTAATCAATGTTTTTGAGAGCTTTACGTATTTGTAGTCCAGAGTTCATAGATGAAGAAATATCCAAAATTTATGAAATAGATAATGACTTGAAATACCCAAGAAACGTAATTCATAAATCTTTTAAAATTGCTAGAAATACTTTCTACAACCCAAAAAGGGACAACCAAAATTATTCAACTAAAAATATGTTGGTTCTCCCTTACCATGAAAAATTGATTGATATACCTTCTCTTCTTAAGACTTTTAATATCAAAGTTGTATTTAAAAATCTTGATACAGTAAAAAAAACTTTTGATAAAGAATTCCCCCCAAAATGCTGACGGATGTGTTTATAAGATTCCTTGTAAAATTTGCGATAAAGTTTATTACGGTCAAACTGGTAAAAGTCTCGAACTAAGATTAAAACAACATAAATATAGCATTAGAACTGGACAAGATTCCAGTGCTCTATTTATTCATGTGAGAGATTTTAACCATTCAATTGATTTTCAAAAAGTTGAGAAAGTCGTATCAAGCAAGTCCATTGTCGACAGGAATATAATTGAATCTTGTTTCACAAAAAGCAGTTTTGACAATAATATGAATACTTCCTTTGGTTAATATAAATTAGATCCATTTAGAATTAATAAAATTTCGGAAGATTTTAATAATACATTGGACAAATAATAAATTTTAAAATTCTTAATTCTTGGGTTTGTTGGTGGGTTGTGTAAAGGACCTGTCTAGTTGGTCCAGCGGGCCTGCTGCAGTGTTCTCTTTCTTATGAGTCGTGCGTCAGGTGTTCCTTTGTTGTGGGATGTGATAGTGAGGTGTGGGCTCGACCCTTTGTATGCCTTCCTTTGATGCATTACTTTCATTGTTCCTTGATAATGTGAGTAGTCACGAAAGCACTTGGAATTTCTATATTCTTTCACAGTGGTTGTTTTGATATATATATATATATATATATATATATATATATATATATATATATATATATATATATATATATATATATATATATATATATATATATATATATATAGGTAGTAGGTTGGTAGACAGCAACCACCCAGGGAAGTACTACCGTCCTGCCAGATGACTGTGAAACAAAAACCTGTAACTGTTTTGCATGATGGTAGGATTGCTGGTTTTCTTTTTCTGTCTCATAAACACGCTAGATAACAGGGATATCTTGCTACTCCTACTTACACTTTGGTCACACTTCACAGACACGCACATGCATATATATATATACATACATCTAGGTTTTTCTCCTTATTCTAAATAGCTCTTGTTCTTTTTTATTTCTTCTATTGTCCATGGGGAAGTGGAAAAGAATCTTTCCTCCGTAAGCCATGCGTGTCGTATGAGGCGACTAAAATGCCGGGAGCAATGGGCTAGTAACCCCTTCTCCTGTATACATTTACTAAAAAAGAGAAGAAGAAAAACTTTATAAAACTGGGTTGTTTAAATGTGCGTGGATGTAGTGCGGATGACAAGAAACAGATGATTGCTGATGTTATGAATGAAAAGAAGTTGGATGTCCTGGCTCTAAGCGAAACAAAGCTGAAGGGGGTAGGAGAGTTTCAGTGGGGGGAAATAAATGGGATTAAATCTGGAGTATCTGAGAGAGTTAGAGCAAAGGAAGGGGTAGCAGTAATGTTAAATGATCAGTTATGGAAGGAGAAAAGAGAATATGAATGTGTAAATTCGAGAATTATGTGGATTAAAGTAAAGGTTGGATGCGAGAAGTGGGTCATAATAAGCGTGTATGCACCTGGAGAAGAGAGGAATGCAGAGGAGAGAGAGAGATTTTGGGAGATGTTAAGTGAATGTATAGGAGCCTTTGAACCAAGTGAGAGAGTAATTGTGGTAGGGGACCTGAATGCTAAAGTAGGAGAAACTTTTAGAGAGGGTGTGGTAGGTAAGTTTGGGGTGCCAGGTGTAAATGATAATGGGAGCCCTTTGATTGAACTTTGTATAGAAAGGGGTTTAGTTATAGGTAATACATATTTTAAGAAAAAGAGGATAAATAAGTATACACGATATGATGTAGGGCGAAATGACAGTAGTTTGTTGGATTATGTATTAGTAGATAAAAGACTGTTGAGTAGACTTCAGGATGTACATGTTTATAGAGGGGCCACAGATATATCAGATCACTTTCTAGTTGTAGCTACACTGAGAGTAAAAGGTAGATGGGATACAAGGAGAATAGAAGCATCAGGGAAGAGAGAGGTGAAGGTTTATAAACTAAAAGAGGAGGCAGTTAGGGTAAGATATAAACAGCTATTGGAGGATAGATGGGCTAATGAGAGCATAGGCAATGGGGTCGAAGAGGAATGGGGTAGGTTTAAAAATGTAGTGTTAGAGTGTTCAGCAGAAGTTTGTGGTTACAGGAAAGTGGGTGCAGGAGGGAAGAGGAGCGATTGGTGGAATGATGATGTAAAGAGAGTAGTAAGGGAGAAAAAGTTAGCATATGAGAAGTTTTTACAAAGTAGAAGTGATGCAAGTTGGGAAGAGTATATGGAGAAAAAGAGAGAGGTTAAGAGAGTGGTGAAGCAATGTAAAAAGAGAGCAAATGAGAGAGTGGGTGAGCTGTTATCAACAAATTTTGTTGAAAATAAGAAAAAGTTTTGGAGTGAGATTAACAAGTTAAGGAAGCCTAGAGAACAAATGGATTTGTCAGTTAAAAATAGGAGAGGAGAGTTATTAAATGGAGAGTTAGAGGTATTGGGAAGATGGAGGGAATATTTTGAGGAATTGTTAAATGTTGATGAAGATAGGGAAGCTGTGATTTCGTGTATAGGGCAAGGAGGAATAACATCTTGTAGGAGTGAGGAAGAGCCAGTTGTGAGTGTTGGGGAAGTTCGTGAGGCAGTAGGTAAAATGAAAGGGGGTAAGGCAGCCGGGATTGATGGGATAAAGATAGAAATGTTAAAAGCAGGTGGGGATATAGTTTTGGAGTGGTTGGTGCAATTATTTAATAAATGTATGGAAGAGGGTAAGGTACCTAGGGATTGGCAGAGAGCATGCATAGTTCCTTTGTATAAAGGCAAAGGGGATAAAAGAGAGTGCAAAAATTATAGGGGGATAAGTCTGTTGAGTGTACCTGGTAAAGTGTATGGTAGAGTTATAATTGAAAGAATTAAGAGTAAGACGGAGAATAGGATAGCAGATGAACAAGGAGGCTTTAGGAAAGGTAGGGGGTGTGTGGACCAGGTGTTTACAGTGAAACATATAAGTGAACAGTATTTAGATAAGGCTAAAGAGGTCTTTGTGGCATTTATGGATTTGGAAAAGGCGTATGACAGGGTGGATAGGGGGGCAATGTGGCAGATGTTGCAAGTGTATGGTGTAGGAGGTAGGTTACTGAAAGCAGTGAAGAGTTTTTACGAGGATAGTGAGGCTCAAGTTAGAGTATGTAGAAAAGAGGGAAATTTTTTCCCAGTAAAAGTAGGCCTTAGACAAGGATGTGTGATGTCACCGTGGTTGTTTAATATATTTATAGATGGGGTTGTAAGAGAAGTAAATGCGAGGGTCTTGGCAAGAGGCGTGGAGTTAAAAGATAAAGAATCACACACAGGGTGGGAGTTGTCACAGCTGCTCTTTGCTGATGACACTGTGCTCTTGGGAGATTCTGAAGAGAAGCTGCAGAGATTGGTGGATGAATTTGGTAGGGTGTGCAAAAGAAGAAAATTAAAGGTGAATACAGGAAAGAGTAAGGTTATGAGGATAACAAAAAGATTAGGTGATGAAAGATTGAATATCAGATTGGAGGGAGAGAGTATGGAGGAGGTGAACGTATTCAGATATTTGGGAGTGGACGTGTCAGCGGATGGGTCTATGAAAGATGAGGTGAATCATAGAATTGATGAGGGAAAAAGAGTGAGTGGTGCACTTAGGAGTCTGTGGAGACAGAGAACTTTGTCCTTGGAGGCAAAGAGGGGAATGTATGAGAGTATAGTTTTACCAACGCTCTTATATGGGTGTGAAGCATGGGTGATGAATGTTGCAGCGAGGAGAAGGCTGGAGGCAGTGGAGATGTCATGTCTGAGGGCAATGTGTGGTGTGAATATAATGCAGAGAATTCGTAGTTTGGAAGTTAGGAGGAGGTGCGGGATTACCAAAACTGTTGTCCAGAGGGCTGAGGAAGGGTTGTTGAGGTGGTTCGGACATGTAGAGAGAATGGAGCGAAACAGAATAACTTCAAGAGTGTATCAGTCTGTAGTGGAAGGAAGGCGGGGTAGGGGTCGGCCTAGGAAGGGTTGGAGGGAGGGGGTAAAGGAGGTTTTGTGTGCGAGGGGCTTGGACTTCCAGCAGGCATGCGTGAGCGTGTTTGATAGGAGTGAATGGAGACAAATGGTTTTTAATACTTGACGTGCTGTTGGAGTGTGAGCAAAGTAACATTTATGAAGGGATTCAGGGAAACCGGCAGGCCGGACTTGAGTCCTGGAGATGGGAAGTACAGTGCCTGCACTCTGAAGGAGGGGTGTTAATGTTGCAGTTTAAAAACTGTAGTGTAAAGCACCCTTCTGGCAAGACAGTGATGGAGTGAATGATGGTGAAAGTTTTTCTTTTTCGGGCCACCCTGCCTTGGTGGGAATCGGCCAGTGTGATAATAAAAAAAAAAAAAATATATATATTATATATATATATATATATATTATATGTATATATATATATATATTATATATATATATATATATTAAATGAATTCTTGCTAATTCACCAGTTTTACATGTTCGGCACGACATATATATATATATATATATATATATATATATATATATATATATATATATATATATATATATATATATATATATATATATATATATATATATGTAATATATATATATATATATATATATATATATATATATATATATATATATATATATATATATATATATATATATATATATATATATATAAAAGGGAAGTACCACCTCTATAGCTGGAATGGGGACCCTCATCCTCAGAGAAGACAATAAACGTACCTCAGGGAAAACTCAAGGTTCTCCCCGGAGCTGTTTGAATATTTTCTTCTACTACCACCAACCAGTACTTCACTATGCAGTCTAGCTCTGTGGTAAAGTACTGGTTACTCTGATAAAGAGTTTGCAGGTTCGAGTCCTGCTGTGGACGTAGAGACAATGTTTATATATATATATATATACATATATATATATATATATATATATATATATATATATATATATATATATATATATATATATATATATATATATATATATATATATATATATATATATATATATATACTTTTCTCACACTCCAACAGCACGTCAAGTATTAAAAACCATTTGTCTCCATTCACTCCTATCAAATACGCTCACGCATGCTTGCTGGAAATCCAAGCCCCTCGCACACAAAAACTCAAAACCGCCTTTACCCCCTCCCTCCAACCCTTTCTAGGCCGACCCCTTCCCCGCCTTCCCTCCAATACAGATTTATACACTCTCGAAATCATTCTGTTTTATTCCATTCTCTCTACATGTCCGAACCACCTCAAGAACCCCTCCTCTGCCCTCTGGATAATAGTTTTGGTAATCCCACTCCTCCTAATTTCCAGACTACGAATTCTCTGCATTATATTCACACCACACATTGTCCTCAGACATGACATCTCCACTGCCTCCAGCCTCCTCCTCGTTGCAACATTCATCACCCATGCTTCACACCCATAAAAGAATGTTGGTACATCTATACTCTCATACATACTTCCACGGACAAAGTTCGTTGTCTTCACAGACTCCTAAGTGCACCACTCACCCTTTTCCTCTCATCAATTCTATGATTCACCTCATCTTTCACAGACCCATCTGCTGACACGTCCACTCCTAAATATCTTAATACATTCACCTCCTCCATACTCTCTCCCTCCAATCTGATATCCAATCTTTCGTCACCTAATCTTTTTGTTATCCTAATCACCTTACTCTTTCCTATATTCACTTTTAATTTTTTTCTTTTACATACCCTATAAATTTCATCCACCAACCTCTGCAACTTATCTTCAGAATCTCCCAAAAACTACAGCGTCATCAGCAAAAAGCAACTGTGAAAACTTCCCCTTTGTGTTTGATTCTTTATCTTTTAATTCCACACGTCTTGCCAACATCCGTTTTACATATTCGGCACGACATATATATATATATATATATATATATATATATATATATATATATATATATATATTATAGGTAGTAGGTTGGTAGACAGCAACCACCCAGGGAAGTACTACCGTCCTGCCAGATGACTGTGAAACAAAAACCTGTAACTGTTTTGCATGATGGTAGGATTGCTGGTTTCTTTTTCTGTCTCATAAACACGCTAAGATAACAGGGATATCTTGCTACTCCTACTTACACTTTGGTCACACTTCACAGACACGCACATGCATATATATATATACATACATCTAGGTTTTTCTCCTTTTTCTAAATAGCTCTTGTTCTTTTTTATTTCTTCTATTGTCCATGGGGAAGTGGAAAAGAATCTTTCCTCCGTAAGCCATGCGTGTCGTATGAGGCGACTAAAATGCCGGGAGCAATGGGCTAGTAACCCCTTCTCCTGTATACAATTACTAAAAAAGAGAAGAAGAAAAACTTTATAAAACTGGGTTGCTTAAATGTGCGTGGATGTAGTGCGGATGACAAGAAACAGATGATTGCTGATGTTATGAATGAAAAGAAGTTGGATGTCCTGGCCCTAAGCGAAACAAAGCTGAAGGGGGTAGGAGAGTTTCAGTGGGGGGAAATAAATGGGATTAAATCTGGAGTATCTGAGAGAGTTAGAGCAAAGGAAGGGGTAGCAGTAATGTTAAATGATCAGTTATGGAAGGAGAAAAGAGAATATGAATGTGTAAATTCAAGAATTATGTGGATTAAAGTAAAGGTTGGATGCGAGAAGTGGGTCATAATAAGCGTGTATGCACCTGGAGAAGAGAGGAATGCAGAGGAGAGAGAGAGATTTTGGGAGATGTTAAGTGAATGTATAGGAGCCTTTGAACCAAGTGAGAGAGTAATTGTGGTAGGGGACTTGAATGCTAAAGTAGGAGAAACTTTTAGAGAGGGTGTGGTAGGTAAGTTTGGGGTGCCAGGTGTAAATGATAATGGGAGCCCTTTGATTGAACTTTGTATAGAAAGGGGTTTAGTTATAGGTAATACATATTTTAAGAAAAAGAGGATAAATAAGTATACACGATATGATGTAGGGCGAAATGACAGTAGTTTGTTGGATTATGTATTGGTAGATAAAAGACTGTTGAGTAGACTTCAGGATGTACATGTTTATAGAGGGGCCACAGATATATCAGATCACTTTCTAGTTGTAGCTACACTGAGAGTAAAAGGTAGATGGGATACAAGGAGAATAGAAGCATCAGGGAAGAGAGAGGTGAAGGTTTATAAACTAAAAGAGGAGGCAGTTAGGGTAAGATATAAACAGCTATTGGAGGATAGATGGGCTAATGAGAGCATAGGCAATGGGGTCGAAGAGGTATGGGGTAGGTTTAAAAATGTAGTGTTAGAGTGTTCAGCAGAAGTTTGTGGTTACAGGAAAGTGGGTGCAGGAGGGAAGAGGAGCGATTGGTGGAATGATGATGTAAAGAGAGTAGTAAGGGAGAAAAAGTTAGCATATGAGAAGTTTTTACAAAGTAGAAGTGATGCAAGGAGGGAAGAGTATATGGAGAAAAAGAGAGAAGTTAAGAGAGTGGTGAAGCAATGTAAAAAGAGAGCAAATGAGAGAGTGGGTGAGATGTTATCAACAAATTTTGTTGAAAATAAGAAAAAGTTTTGGAGTGAGATTAACAAGTTAAGAAAGCCTAGAGAACAAATGGATTTGTCAGTTAAAAATAGGAGAGGAGAGTTATTAAATGGAGAGTTAGAGGTATTGGGAAGATGGAAGGAATATTTTGAGGAATTGTTAAATGTTGATGAAGATAGGGAAGCTGTGATTTCGTGTATAGGGCAAGGAGGAATAACATCTTGTAGGAGTGAGGAAGAGCCAGTTGTGAGTGTGGGGGAAGTTCGTGAGGCAGTAGGTAAAATGAAAGGGGGTAAGGCAGCCGGGATTGATGGGATAAAGATAGAAATGTTAAAAGCAGGTGGGGATATAGTTTTGGAGTGGTTGGTGCAATTATTTAATAAATGTATGGAAGAGGGTAAGGTACCTAGGGATTGGCAGAGAGCATGTATAGTTCCTTTGTATAAAGGCAAAGGGGATAAAAGAGATTGCAAAAATTATAGGGGGATAAGTCTGTTGAGTGTACCTGGTAAAGTGTATGGTAGAGTTATAATTGAAAGAATTAAGAGTAAGACGGAGAATAGGATAGCAGATGAACAAGGAGGCTTTAGGAAAGGTAGGGGGTGTGTGGACCAGGTGTTTACAGTGAAACATATAAGTGAACAGTATTTAGATAAGGCTAAAGAGGTCTTTGTGGCATTTATGGATTTGGAAAAGGCGTATGACAGGGTGGATAGGGGGGCAATGTGGCAGATGTTGCAAGTGTATGGTGTAGGAGGTAGGTTACTGAAAGCAGTGAAGAGTTTTTACGAGGATAGTGAGGCTCAAGTTAGAGTATGTAGGAAAGAGGGAAATTTTTTCCCAGTAAAAGTAGGCCTTAGACAAGGATGTGTGATGTCACCGTGGTTGTTTAATATATTTATAGATGGGGTTGTAAGAGAAGTAAATGCGAGGGTCTTGGCAAGAGGCGTGGAGTTAAAAGATAAAGAATCACACACAAAGTGGGAGTTGTCACAGCTGCTCTTTGCTGATGACACTGTGCTCTTGGGAGATTCTGAAGAGAAGTTGCAGAGATTGGTGGATGAATTTGGTAGGGTGTGCAAAAGAAGAAAATTAAAGGTGAATACAGGAAAGAGTAAGGTTATGAGGATAACAAAAAGATTAGGTGATGAAAGATTGAATATCAGATTGGAGGGAGAGAGTATGGAGGAGGTGAACGTATTCAGATATTTGGGAGTGGACGTGTCAGCGGATGGGTCTATGAAAGATGAGGTGAATCATAGAATTGATGAGGGAAAAAGAGTGAGTGGTGCACTTAGGAGTCTGTGGAGACAAAGAACTTTGTCCTTGGAGGCAAAGAGGGGAATGTATGAGAGTATAGTTTTACCAACGCTCTTATATGGGTGTGAAGCGTGGGTGATGAATGTTGCAGCGAGGAGAAGGCTGGAGGCAGTGGAGATGTCATGCCTGAGGGCAATGTGTGGTGTGAATATAATGCAGAGAATTCGTAGTTTGGAAGTTAGGAGGAGGTGCGGGATTACCAAAACTGTTGTCCAGAGGGCTGAGGAAGGGTTGTTGAGGTGGTTCGGACATGTAGAGAGAATGGAGCGAAACAGAATGACTTCAAGAGTGTATCAGTCTGTAGTGGAAGGAAGGCGGGGTAGGGGTCGGCCTAGGAAGGGTTGGAGGGAGGGGGTAAAGGAGGTTTTGTGTGCGAGGGGCTTGGACTTCCAGCAGGCATGTGTGAGCGTGTTTGATAGGAGTGAATGGAGACAAATGGTTTTTAATACTTGACGTGCTGTTGGAGTGTGAGCAAAGTAACATTTATGAAGGGATTCAGGGAAACCGGCAGGCCGGACTTGAGTCCTGGAGATGGGAAGTACAGTGCCTGCACTCTGAAGGAGGGGTGTTAATGTTGCAGTTTAAAAACTGTAGTGTAAAGCACCCTTCTGGCAAGACAGTGATGGAGTGAATGATGGTGAAAGTTTTTCTTTTTCGGGCCACCCTGCCTTGGTGGGAATCGGCCGGTGTGATAATAAATAATAAAAATATATATATATATATATATATATATATATATATATATATATCTATATATATATATATATATATATATTTTATTATTATCACACCGGCCGATTCCCACCAAGGCAGGGTGGCCCGAAAAAGAAAAACTTTCACCATCATTCACTCCATCACTGTCTTGCCAGAAGGGTGCTTTACACTACAGTTTTTAAACTGCAACATTAACACCCCTCCTTCAGAGTGCAGGCACTGTACTTCCCATCTCCAGGACTCAAGTCCGGCCTGCCGGTTTCCCTGAATCCCTTCATAAATGTTACTTTGCTCACACTCCAACAGCACGTCAAGTATTAAAAACCATTTGTCTCCATTCACTCCTATCAAACACGCTCACGCATGCCTGCTGAAAGTCCAAGCCCCTCGCACACAAAACCTCCTTTACCCCCTCCCTCCAACCCTTCCTAGGCCGACCCCTACCCCGCCTTCCTTCCACTACAGACTGATACACTCTTGAAGTCATTCTGTTTCGCTCCATTCTCTCTACATGTCCGAACCACCTCAACAACCCTTCCTCAGCCCTCTGGACAACAGTTTTGGTAATCCCGCACCTCCTCCTAACTTCCAAACTACGAATTCTCTGCATTATATTCACACCACACATTGCCCTCAGACATGACATCTCCACTGCCTCCAGCCTTCTCCTCGCTGCAACATTCATCACCCATGCTTCACACCCATATAAGAGCGTTGGTAAAACTATACTCTCATACATTCCCCTCTTTGCCTCCAAGGACAAAGTTCTTTGTCTCCACAGACTCCTAAGTGCACCACTCACTCTTTTCCCCTCATCAATTCTATGATTCACCTCATCTTTCATAGACCCATCCGCTGACACGTCCACTCCCAAATATCTGAATACATTCACCTCCTCCATACTCTCTCCCTCCAATCTAATATCCAATCTTTCATCACCTAATCTTTTTGTTATCCTCATCACCTTACTCTTTCCTGTATTCACCTTTAATTTTTTTCTTTTACATACCCTATAAATTTCATCCACCAACCTCTGCAACTTATCTTCAGAATCTCCCAAAAACTACAGCGTCATCAGCAAAAAGCAACTGTGACAACTTCCCATTTGTGTTTGATTCTTTATCTTTTAATTCCACACGTCTTGCCAACATCCGAGCATTCACTTCTCTTACAACCCCATCCATAAAAATATTGAACAACCTCGGTGACATCACACATCCTTGTCTAAGGCCTACTGTTACTGGGAAATAATCTTCCTCTCTCGTACATACTCTAACCTGAGCCTCATTATCCTCATAAAAACTCTTCACTTCTTTCAGTAACCTACCTTCTCTACCAAACACCTGCAACATCTGCCACATTCCCCCCCTATCCATCGTGTTATATATATATATATATATATATATATATATATATATATATTTCTGTATATATATATATATATATATACATGCAGAACAAGCCATATGAGAGAAAAGTTCGTTTCATGGGAGTGGAAGCATGAATGAATGGTGGTGGTAGTTAAATGGTCGAATGCTTGTTGGCCATTGGGCACACATCGTTACCTGTACACTCCCCTACATCTCTACCCGGTGGGAGTTAGCATGGGAGTCTTCTTGTGGCAAGTTCACATCACTTGACTTTCTGCTCCTACCAAGTCTGCAAGTAAGAATTTCCATTCTTGTTACGTTTTATATTATGTGTTTTTTTTTATTGTTTTAACTTACGTATATTAACCAAATTTTTCTAAGTCCTCACCCTTTCTTTTAAAGGCCTTCTGTCTATCATTTTAGTGGCTGTTTGGGCGGGTTTTTAAGTTTTTGTTATTTGTGTCTTTTTAGCCATGTTGATCGAATAGGGTCACTCGACACCAGCGAGACAGATCAGGTAGCTTGATCTATGCTCGAGTCCCCCCTCAGGGAAGGTTCCTTGACGCTAGTGAGGGGCTCTTGATCTAGGTAATTGGATCCATACCCCCCCACAAGCGCTGTATAATCCCTACGGGTTTAGTGCTCCCCATGATTATAATAATAATAATATTAGTAATATGCGGTAGATCAGAAACTTTTAACCTCATCTTCAACTAAACACAGCAGTGTCACTTCACCCCTTTATAAGTGATCATCTGTTGTCTTCAGAGCCATGCTGTAAACCTCCATTAAGTACACCAAGCCCAGCATTTTCCATCTGTGAAACAACTATTGGCGTCTGTACACTCAGTCTAGGGCTGAAGTTTATATCAGTCACGTCCGCCAGTGACTACCTCATCTCACACAGGCTTGTCGTTCACACATCGTAAATCCTGACTTACTTGCTACATCCATCGGCACATCAGAATTCCGTCTCTCCATTGTATATATTAGCTTCACATGATTAATTTATGTATTTCATTTTTCATTATTTGCTTCATTTAGGAAAATTATCGTGTTTGGTTTAACATAATTGTAGTTTTGATATTTTCAATATTTTTTTTCTTCTGTTATAAATTCTTATTCTATTTTATTTTCATCAGGAGGAATGGATCTTGCAAATGCTCTTCGAGGATCTGAAAGAGCTATTATACCTCTACAAACCACATGGGATGGAAATCTTTAGCTCAAGATATTTCAGTCCTTCAAGGGAGGTTCCTTGACGCTGGTGAGGGGCTCTTGATCTCTGGAATTGGATCTGTGCTCCAGTTCTATAATCCAGTTGTATAATCCTACGGGTTTAGCGCTCCCCATGATTATAATAACAATCAAGATCTGTCACACTCTGTATCAGGAGCAATGCAATGTTGCAAGGTCTAGCAACAAACGGTAGGAAAAAAGGTCTCTTTGAGGCAAGGCAGAAGGCATCGCCGTCTCCTCACCCACCCTCACTCGACCCGTCTCTCCTTACGGAGGAGAGGAGGAAGAATTTCAGAAATTTACAGAAAGCTAGTTACGAAATAGTAGTAGTGGTAGTCAGCACAAAACTTCATTTTAAACATTAACTAATCTAGTGACGAATGGAATAATTTTACCTAATCAGTAAATACACCTACATACTCGGGCTTTGTCACTATAAATAATTAACAGATCAGATGTGTTGTCACCCTACACGTCCGGGGATGTCTCAAAAAGTCTACAAAGATCCCTACGCCCAACCTCCTTAGGAAACTCGCACCTGCATCACTATGCATGTTGCTTAAGCTTGAATAACTGCTCTCGTACGTAGGGTCCAAATATACTACTGCTATTACCTACTTATTACATTATACCATCGAAACACTACTACTATCAATCTGTTACATCAAACTGATACTAGAAATATTTATTTAGAAATGAGAGAAGCATATTCCCACCTCTACTAACATACGAGAGATGTTGTACTTATCGGGAAAGTCCGTATACTGCGAAACTGATAATGGAATGCGATTTCCCACAAGCTAAAACAGTCAAACAGTATCGTAGTTTACCCTCAGAATGAAAACTATCTGTTGCTAGCCTTGCAACATCGCATTGATCCTGACGACGCACAGTGTGAAGGGTTTTGACCAAAAGATTTTCATCCCCATGTGGCTAGTTCTACATAAGATATATTTGCAACCATTTTGCATGCAGAATAACGACTGAAAAATAATGAAATTCCATCTTTACCATATATGTTTGTACTAACAAAAACACACAAACCAGGTAATCCAGCCAGACCAATTATTAGCTCCATAGGTTCAGTTTGTTATAAATTATCTAAATGGCTAGTAGATATTTTGAGCCTAATTGGTTGGAAAAATTTCTAACTTTAATGTTAAAATCCTTATAGATTTAGTGGACAAATTAAGCACAATGACTGATTTAAATGATTTCAATATGGTTATTTTGATGTTACTTCCTTGTTTACAAAAGTTCCAGTTGGTGAATACAAATTTTAATGACTAGTTTTACACTCAAAAGTTTGGTATGGCAATGGAAAATCGTCTCTCACTTGTCCTTAGTAATTTATATTTGGAATATTTTGAGACAAGATTGATTAAAAAAATCATTCCCATTAGAGTTATGTGGTATTGATGCGTTGATATATTGTCTTGTGCCTAAGAATATTAGATATAAAGCCCGCTTCAAGGGGGACTCCTTGGTGCGGTGAAGAGGCTTTTGGTTTGAGGAATTAGACCTTTTGGTCTCCTTCCTCAGACCGAACCTAATTACCCCCCAGTCATCCCTTCCCTATCCCATCCTCCCCATCCCCCCTTTTTCCCTTTCCTCCTCCTCCCCATCACTACCCTATTCCCTTCCTATTTTCAGCCTTTGGGCTTCTTCCCACTGGCAATCTAGTTCCTAGGTAGGGGGAAGGTTACCGGGGTTCATCCCATTCCGTTGAGGTCCTTGGCGATGATGTAGTTTGACGTGGAATCTGGATCACCTGGGGATGTCCCAATCTCTCTCTGGTGTCCCGAGGGGTAGCTTTGGGTGTCTTTCGGGTGATGGGTGTATCTCTGGAGGCTACCTTTGGGATTCTGGGTGGTGGTGGCCAAAGGAGGTGTGCTTTGTGACGGGTGTCCGTCCACGTCTCTTTTGTCCACCGAAGTAGCTTGGTGGATGTGAGGTTGCTATCCCGGATTGTTGGTTTACTGGCATGAAAGGTAGGGAATGGCACGGGTTCCATGCCGCATCTGCACTACTTGCAGTGCTTGGGTCCTCTTGGGCGCGGAGGGGGATTTACGGCCCTCTTTTGCCTCCTAGAAGCTATTCCTCCACATTCCCTCCTTTATTTTCTTTTTTTTTCTTTCCTTCTTTCTTCTTTTTCTACAAAACAAGAAAGGAGTGACTTAACTAAGGAGTCCAAAATCCATGAACCTGCTCCCCCTCCCTGCAGGCCCCTTACTGATATCTCACCCTGTTCTGACCCTGCCTCATTATTTGAACATTCTTTGGGCATTCCAAATACCCCTGTACCTTCTGCACGATGTTTTTTGGATTGCCCACCTCCATCAGGTCGGACCGCCCATGATACTACTCCTAAACGTTACAGATCACATACTGACGACGGTTCTTCGATGTCTACCCTAAAACGATCTACACCCACTTCCTTTGCTCACCATGTTTACGAGCACGCAGTCCACTAAATTCTTTTCCCTACAACCGACATCTCCAACTGATTATCTTTCTGTATTATGTATTATGTATTGGTAAAGCTCTTTTACGACACACTGGCCAAAATATATCCTGTGCATGCGTTGTTACAGTTCAGAATTCAGAACAAGCTGATATTTTAGAGCAATTAGCCCTTCAGGACCTTCCTGTCCGCTCGCGGTCGGAGGTGCTTTCCCAGTAACATCGCCGGCTTAAGGTCCGCCAACTGTGTTTCTGATATGCTTTCCCCAGGTCCATGTGTCCAGGAATCTATCTGTCCGCCTTCAGATATTATCCCTTCACCACTTCCACAAGGTCCATGTGTCCAGGAGTAAACCTGTGTCCGTTTCTCATTTACCTAAGGTCTGCCTCAGCAACCAGTATCCTCCTCTTTCCCAGGTCCATCTGTGTCCCCTCAGATATTCTCCCTTTCTCATTTCCCCAGGGTATTCTCTCCTTTCCCAGGTCCATGTTTCCAGGAGTCTATCTGTCCGCCTTCAGATATTCTCCCTTCACCACTTCCCACTTTCCCAGGTCCATGTGTCCAGGAGTCCATCTGTGTCCCCTCAGATATTCTCCCTTCACCACTTCTCCAAGGTATCCATCCTCTCCTTTCCCAGGTCCATGTGTCCAGGAGTCCATCTGTGTCCCCTCAGATTTTCTCCCCAAGGTATTCTCTCCTTTCCCAGGTCCATGTTCTCAGGAGTCCATCTGTCCACCTTCATTCTCCCTTCACCACTTCCCCAAGGTATCCTCTCATTTCCCAGGTCTATGTGTCCAGTAGTCCATCTGTGTCCCCTCAGATATTCTCCCTTCCTCATTTCCCCAAGGTCTGCATCAGCAACCAGTTTCCTCCTCTTTCTCAGGTCCTTGTGTCCAGGAGTCCATCTATCCGCCTTCAGATATTCTCCCTTCACCACTTCCCCAAGGTATCCTCTCCTTTCCCAGGTCCATGTGTCCAGGAGTCCATCTGTGTCCCCTCAGATATTTTCCCTTCCTCATTTCCCCAAGGTCCCCCTCAGCAACCAGGTCCATGCGTCCAGGAATCCATGTGTGTTCCCTCAGATATTCTCCCTTCCTCATATCCCCCTCAGCAACCAGTATCCTCCTCTTTCCCAGGTCCATGTGTCCAGGAGTCCATCTGTGTCCCCTCAGATATTCTCCCTTCCTCATTTCCCCAAGGTCCCCCTCAGCAACCAGTATCCTCCTCTTTCTCAGGTCCTTGTGTCCAGGAGTCCATCTGTCCGCCTTCAGATATTCTCCCTTCACCACTTCTCCAAGGTATCCATCCTCTCCTTTCCCAGGTCCATGTGTCCAGGAGTCCATCTGTGTCCCCTCAGATATTCTCCCTTCCCCACTTTCCCAAGGTCTGCCTTTGTAACCAGTATATTCCCAGGTCCATGTGTCCCCTCAGATATTCTCCATCATTTCCCTAAGGTCCCCCTCAGCAACCAGTATCCTCCTCTTTCCCAGGTCCATGTGTCCAGGAGTCCATCTGTCCGCCTTCAGATATTCTCCCTTCACCACTTCCCCAAGGTATCCTCGCCTTTCCCAGGTCCATGTGTCCCCTCAGATATTTTCCCTTCCTCATTTCCCCAAGGTCCCCCATCAGCAACCACTTCCCCAAGGTATCCTTTCCTTTCCCAGGTCCATGTGTCCAGGAATCCTTCCGTGGGCCCCCGGATGTCTCCCCTTCCTCACTTCTCTTAGGGTATATTCCCAGGTCCATGTGTCCCCTCAGATATTTTCCCTTCCTCATTTCCCCAAGGTCCCCCATCAGCAACCAGTATCCTCCTCTTTCCCAGGTCCATGTATCCAGGAGTCCATCTGTCCGCCTTCAGATATTCTCCCTTCACCACTTCCTCAAGGTATCCTCGCCTTTCCCAGGTCCATGTGTCGCCTCAGATATTTTCCCTTCCTCATTTCCCCAAGGTCCCCCATCAGCAACCAGTATCCTCCTCTTTCCCAGGTCCATGTATCCAGGAGTCCATCTGTCCGCCTTCAGATATTCTCCCTTCACCACTTCCCCAAGGTATCCTTTCCTTTCCCAGGTCCATGTGTCCAGGAATCCATCCGTGGGCCCCCGGATGTCTCCCCTTCCTCACTTCTCTTAGGGTATATTCCCAGGTCCATGTGTCCCCTCAGATATTTTCCCTTCCTCATTTCCCCAAGGTCCCCCATCAGCAACCAGTATCCTCCTCTTTCCCAGGTCCATGTGTCCAGGAGTCCATCTGTCCGCCTTCAGATATTCTCCCTTCACCACTTCCCCAAGGTATCCTCGCCTTTCCCAGGTCCATGTGTCCCCTCAGATATTTTCCCTTCCTCATTTCAATCCCCAAGGTCCCCCATCAGCAACCAGTATCCTCCTCTTTCCCAGGTCCATGTATCCAGGAGTCCATCTGTCCGCCTTCAGATATTCTCCCTTCACCACTTCCTCAAGGTATCCTCGCCTTTCCCAGGTCCATGTGTCGCCTCAGATATTTTCCCTTCCTCATTTCCCCAAGGTCCCCCATCAGCAACCAGTATCCTCCTCTTTCCCAGGTCCATGTATCCAGGAGTCCATCTGTCCGCCTTCAGATATTCTCCCTTCACCACTTCCCCAAGGTATCCTTTCCTTTCCCAGGTCCATGTGTCCAGGAATCCATCCGTGGGCCCCCGGATGTCTCCCCTTTCTCACTTCTCTTAGGGTATATTCCCAGGTCCATGTGTCCCCTCAGATATTTTCCCTTCCTCATTTCCCGAAGGTCCCCCATCAGCAACCAGTATCCTCCTCTTTCCCAGGTCCATGTGTCCAGGAGTCCATCTGTCCGCCTTCAGATATTCTCCATTCACCACTTCCCCAAGGTATCCTTTCCTTTCCCAGGTCCATGTGTCCAGGAATCCATCCGTGGGCCCCCGGATGTCTCCCCTTCCTCACTTCTCTTAGGGTATATTCCCAGGTCCATGTGTCCCCTCAGATATTTTCCCTTCCTCATTTCCCCAAGGTCCCTCATCAGCAACCAGTATCCTCCTCTTTCCCAGGTCCATGTGTCCAGGAGTCCATCTGTCCGCCTTCAGATATTCTCCCTTCTCCACTTCCCCAAGGTATCCTCGCCTTTCCCAGGTCCATGTATCCCCTCAGATATTTTCCCTTCCTCATTTCCCCAAGGTCCCCCATCAGCAACCAGTATCCTCCTCTTTCCCAGGTCCATGTGTCCAGGAGTCCATCTGTCCGCCTTCAGATATTCTCCCTTCACCACTTCCCCAAGGTATCCTCCTCTTTCCCAGGTCCATGTATCCAGGAGTCCATCTGTCCGCCTTCAGATATTCTCCCTTCACCACTTCCCCAAGGTATCCTTTCCTTTCCCAGGTCCATGTGTCCAGGAATCCATCCGTGGGCCCCCGGATGTCTCCCCTTCCTCACTTCTCTTAGGGTATATTCCAGTCTCAGCCTTCTCCAGGTTATGTATCCCGAAGTCAGCTCAGCCACCCCCAGTGACCTAGCTAGATGAGAACGAGGCCTTGTTTAGCTGGTCTACCGTAGAGACTGTCCAGGTGGGTGGAATTACAGGAGGTGACACACAGAAATCTGCGTCCTATACTTACACCCACCAAGACAGCCTAGACCGTGGATCAGCTAGACGCAGCCAAGCTACCGTCCAGTTCAGCCACCAAGGCCTGGCCAGTCAATTAAATTTTGGGAGTTCTATTTATGCTATACAGTTCATTTACATTAAATATATATATTTTCATTATTTAATTAAACAGTTTCAGAGTTTGTGGATGTTTTATTGTTTGTGGATGAGTGTTCGTGTGTTAATCTGTTTGTCCACCTCCACGAGAACTGTAATAATTGTTGAACTTTATATTATTATTTAGTTATTCGTCTCATGTATGTGCCAGACCCGCAGTGAGTCACAGGCGCACAATGGAAGTAAGAAATAAGTGTTTTTGTCTGACTGTTTAGGTTATCCTGGGTAATTTAAACATATGTTACTGTGTTTGATGACTTGTGTAACTGTATTTACGTGTAAGTGTAGCTAGGAAAACTTACTTATTTTCACGAACATTTATTTGTACACTCAGTTGCGCATTTTCACTTAACTAACTTCTTCTAGACAATAATAAAACATTACCCCCCGCCCCAACACACACTATGAATATTATGGGATGAAAATAAAAAGAATCAACCGGGAATATTTAATCACCTCCCAAAAATAATTTAGGTGATCTCTCTTGCACACAGATCAGTTCGTCTTTTTCTTACTAAGATACTGTGTTATGCTCTCCTGTATAAATGTCAGCCATTATAAAATTAATGTTATGTTCTGTGATGTTTAAATGTTAGATGTATCATATCTTCAATGGTGTGGCACACAGTTTCATTTCTTCAGTCATAATCTTGACACTACAAGTAATACTTAACGTTAATGTTTAGGTGGTGTTTACGTCGCAAGTGAACATTGTGTTGCTTATATTAGTTAAAAGTAGTGAACTTCCCTTTACGAATAACTGCTAACGTAGTTATTTTTCAGTTAGGAAAACGTTCTTAAAAGTCGTAGTGATTAATAATTCAACTAAAATAGTTCAGAAAAAGCGGTGAAAAAGGTAAGAAAAATAAAAGTCTAAGAATATCTCATGATAAATAGAGCATTTGAGGAGTAGGAAGAACTACAGAGAAACTTAAGAGTGCAACAAATGTTATAAAGAATTAGAAACGTGCAACATCTGTTTATCTTGTAGACGTTTTGCCAACTAATAGTTTTATCAATACAATATAATTAGATATTGTGAAAAACAGCAAATTAAAGGTATCCAGATGTTGCACATTGTATACCATTGATATACAACTATTATATACTTTAACAATATTTATTATAATAATAGTCAAACATAAACTATAAAATAATTAATTACAATTAGTTTTTATTATATAAATTGTCTGGAATAATAACATAATAAGCAAAGACGATTAAGTTTAGCCAGTAATCAAAAGTGTAATAATTCTTAGATTGTCATAATTGCAAATGTAACAACTCAGTGATTGTCAGTAATGTGTCACGAGTTAGGTCAGTTTCCTCTGTTATACAATTAGCTAAATATGTTGAATGAGGATGCAAGATTCTGAGAGAATTTTTATGTTTAAATCGTTGGGAAAAAATGCGATTCCAGGTAGACATGATCAGACAGATGGATAACATTAGAAGTAATAGTAGTAGTAGTAATGATAATAGTAGTAGTAATGATAATAATAGTAGTAGTAATGATAATAGTAGTAGTAATGATAATAGTAGTAAGGATAGTAGTAGTAATGATAATAATAGTAATAGTAATGATAATAGTTATATAGTAATGATAATAGAAGTAGCAGTAACAATGATAATGATAATAGTAATGATAATAATAGTAGAACTAATGATAATAGAAGTAGAAGTAATGTTAACAGTAGTAGCAGTAATGATGATGGTGGTATTAGCAGTAATGGTAATAGTAGTAATAGTAGTATTAATAATAATAATAATAGTAGTTATGGTAGTAGTAGTAGTAGTAATGATAATAGTAATAGTAGTAGTAGTATGATAGTAGTAATGATAATAGTAATAGTAGTAGTAGTAGTAGTATGATAGTAGTAATGATAATAGTATTAATAATGATAATAGTAGTAATAGAAGTAATGATGCTGGTAGTCTGGTAGTACTAGTAGTAATGATAGTAGTAGTAGTAGTGGTGGTAGCAGTCATGATAATGGTAGTACTAATAATAATGATAATAGTGCTAGTAATGATAATAGTAATAATAATAATGATAATAGTAGCAGTAATGATACTAGTAAGTGTACTAGTAAGAACATAAGAACATAAGAATGTAGGAACACTGCAGAAGGCCTACTGGCCCATACGAGGCAGGTCCTTATCAAAACGACATCTACCTAAAGCTACTCAAGAAACAACTCCCGCATCCCCCAACACCAATCAAACCCAGCCCCTCCCACTCATATATTTCTCCAGTCTCTTCTTAAAGCTACCCAAGGTCCTAACCTCTATCACCCCACTGGGAAGACTGTTCCACGCATCTACAACTCTGTTAGAAAACCAGTACTTACCTATGTCCTTTCTAAATCTAAATTTATCCAACTTAAATCCATTATTCCTGGTTCTTACCTGGTTCGACACCCTCAGTACTTTATTAATGTCTCCCTTGTTTATGCCCGTCATCCACTTATACACTTCAATGATATCTCCCCTCAGTCTACGCCTCTCCAGAGAGTGGAGATTTAAGGCTTTAAGTCTATCTTCATACGGGAGGTTCCTTACACAGTAAATCATTTTAGTCATTCTTCTCTGTATGTTCTCTAATGAGTCTATGTCCATCCTGTAGTAAGGGGACCAAAACTGAGCAGCATAATCTAAATGAGGCCTCACTAGTGATGTATAGAGCTGTAAAATAACTTTTGGACTTCTGTTACTTATACTTCTTGAGATAAATCCAAGTAATCTGTTGGCCTTGTTGCGCACACTGAGGCACTGCTGTCTTGGCTTTAGATTTCTGCTTACCATGACTCCCAAGTCTTTTTCACATTCTGTATGACCAAGCTCTACTTCACCTAGATTATAGCTTCGAGGGTTATTTTCATTACCAAGGGCAAGTACCTTACACTTATCCACATTAAACTTCATCTGCCATTTCTCAGACCAAGACATTAATTTGTTCAAATCGTCCTGGAGTTCATTGATATCCTCCTCAGAGTGAATTATACGGCCTATCTTTGTATCATCAGCAAACTTACTCATGTCACTAGTAATCCCTTCATCAAGGTCATTAATGTAAATTATGAACAAGAGAGGGCCTAAAACTGATCCTTGTGGAACGCCACTAGTGACTAATCCCCATTCAGATTTCACTCCATTAATGGTAACTCTCTGCTTTCTATTGGTAAGCCATGCCTCAATCCATGCTAGAACTTTACCTCCTATACCATGAGCTGCCACTTTTCTTAAGAGTCTCTTGTGAGGTACTCTGTCGAAGGCTTTACTAAAATCCAAATAAACAATATCATATTCCTTATCACTGTCAACTGCCTCAAATGTTCTATTGAAGAACGTCAGTAAGTTCGTCAGGCAGGAACGACCTCTCGTGAATCCATGCTGAGATTCATTTATCAAGTTATGCTCTTCAAGGTGACTTCTGATAATGTCAGCTATAATTGATTCTAATAACTTGCCCACTATAGATGTCAGGCTTATTGGACGGTAATTTGAAGGAGTGGACTTATCCCCTGATTTGAATATAGGAACCACATTAGCCATCTTCCACATCTCTGGCACAACACTGGTAAGGATGGACGCATTGAATACACTCGTTAATGGCTGACTAAGCTCCATCTTGCATTCCTTAAGTACCCTTGAAAACAACTCATCGGGTCCCGGGGACTTATTTTGTTTCAGTTTGTCTATCTGTTTAATAACCATGTCCCTCGTGACAGTAATATTAGTTAACTTAAATTCATCAGGAACTAAATAATTGTTAATTACTGGAATCTCATTTACATCTTCCTGTGTAAAAACTGACAAAAAATAGTCATTAAATAAGTAACGCATTTCCAGTTCATTATCCGTCAGCTGTCCATTCCCAGATTTCAGAGGTCCTACTTTTTCCTTCACCTTCGTCCTATACACTTGAAAGAACCCCTTTGGATTAGTCTTTGATTCATTAGCAACTCTAATTTCATAGTCACGTTTAGCCTTTCTAATCGCCTTTTTTACTTCTCTTTTAAGCTGAACATATTGGTCAGTAAGGTTAACCTCTCCTCTTCTGATGCGCCTATAAATTCCCCTTTTCTCCCCTAATAGATGCTTTAGCCTCCTGTTAACCCATTTGGGATCGTTATTATTAGACCTAATTTCTCTCTGGGGAATGTATATACTCTGGGCACTGTGTACATTATTAAGAAAACAATCATAAAAGCAGATCCCTTCATATTCATAAGTATGATTATCGTCAATAAAATCATTAGCTAGATAACCCCAATCAAGATTAGACAGATGTTCCCTAAGTCCATTATAATCGGCAGAACGAAAATCGGGGATTTTTACTGTATTATCATTATTCTTGCATTCCCAATTAATGCTAAAGGTGATGGATTTGTGATCACTTGCGCCAAGCTCTTCAGTGATCTCCAGATTATTCACGAGTGTTTCCTTATTTGACAAGACTAGGTCTAGCAAATTATTTCCCCTGGTAGGTTCAGTTACACTCTGTTTCAGAAAACAGTCCTGAACTGTTTCCATGAAGTCACTGGACTCTAGATTACCTGTCAAAGAATTCCAGTCAATTTGGCTAAAGTTAAAGTCCCCTACTATGACTACGTTACTGTGTCCAGAAGCCCTAACAATTTCGTCCCAAAGAAGTCTCCCTCTATCGTGATCCAAGCCTGGAGGTCGGTATATTACACCTAGAATTAGTTTTTCTTGACCCTCCACGAACTCTACCCAAACAGACTCTGTTACTGCTCCATCTATTTTTATACCTTTTTTTATGCAACAATTAATATTTTCTCGAACATACAATGCAACTCCTCCCCCCTTCCCATTACATCTATCCACATTGAATAACTTAAATCCCTGAATATTACACTCAGCAGTCATATCCCGACTCTTTAAATCATACCACGTTTCAGTTAATGCAATGATATCAAAGTTCCCAGCACATGCTACCAAACGTAGTTCATTAATTTTATTTCTTGCACTTCGACTGTTAGCATAAAATACCATCATATGTTTTTTCTTCTGCACATTTTTCCTATTCATCTTTGTTTTTACACAATTTCTGAAATTATCGTTACCCAGAGTTACTCCATGACAGTTACTATTAAGATTCTTAATATCAGAGCATAAGTCAATATATCCATATTCATTATTAATCATTTCAAAACCCATACCTCTAACTAATCCTAGTTTAAAGTCCTAACAACCCCCTCAACTGAGTTAGCAAGAAAACCCACACCTGCCCTGGATAAGTGAACCCCATCCCTGGCATACATGTCATTTCGGCCATAGAAGTTGTCCCAGTTGTCAATGAATGGTACTGCATTATCCTTACAGTGTTTATCCAGCCAACAATTAATACCAATTGCTCTGGACAACCATTCATTACCAACACCTCTTCTTGGCAAAATGCCACATATAACAGGGCGCCCCCCCTTCTTCCTAATCATGTCTATAGCTGTCCTGAACTTTCTAACTAAATCCTCACTTCTACGCTTGCCTACATCATTGCCTCCAGCACTGAGGCAAATAATAGGATTGATCCCATTACCGTTCATGATGTTGTCAAGCCGGCTAACAATGTCCTCCATCCCAGCCCCAGGAAAGCATACCCTTTGTCTCCTACTCCTGTCCTTCAAGCAGAATGCCCTATCCATGTATCTAACCTGCCTATCCCCAACAACAACAATATTCTTACCTTCCTTGTTGTCGTTCGTCGTGACGATCCCAGTAGTAGACTCACATTCGTCGGGTAGCACCGAGAATGCGTTGGAGGTTTCCACGGGAGTTTCCACAGCAGTCTCTTTCTTCTTCATCGTTTCTGGCTTTCCATTCGTCTTCTTGATCGTCAACTTCGTCGTCCCCTGCTGTCCAACCACTGACCACGATCCCTTCTTGACCTGAGGACTCGAAACAGGAGGACTACTACGAATCCTCTTGTTTTCCTCGGTCAATCGCCGTATCTCCATCTTCGCTGCCCTCAATTCTTCCTTAAGTTGCTGGTAAAGTTGCTCGATGGAGGGCATCTTGGTTCAGTCCACGGGAGCAAACAAGACATTTCTTCACAGAGTTAAGTACAGGTCAGCACTAGTGTTGATTCTAGCAGTAATCAGTAATCTGCTCTTCCTGTGAAATATTCATGATTGTTTGTCAGCACAAATTAATAAGTAAACATTATTCAAATTTTCAAGTCTACTGTATTGCTGAAATGTTTGGAAAATGTGGAGATGTCTTTCCGATATGTCATCTTCGGCTGCGTGGAATTCTTGTCAATGTGGCTGTAAGATGTGTAGGGTGGGAAGAGACCCTTCCCGTACTCTAACTTTCTTTCATCTCTCTGGAACAGTGATTCCCAAACCTTTACAGACTGTCGTCCCCTTGGTTCCCAGGCCACATTCCTAGCGTCCCAAACCTTTACAGACTGTCGTCCTCTTGGTTCCCAGGCCACATTCCTAGCGTCCCAAACCTTTACAGACTGTCGTCCCCTTGGTTCCCAGGCTACATTCCTAGCGTCCCAAACCTTTACAGACTGTCGTCCTCTTGGTTCCCAGGCCACATTCCTAGCGTCCCAAAGCTTTACAGACTGTCGTCCCCTTGGTTCCCAGGCCACATTCCTAGCGTCCCAAACCTTTACAGACTGTCGTCCTCTTGGTTCCCAGGCCACATTCCTAGCGTCCCAAACCTTTACAGACTGTCGTCCCCTTGGTTCCCAGGCCACATTCCTAGCGTCCCAAACCTTTACAGACCGTCGTCCCCTTGGTTCCCAGGCCACATTCCTAGCGTCCCAAACCTTTACAGACTGTCGTCCCCTTGGTTCCCAGGCCACATTCCTAGCGTCCCAAACTTTTACAGACTGTCGTCCCCTTGGTTCCCAGGCCACATTCCTAGCGTCCCAAACCTTTACAGACCGTCGTCCCCTTGGTTCCCAGGCCATATTCCTAGCGTCCCAAACCTTTACAGACTGTCGTCCCCTTGGTTCCCAGGCCATATTCCTAGCGTCCCAAACCTTTACAGACTGTCGTCCCCTTGGTTCCCAGGCCACATTCCTAGCGTCGCAAAGCTTTACAGACTGTCGTCTCTTGGTTCCCAGGCCACATTCCTAGCGTCCCAAAGCTTTACAGACTATCGTCCCCTTGGTTCCCAGGCCATATTCCTAGCGTCCCAAACCTTTACAGACTGTCGTCCTCTTGTTTCCCAGGCCACATTCCTAGCGTCCCAAAGCTTTACAGACTGTCGTCCTCTTGGTTCCCAGGCCACATTCCTAGCGTCCCAAAGCTTTACAGACTGTCGTCCCCTTGATTCCTAGGCCATATTACTAGCGTCCCAAACCTTTACAGACTGTCGTCCCCTTGGTTCCCAGGCCATATTCCTAGCGTCCCAAACCTTTACAGACTGTCGTCCCCTTGGTTCCCAGGCCATATTCCTAGCGTCCCAAACCTTTACAGACTGTCGTCCTCTTGGTTCCCAGGCCACATTCCTAGCGTCCCAAACCTTTACAGACTGTCGTCCCCTTGGTTCCCAGGCCATATTCCTAGCGTCAAAAACCTTTACAGACTGTCGTCCCCTTGGTTCCCAGGCCACATTCCTAGCGTCGCAAAGCTTTACAGACTGTCGTCCTCTTGGTTCCCAGGCCACATTCCTAGCGTCCCAAAGCTTTACAGACTATCGTCCCCTTGGTTCCCAGGCCATATTCCTAGCGTCCCAAACCTTTACAGACTGTCGTCCTCTTGGTTCCCAGGCCACATTCCTAGCGTCCCAAAGCTTTACAGACTGTCGTCCTCTTGGTTCCCAGGCCACATTCCTAGCTTCCCAAAGCTTTACAGACTGTCGTCTCCTTGGTTCCCAGGCCACATTCCTAGCGTCCCAAACCTTTACAGACCGTCGTCCCCTTGGTTCCCAGGCCATATTCCTAGCGTCCCAAACCTTTACAGACTGTCGTCCCCTTGGTTCCCAGGCCATATTCCTAGCGTCCCAAACCTTTACAGACTGTCGTCCTCTTGGTTCCCAGGCCACATTCCTAGCGTCCCAAACCTTTACAGACTGTCGTCCCCTTGGTTCCCAGGCCACATTCCTAGCGTCCCAAACCTTTACAGACTGTCGTCCCCTTGGTTCCAAGGCCACATTCCTAGCGTCCCAAACTTTTACAGACTGTCGTCCCCTTGGTTCCCAGGCCACATTCCTAGCGTCCCAAACCTTTACAGACTGTCGTCCCCTTGGTTCCCAGGCCACATTCCTAGCGTCCCAAACCTTTACAGACTGTCGTCCCCTTGGTTCCCTGGCCATATTCCTAGCGTCCCAAACCTTTACAGACTGTCGTCCCCTTGGTTCCCAGGCCACATTCCTAGCGTCGCAAAGCTTTACAGACTGTCGTCCTCTTGGTTCCCAGGCCACATTCCTAGCGTCCCAAAGCTTTACAGAGTATGGTCCCCTTGGTTCCCAGGCCATATTCCTAGCGTCCCAAACCTTTACAGACTGTCGTCCTCTTGGTTCCCAGGCCACATTCCTAGCGTCCCAAAGCTTTACAGACTGTCGTCCTCTTGGTTCCCAGGCCACATTCCTAGCGTCCCAAAGCTTTACAGACTGTCGTCCCCTTGGTTCCCAGGCCATATTCCTAGCGTCCCAAACCTTTACAGACCGTCGTCCCCTTGGTTCCCAGGCCATATTCCTAGCGTCCCAAACCTTTACAGACTGTCGTCCCCTTGGTTCCCAGGCCATATTCCTAGCGTCCCAAACCTTTACAGACTGTCGTCCTCTTGGTTCCCAGGCCACATTCCTAGCGTCCCAAACCTTTACAGACTGTCGTCCCCTTGGTTCCCAGGCCACATTCCTAGCGTCCCAAACCTTTACAGACTGTCGTCCCCTTGGTTCCCAGGCCACATTCCTAGCGTCCCAAACCTTTACAGACTGTCGTCCCCTTGGTTCCCAGGCCACATTCCTAGCGTCCCAAACCTTTACAGACTGTCGTCCCCTTGGTTCCCAGGCCACATTCCTAGCGTCCCAAACCTTTACAGACTGTCGTCCCCTTGGTTCCCAGGCCACATTCCTAGCGTCCCAAACCTTTACAGACTGTCGTCCCCTTGGTTCCCAGGCCACATTCCTAGCGTCCCAAACCTTTACAGACTGTCGTCCCCTTGGTTCCCAGGCCACATTCCTAGCGTCCCAAACCTTTACAGACTGTCGTCTCCTTGGTTACCAGGCCACATTCCTAGCGTCCCAAACCTTTACAGACTGTCGTCCTCTTGGTTCCCAGGCCACATTCCTAGCGTCCCAAAGCTTTACAGACTGTCGTCTCCTTGGTTCCCAGGCCACATTCCTAGCGTCCCAAACCTTTACAGACTGTCGTCTCCTTGGTTCCCAGGCCACATTCCTAGCGTCCCAAACCTTTACAGACTGTCGTCCCCTTGGTTCCCAGGCCACATTCCTAGCGTCCCAAACCTTTACAGACTGTCGTCCCCTTGGTTCCCAGGCCACATTCCTAGCGTCCCAAACCTTTACAGACCGTCGTCCCCTTGGTTCCCAGGCCACATTCCTAGCGTCCCAAACCTTTACAGACTGTCGTCCCCTTGATTCCCAGGCCACATTCCTAGCGTCCCATCTCCCCATAAACATACAAACACACCTCTTTCTTGGTATTAGGTTCCCTGTTAATTTAAAACAACAACTAGTCGAACATTATAAACAAACGTATTCATTTCACAAATAAAAACTGACACGGTAAACAAGTTTATTAACAATTTAAAAGGGTAAATTTACATCTCATCAGTAACTACACTGTCATCACAATTTTAATAAGATGGATGTGCTTAGTGCAGGAACATCAGCTTCTCAACGTGAGTCGTGTACTGAAGCCTCGCTCTACTAAACACACCAGATACAGCTTTTTTCAAGAAACTTATGAACCAACTTAGGTGTTTGTGATTTACATTTTGTCACAGAGATCTTGTAAATCAAACTCTCACTTGGTTTTGATGTCCCCCTGCCGCCCTCTTTTCCTCAAAGCTACCCTGGGATCCTTCCGCCGCCCCCAGGGGATGGTACCGCTCACTTTGCAAATAATTGCTTTAGACATTTGCAAAGGTAGCTAGAATGTAGGTATCCTTTCTCAGCAAGTAGCCTGTATACACTCTGTGATGCCCCTACAATAATTCCCAAACAGTGATAAATGGAAAAAAAAGTCTGTTTACAGTGCTTTTAAAACAACTGGAATTAAATGGTAAAAATATCTCATATTTTTCCTTATGAATTTTGCCCCAGAATTTGGAAGATGGTTTAAATAAGTGTTGACATATTAAGATATCAGGAAGATCCGTAGCTAGACTGTGGGATCGACTGGTAGTGTTCATACTCTTGGCAGGTCGAGCCCAAAAATAAAGTCTTCCTTTTACAGTTATTTTTTTAATAAATCAGTGTCACAGTTCATGGGATGGCGTGTGAATGAGGTTATCCAGCACATCTGTCATCAGAAAAAAATGTTGAGAGTTTTGTAAAATTTGGTTATTTGGTTTTGATGGACTGAGCTCAGTTTGTGAACAACTGTAATTAATGTTTGTTACAGATTTTGTTGTAATCATTTATGTATTTTATAAAGAAAAATCACCAGTCTCGTGAAAATAAAACATCAAAGTACCTATCGAGAAATAACAAAAAGGCACAATACCCTGACTGAAACAATATATGAATAACTCAGGGGCGTAATCATGACCCAGGGCCGCTGGGTCAACGCCCCAGCGGCCCTGTCATGATTAGGTCTCGCCTTCTCCTGTATAAATTACTAAAAATACCAGATACAGCTTTTTTCAAGAAACTTATGAACCAACTTAGGTGTTTGTGACTTACATTTTGTCACACAGATCTCGTAAATCAAACTCTCACTTGGTTTTGATGTCCCCCTGCCGCCCACTTTTCCTCAAAGCCCCCCTGGGATCTTTCCGCCGCCCCCAGGGGATGGTACCGCTCACTTTGCAAATAATTGCTTTAGACAGTTGCAAAGATAGCTAGAATGTAGGTATCCTTTCTCAGCAAGTAGCCTGTATACACTCTGATGCCCCTACAATAATTCCCAAACAGTGATAAATGGAAAAAAAAGTCTGTTTAAGGGCACACACACAAAGATTCAAGCTGATACAGTGCTTTTAAAACAACTGGAATTAAATGGTAAAAATATCTCATATTTTTCCTTATGAATTTTGCCCCAGAATTTGGAAGATGGTTTAAATAAGTGTTGACATATTAAGATATCAGGAAGATCCGTAGCTAGACTGTGGGGTCGACTGGTAGTGTTCATACTCTTGGCAGGTCGAGCCCAAAAATAAGGTCTTCCTTTTACAGTTATTTTTTTAATAAATCAGTGTCACAGTTCATGGGATGGCGTGTGAATGAGGTTATCCAGCACATCTGTCATCAGAAAAAAATGTTGAGAGTTTTGTAAAATTTGGTTATTTGGTTTTGATGGACTGAGCTCAGTTTGTGAACAACTGTAATTAATGTTTGTTACAGATTTTTTTGTAATCATTTATGTATTTTATAAAGAAAAATCACCAGTCTCGTGAAAATAAAACATCAAAGTACCTATCGAGAAACAACAAAAAGGCACAATACCCTGACTGAAACAATATATGAATAACTCAGAGGCGTAATCATGACCCAGGGCCGCTGGGTCAACGCCCCAGCGGCCCTGTCATGATTAGGTCTCGCCTTCTCCTGTATAAATTACTAAAAATAATAATGAAAACTATAAGGTTTTCTTTTTTCTCGAGTCACCTGCCTCGGTGTGACACCACCGGTATCTTGACAAAAAAAAATAACTGTAGACAATCAAAGTTTTTCTTGAAAAAAAAAATCTTGATATTTAAAGTGTGTGGTCATGAAAATTGTTGGGTTATATTATATGCAGTTTAAAAAATATATTAGGCAAATAAATGAGTGGGGCATTGTTGAGTGTGAGTTGGATCAGCATCTCAGTGGCCAGTAAGCCTACTCCAGTGCAGTGTAATGTGTAATGTTCGTACGAGTGGGAATAGTTTGGTGTAAGACCTATACAGCAGTGGCCAGTAGTCTTACTGTCTTGTTCCTCTATGAGTGGGAATGTGTATGTATGACAGGATCTGCATAAAATGAATAAATAGGCTTTTTCAATGCTCCTCCATGTTTATGTTTTTATAAGTGGGATAAGTTGTGTGTGAACTGGACCTCCTTAGCGTAGGCCAGTAGACCTGTAATTCTCATATCATTATAACTTAAAATGGATTTGAGTAGGCAACGCCAACTAACTAACCTTGGAAAATTTAAACAATTGGAAGTGGAAGTAGGACGGGTAACAATCAAGGGCATAGTCACTGGTAGGCGGGATTCATCAGTGGAAATAGGTCATACCCAAAGCACGGATTAGTGGTGGTGGTAGTAGTAGGTAGAAGGTTATGTAGATGTCCTCTGAATCAAGATTCCCTGACGTTACAGTGTCTGACAAGTTGAAAAATTAGACACAAAAATTGCGCATGTGTCTAATTTTTTCATATTGTCGGTATTGAATACCATTCATGTACAACTTGTCAGACACTGCAATATCATGGAATCTTGGTTCAGTGGACATCTACATAACCTTCTTCACGACTACTACTACTACTACTACTACTACTACTACTACTACTACTACTACTACTACTACTACTATTACTATTACTACTACTACTACTACTACTACTATTACTATTACTACTACTACTACTACTACTACTACTACTACTACTACTACTACTACTGCTGCTGCTGCTGCTACTACTACTACTACCACCACCATCACCACTACTAACCTGTGCCCGGATATGATCCTACATCCACCTGCCAGTGACTATGCTCTCGATTGTTACCCGTCCTTTTCCACCCGCCTTCTTGCCTGCGCTCCGAAATCATGAGGACTACGGTGCTCTTCACACCAACTCCAAGGCTGAGGGACTGATTATGATTATGTCCTTGAATTTGTATTGATAAAGCCACTGGATGGCGATGGAAAAATTAAACACTTTTCACCCACCTGACGCTCCACACTATATGTACTCATTGAGTGGGCGAAACGTATTCAATGAAGTATCAATTTTTTCATCCCCATCCAATAGCTTTATCAATACAAATTCAAGGACATAATTGGAAGACAGTAGAACTATATGCAAAAGATGAGAATCGTGTGTGAAATAGATCGTGCAACACAAATCATAATTCTATCATAATTGATTTGGGTAAATTTAATCACATGTAAGTTTACAAGAAATTGAAACTGTCATTATTTTTTGCTACCACTGTCAGACTCGGAATTACCTCTGAGTTACCAGACCTTGCCGCGTGGAGGACACTGGCTCGTCTTTAAAGACGAACCACTGGCCTCCACGTGGCAAGGTCTGGTAGCTCAGAAATAAATCTGAGGCTGACAGTGGTAGCAAATAGTTAAATAATAATAATGACAATTTAAGTTTCTTATAAAGAGCACAACTCATATATGATTTAAAATATCATTTAGGGCAAGCAGATCTTACCAAGCTCTTATTTTTTTGATAATAGATGATGATATTTTTGATCTCGTTCACATATGATACCTCATAAATTTTGCGACATTGATCTATATTAAAAAAAAAATTACTTCTACTACCACATTTTCTGGCATTTTTTAACATATGAATGATTATCATTTTACAGAATCTATATCAGCTCAAATGTCTATTTCAATCTCGAGAACTGAGGCAAAGTTTGAATTCCAGAATGATCTCACTCCTCTGTACCCAACCTCTTAACTGTCATACATCCTTGCTATCTATGTACTCGGTTGAGATATTTCTGCAGGGATAGGGATAGGGATAGTCGAGATCGTCACCAAACTCATAGTTTTATTATTATTATTATTATTATTTAGTTTAAATAATAGACCAAAAAGAAATGACTGATAAAAAAAGGTAATCAACAAAGTGTAATCTGGACCAGGTGATAGCGGTAACACCGTCGATCACCCCCACAATCTGGCTGCAGTTGTAAGTAGGTGTCTCGCCCAGTTATGATTGATAGTTAATGAATTGCGTGTTTCTTTTTTCTATCTCAATGTGCATTCAAGATAACAAGTAAATCTTATATACTTTCGAAGTTCAGTGTACAGTGTACATGGCGAAGTGTGTTAAAATTCTTTCTCAGTAGGTTAAATATGTTAAGGTGACCACACGTTGAACAAAGGCCTAATATAACACTCATCATCATCGAAGACATATTTTCAGATACTCTGCTTGAGGATGATAAAAGCAAAACTGGATGGTGCATGCAATATGTGAGGGACTTATGAGTAACCATTTAGGAAGTTGTAAGGGACCTATGGGTCCGGGTTCGATTCCCGGCGTGTGTTTCTTTACACCGGTTGCCTATGTTCTCCATCATGTAATGTGTACCTGGATGTTAGTCGACTGGTGTGCGTCGCATCCTAATTTTCACAAAATGCTCTGCATAAAAAATGGCTTTCTATATAGTAGTATGACATGGATGTCAATTACGCCTGTATACCTTTGTTTATAGTGGTAGATTAGTTGTTGTTTTGAATTCACAGTAAACCCAATACCAAGAAAGGTGTGTTGGTATGTTTGTGAGGAAGGGGGAGGGTGAAAAGGTTTGGGGTACCACTGTTCTAGAGAAGTGAGGGAAAATAGTATACGGGAAGACTCTCTCCCTACTCTACACATCTCACAGTCACATTGACAAGGATGCCACACAGGCAATGATTATGTATCGGAAAGATTTTTTTTTTCAACAAGTCAGCCGTCTCCCACCGAGGCAGGATGATCCAAAAATGAAAGAAAATCCCCAAAAAGAAAATACTTTCATCATCATTCAACAATTTCACCTCACTCACACATAATCACTGTTTTTGCAGAGGTGCTCAGAATACAACAGTTTAGAAGTATATACGTATAAAGATACACAACATTTCCCTCTAAACTGCCAATATCCTAAATCCCTCCTTTAGAGTGCAGGCATTGTACTTCCCATTTCCAGGACTCAAGTCTGGCTATATAAAAATAACCGCTTTCCCCGAATCCTTCACTAAATATTACCCTGCTCACACTCCAACAACTCGTCAGGTCCCAAATACCATTCGTCTCCATTCACTCCTACCTAACACGCTCACGCACGATTGTTGGAAGTGCAAGCCCCTCGCCCACAATCCTCCCTTACCCCCTCCCTCCAACCTTTTCAAGGACGACCCCTACCCCGCCTTCCTTCCCCTACAGATTTATACGTTCTCTATGTCGTTCTACTTTGATCCATTCTCTCTAAGTGACTAAACCACCTCAACAACCCCCCTTTAGCCCTCTGACTAATACTTTTATTAACTCCACACCTTCTCCTAATTTCCACTCTCCGAATTTTCTGCATAATATTCACACCACACATTGCCCTTAGACAGGACATCTCCTCAGTCTCCAACCGCCTCCTCGCTGCAGCATTTACAACCCAAGCTTCACACCCATATAAGAGTGTTGGTACTACTATACTTTCATACATTCCCTTCTTTGCCTCCAGAGATAGCGTTTTTTTGTCTCCACATATACCTCAATGCACCACTCACTTTTTTTCCTTCATCAATTCTATTATTAACCTCATCCTTCATAAATCCATCCGCTGACACGTCAACTCCCAAATATCTGAAAACATTCACTTCTTCCATATTCCTCCTCCCCAATTTGATATCCAATTTTTCTTTATTTAAATCATTTGATACTCTCATCACTTTACTCTTTTCTATGTTCACTTTCAACTTTCTACCTTTACACACACTCCCGAACTCATCCACTAATCTTTGCAATTGTTCTTCAGAATCTACCATAAGCCCAGTATCATCAGCAAAGAGTAACTGTGTCAATTCCTATTTTGTATTTGATTCCCCATAATTTAATCCCACCCCTCTCCCGAACACCCTAGCATTTACTTCTTTTACAACCCCATCTATAAATATATTAAATAACCATGGTAACATTCCACATCCCTGTCTAAGACCTACTTTTACCGGGAAGTAGTCTCCCTCTCTTCTACACACCCTAACCTGAGCCTCACTATCCTCATAAAATCTCTTTACAGCATTTAGTAACTTACCACCTATTCCATATACTTGTAACATCTGCCACATTGCTCCCCTATCCACTTTATCATATGCCTTTTCTAAATCCATAAATGCAATAAAAACTTCCCTACCTTTATCTAAATACTGTTCCCATATATGCTTCAATGTAAACACTTGATCTACACATCCCCTACCCACTCTGAAACCTCCTTGCTCATCCGCAATCCTACATTCTGTCTTACCTCTAATTCTTTTAATAATAACCTTACTGCACACTTTTCCTGGTACACTCAGTAAACTTATTCCTCTACAATTTTTACAATCTCTTTTGTCCCCCTTCCCTGATTTTAACATTTCTGTCATGATCCCGTCAGTTCCAGCTGCTTTACCCCCTTTCATTCTACGTAATGCCTCACGTACCTCCCACACACTCACATCCTGCTCTTCTTCACTCCTACCTCCCTGGCCAGTGCATGAAATTACCGCCTCCCCTTCTTCGTCGGCATTTAAAAGTTCCTCAAAATATTCTCGCCATCTACCCAAAACCTCCATCTCCCCATCTACTAACTCCCCTACTCAGGTTTTAACTGATATATCCATTCGTTCCCTAGGCTTTCTTAACTTGTTTAACTCGCTCCAAAAATTTTTCATATATTCATTAAAATTTCTTGACAGTGCCTCTCCCACTCTATCATCTGCTCTCCTTTTGCACTCTCTCACCACTCACTTTACCTTTCTTTTACTCTCCATATACTCTACTCTTCTTATAACACTTCTACTTTGTAAAAACCTCTCATAAGCTAACTTTTTCTCTTTTAACACAACCTTTACTTCATCATTCCACCAATCACTCCTCTTTCCTCCTGCACCCACCCTCCTATAACCACACTCACATCTTGCTCTACCTAACTCTTACAAGATGTTATACCTCTCTGCTCAATGCATGAAATCTTAATCAGCATTTAACAGTTCAGTAAAGTATTCCCTCCTTCTAACCGATATCTCCAAATCTACATCTAGTAACTCTCATTTTCTGTTTTTAACTGTCAAATCTATGAATTCCCTTGGCTTTCTCATCTTATTAATTTCACTCCAAAACGTTTTCATACTCTGAGCCAAATTTCTTGATAGCAACTCATCCACGCTCTCATCAGCTCCTCTTTTACATTCCTCCACCACTCTCTTAACCTCTCTTTTTCTCTCCATATTCTCCTCCCTCCTTAATATCACTTCTACTTTGGAAAAACTTTCATATTATAATTTTTTCTCTCTTACTACTCACTTTAACTCAAACTCAAACTCTCGAGCTTTAACACGTCATCCTCATTGCCTTCCAAAATTCGAGACGCCCTGAATTATTGAACCAAGTCTAGTGCTACCTAGTAGCACTAGATATTTTTTTGGGGGGGGAGGGGGCTTAGTGTTAGTGTGTGAGTGTGTGTGTGTGTGTGTGTGTGTGTGTGTGTTAGTGTGTGAATGTTAGTGTGTGTGTGTATGTGTGTTAGTGTGTGTATGTTTGTGTGTGTGTGTGTGTGTGTGTGTGTGTGTGTGTGTGTGTGTGTGTGTGTGTGTGTCTGTGTGTGTGTGTGTGTGTGTGTGTGTGTATGTGTGTGAGTGTGTGACTGTGTGTGTGAGTATGTGAGTGTGTGTGTGTGTGTGTGTGTGTGTGTGTGTGTGTGTGTGTGTGTGTGTGTGTGTGTGTGTGTGTGTGTGTGTGTGGTCCTAGCACTGACCCCTGTAGGACCCCCCTCGCTACAGACGCCCACTGTGATACCTCATCACTTACCATGACTCATTGTTGCCTCCCTGTCAGGTATTCTCTGATCCATTGCAGTGTCCTTTCTGTTATACGCGCCTGATCCTCCAGCTTCTGCATTAATCTCTTGTGAGGAACTGTGTGGAAGGCCTTCCTGCAGTCCAGGAAAATGCAATCAACCCACCCCTCTCTCTCGTGTCTTACTTCTGTTACCTTGTCATAAAACTCCAGAAGGTTTGTGACACAGGATTTGCCTTCCACGAATCCGTGCTGGTTGTTGTTTATAATCTTATTCCGTTCCAGGTGCTCCATCGTGTGTGTGTGTGTGTGTGTGTACTCACCTAGTTGTACTCACCTAGTTGAGGTTGCAGGGGGTCGAGTCCAAGCTCCTGGCCCCGCCTCTTCACTGGTCGCTACTAGGTCACTCTCCCTGAACCGTGAGCTTTATCATACCTCTGCTTAAAGCTATGTATGGATCCTGCCTCCACTACATCGCTTCCCAAACTATTCCACTTCCTGACTACCTGTGGCTGAAGAAATACTTCCTAACATCCCTGTGATTCATCTGTGTTTTCAACTTCACACTCTGTCCCCTTGTTGCTGTGTCCCATCTCTGGAACATCCTGTCTTTGTTCACCTTGTCAATTCCTCTCAGTATTTTGTATGTCGTTATCATGTCCCCCCTTGTCCCCGTGTGTGTGTGTGTGTGTGTGTGTGTGTGTGTGTGTGTGTGTGTGTGTGTGTGTGTGTGTGTGTGTGTGTGTGTGTGTGTGTGTGTGTGTTTGTGTGTGTGTGTGTGTGTGTGTGTGTGTGTGTGTGTGTGTGTTTTGTGTGTGTGTGTGTGTGAGTGTGTGTGTGTGTGTGTGTGTGTGTGTGTGTGTGTGTGTGTGTGTGTGTGAACTCACCTATATGTAGTTGCAGGGGTCGACTCATAGCTACTGGCCCAGCCTCTTCACTGACTGCTACTTTGTCCTCTCTCCCTGCTCCATGAGCTTTAACAAACTTCGTCATAAAACTACGTATTGTTCCCGCCTCCACTACGTCACTTTCGAGGCTATTCCAATACCTGACAATTCTATGACTGAAGAAATACTTCCTAACATCCCTTTGATTCATCTGAGTCTTCAACTTCGAATTGTGACCCATTATTTCTGTGTTCCATTTCTGGAACATCCTGTCTTTGTCCACCTTGTCTATTCCGTGTAGTATTTTATATGATGTTATCATGTCTCCCCTGATCTTGCTGTCCCCCAGTGTCGTCAAGCCAATTTTCCTTAACCTTTCTTCGTAGGACAATCCCCTTAGCTCTGGGAGTAATCTTGTAGCAAACCTTTGCACTTTCTCTAATTTCTTAACGTGCTTGACCAGGTGTGATTCCAAACTGGTGCATTGTCCCCTTAGTCTTGCTTTCTCCTGCAGGATCCTGTTCCTAGTCGATTCTGCCTTGAAAGTCACCTTCACTGGCCGGGTTCTTCTTCTTGCAAACCCCCCTATTCTCCAAAAATTTGCCAGCTGGGTCACGTCATCCTCTCCTATTACTTTTATGATGCTTTCGACCATATTTTTCTCCCCTTGTCTTCTTGCTTCGTAAGTTTCCCCTTCACCTTCTTCGAACCTGTAAACAAAGACTGACCTCTCCCTTTCATTCTCCCACTGCATATCCCTATGTACCCACTGATTCCATTTAGTTTCCTCCATTGCAGCTTTCCTTTCTTCAGTTTCTTCTCTATCTATTGTCCTTGGGCCCAGTGGCCTGTCATTTTTCCTTCTCAGCTTTCCCTAGGCTCTGCTGTGGTCTGTTAGGGCCTCCACACATATCTTTGCTCTTTCATTTTCTACAGTCCTCTCGATTGCTCCTGATGTGATTTTCTCTTTTTTCACAGGCTCCACAATGGTGTGACAGGGCTTCTGCATGCAGTTTCACTCCTTCGTTCCCTACAGTCCCTATTACAACCCAGGAGTCCCAAAGGCCTGTTATCCTGGGTGTAAAGGGAGCAAAATAAACACAGCAGAAAAACTTTTGACTTATATTATCCTTCACCAATTTAGAACAGAAGTATGTACATTATATACACTATGTACAACAATAGGTATTAGTGCACTCCACGGTAAGCAAGGCAGAATAGAAGCCACTAGAGAGCAGACCGTGCTTCAACCAGCTCTAGAATGGGAATGACAAGGGCAGACAGGCGAGAGGTACTCACATCACCTCTGCGATTGCCAAAATCATCTTCTCATTGGGTGGAACCTGGGTACTGATTGAACGACACGGCCCCATCGTCAACCCTTAGAGCCTGGTTCGCTGGTTGGGGGAGATAGCCTGTAAATGAGGGTGTGTACATGCGCCGAATAAAGGTTACGTACTCTTTGCATGCCACACCCCCACCCCAAGAAGGCTCAGGATTAGGCTCCCACCTCCCAGTGGTAACCGTGCCGCCATGGCACCAAATAATGGGACCACCTTTCCTCTCAACCATGTAACTCCTAGATAGAGCTCACTTTTTCTCGTGACAAAAAGCCAAACCCTAAACTCGGAGCGAGACAGCAGACGGTCGGGCTAACATAGGTCCAAGACACGGGCGGACGGTAGCCCGCGTCCCCTCACTAAAAAAAAAAACCACACCAGGGGATGAAAAAAAAAGAGCTTGGAAGGGGTTACCACAGGTAACCTAACACATCCTAATCTAATATATAATTATAATAATAATAATATAGAGTAACTTTGTTATACTCTAGATAAAGAGTCTGCCAACATATTTCCTTTGCCGGCACTGTGTAAGATTTTGATAGAATAGGGTTGCAGTCGTAGACTCCATCTCATGAGCCTCGTATTGTGGTTCTTTATGGCTTGGAGATATACTAGAGGGTTGTGGTCACTATAGACAGTGACCAACTGCGAAGTCTGGCCCACGTAAACATCGAAGTGCTCCAAAGCCAGTACCTGCACGAGGGCTTCTTTTTCAATGGTAGAGTAAGCCCTCTGATGCGGCTGGAACTTGGAAGAGTAGAAGGCTACAGGCTGCAACTCCTCGTCCCCCTTTTGCAACCGTAATACCCCAACCCCAGACTCACAAGTATCAACCTATAATGAGAAAGGTTTGGAGAAGTCTGGAGACAAAAGAATGGGTGAAGTACACAATAACCTTTTTGCATTATCAAAAGCACCTTCACACTCTGGGGTTCAATTAAAGGGAACTTTGTGACTGATAAGAGAGGTAAGAGAGGCTACAATATCTGAAAAATTCTTACAGAATCCTCTGTAAAATCCTATCATGCCTAGGAAACGTTGAAGAGATTTCCTATCATGTGGAACTGGATAATCTTTAATGGCAAGAACTTCAGCAAATTTAGGAGCAACTTTACCACTACCTACTTCATGGCCTAGAAAAGTAACAGTGGCCTGGCCAAAGGAAGCCTTAGATAAATTAACAGTTAAATGGGAACTCTGAAAGGCCTCAAAGAGAGCCGCCTTAAGTCTAACTAGGTGTTGATCCCAAGTATCAGACACCATAACAATATCATCCAGGTACGCTGCTATACCTTCAAGTCCTTTAATAGCCTGATGGATAATTTTCTGGAATGAAAAGGGGGAGTTTTTCATTCCGAAGGGGGTAACTGTATATTGATAATGACCTCCTGGAATTACGAAGGCAGAGATTTCCTTCGCCTTATCCGTCAAAGGTACCTGATAGTAATCTTTAAGGACACAAAAGTAGCCTTACCCACAAAGTCGATTACGTCATCCAGACGAGGAAGAGGGTAAGCATCTGTGATTGTGACCTCATTCACCTTACGGTAGTCTGTACACATACGAAAACCTTCATCAGACTCCATCGGCATTGTTTCCCTTGTTTTGAAAGTTCTCAATACCCACCCAGTCATCTTCCTGGCTGTCGTGATCTTTGTCTTGTTATGGTCTTTTAGAAGAAAGGTCCGCTGACATAATTATTCCTAAGGAACACGTAAAAGACCTAGGAATAATTATGTCAGCGGACCTTTCTTTTAAAGACCATAACAAGACAAAGATCACGACAGCCAGGAAGATGACTGGGTGGGTATTGAGAACTTTAAAAACAAGGGAAACAATGCCGATGGTTACACTCTTCAAATCGCTAGTGCTCCCTCACTATTGCTATTGCTCAGTGCTGGCGGCCCCATTCAGGGCAGGAGAAATATCGGAGCTGGAACAAATACAGAGATCGTTTACGGCTCACATTTAGCCAGTACTGCACCTAAACTACTGGAAACGCCTGCAAGTCTTGAACATGTACTCATTGGAGCGGAGGAGAGAGAGGTACATGATAATATATACCTGGAAGGTACTCGAGGGCTTGATCCCAAATCTGCACACTGCCATAACAACATACTGGAGTGAGAGATATGGGAGGAAATGTAAAATAAACCCAGTGAGGAGCAGGGGTGCGGTGGGGACAATAAGGGAACACTGTATCAACATCCGGGGTCCCAGACTTTTCAACATCTTACCAGAAGATATCAGAAACACTGCTGGAACAAGTGTTGAAGCCTTCAAGAGGAAACTAGACAAGTATCTTCACCAGGTGCTAGATCAACAGGCTGTGATGGATATGTGGGGCAGCGGGCCTCCAGCAGCAACAGCCTGGTTGACCAGACGAGCACTAGACGAGCCTGGCCCATGGCCGGGCTCAGAGAGTAGATATACTCTCGAAATTCTCCAAAGGTACCAAAGGATGCACGGTGAAGCCCGTGGACTAGATGACTCCTCCACTAACCCATGCTCTAACAGAAATTCTACCTCCTGCTGAAGTAGCTTCTGCTTTTCAGGATTAGTTCTGTAGGGGGAGAGTTTAATAGGTTTAGAGTTTCCCACATCTACATCATGATAACCTAACTTACATTTTTTCGGCACATCCGAAAAAATATCAGGGTATGACTGTAGAAGCACAGCTAAACAAACTTGTTGCTTGAGTTTCAGACAGCCCCACCATTAAAGGGCTAGGGTCCTTGAGGAGGACAGAGTTTGGAGTTTGACATTAATTTCAGGAATAGAGTGCAAAGAGTCAGAGTCGTCCTAAGAGGTAGAGGACAGAGTCATTACTGGGACTTTATCTGGTGTATGAAAATATTTTAATTGATTAATCTGGTAAGTTTTAGTTTCTGAGGTCTTATCAAGGGGAGCTACCACATAATTTACCTCAGATACTTTACTTACAATTTTCATAGGTCCCGTAAATCTAGCTTTCAAAGTGTGGCCAGGTGTAGGTTCCTGCACCAACACTTTGTCTCCTGGATGGAAGGAGCGGAATTGTGCATTTCTGTCATACCTCTGTTTCATCTTATTTTGAGCTGCCTTTAGGTTAGCCTTGGCTAATTGACGTGCCACCTGCAACCTTGAAGACGGGTTGTAGAGTGTTGAGCTACCGTCTTCTCCCATCCATCCTTCTTTGAGCACCCGAAGAGGACCGCGTACATTGTGCCCAAAGATCAGCTCAAACGGACTATACCCAGTAGACTCCTACACCGTTTCTCTTATTGAAAACAGCAACAAAGGTAGTGATTCATCCCGGTCTGTAGGAAAATGCATGCAAAATAAACACAGAAGAAAAACTTTTGACTTATATTATCCTTCACCAATTTAGAACAGAAGTATGTACACTATATACACTATGCACAACAGTAGGTATTAGTGCACTCCACGGTAAGCAAGGCAGAATAGAAGCCACTAGAAAGCAGATCCTTCTTCAACCAGCTCTAGAATGGGAATGACAAGGGCAGAGAGGCGAGAGGTACCCACATCACCTCTGCGATTGCCTGTAAATGAGGGTGTTTACATGCGCCGAATAAAGGTTACGTACTCTTTGCATGCCACAGTCCCCTTGTTTGTGACTGAGGTAACAGTCTCTGATGTCATTCACAAATTGTTCTTTACTTCTTTAGGCTGTTTCAGATTTTTCAGCTCCTCTTCTAATCTCTGTATCCTAGCCTCTGCTGCTCTGACTTGCATCTCCCACTTTTAGCTTTCTGCATCTATCCTTTCTTCCATTCTTCTAGCTTCTTTCGCCACTCATGTTCCCTTTTCATGAGCTCTGCTTCCCAATCTTTCTTTGCAGACTCATCCTTCAGTCCCTTGGCTTTCCTTCCTGCTATCTGGGAACACATTTTTTTTTTTTGGTTGCCACAGAATGAGAAACTTATGTAAATCTGTGTGTTTGTTACGTGGTGTGTTTGTCCGAGTGTGGGGGTGGGGTGGTAGAGGAGGAAACTAGAGACAATGGCTAAATGGGAGATGGGTGGGGAGGGGGATTGAGGGGGAAGTATGGGGAGTGAGGAGGAGAGAGAAGCAAAGGGAGAGAATTGGAGAGGATTGGTGGGAGAGGGTGCAGGGGGGGAGAGAGTGTAAGTCTGTATATGTGAGAATGTGTGGATGTAAACGTGTGTGTGTGTGTGTGTGTGTGTGTGTGTGTGTGTGTGTGTGTGTGTGTGTGTGTGTGTGTGTGTGTGTGTGTGTGTGTGTGTGTGTGTGTGTGTGTTTGCGTGTGTTTGTGTCTGTGTGTGGAACTATATGTGGGTTTATTAAGTGTCTGAAAAGTAGGTGGAATTGTGCGTTGTAGTGTCTTATATAATCCTGTCTCGCCTTGTTCTATAAATTACCAATTGCTATTTCTTATTGAATACTTAATAGCCTATTCTTTATCGTACTAGAGAGTTGGACCTTCACAATCAGCTTGGCAGTTAATTGGAAACCCAAGCTCACACCCAACAACCACCATAGGTGAATACTTGCAATTCAGCCTGTAGCAGCCTGTAGATTGTCCAGCTCGATGTGATGTACTGCCGTAGATCCATCTGCATTTCTTTTCGATATAATGTACCCTATTCACTGTGTTTCTTTCACTGGTCACACATTTGTTTCACTTTATTATCTTTCTTGGGTGACACGTGGCAACGTCGCCTGGGCACACTAGGCCTGCCCACTCTGAATGTGCCACCACATATCACTTTCTACTTCACTTATAAAATTGTGGCTCTCCCCACACTTATGTGGCTCAGGGCTTGTGTGTGTGTGTGTGTGTATACTCACCTATTTGTGGTAGCAGGGATCGAGTCATAGATCCTGGCCCCACCTCTCCACTGATTGCTACTAGGTCCTCTCTCCCTGCTCCACGAGTTTTATCAAACCTCGTCTTAAAATTATGTATGGTTCCTGCCTCTACTACATACATAACGGGGATTACCAATAGACTCCTGGCTGTCTTCAAGAAGGCACTGGACAGCACCTAAAGTCAGTACCGGACCAACCGGACTGTGGTTCATACATTGTTTGCGTGCAGCCAGCAGTAACAGCCTGGTTGATCAGACCCTGATCCACCATGAGGCTTGGTCTCAGACCGAGCCGCGGGGACCTTGACCCCGAAACCCTCTCCAGGTAAACTACGTTACTTTCTACGTTATTCCACTTCCTGACAACTCTATGATGAAATTCTTCCTAACATTCCTTTGACTCATAGGAGTCTTCAACGTCAAATTGTGACCCCTTGTTTCTGTGTCCCATTTCTGGAACATCCTGTCTTTGTCCACCTTGTCAATTCCTAGCAGTATTTTATATGTTGTTATCATGTCTTCCCTGACCCTCTTGTCCTACAGTGTCGTCAGGCTGATTTCCCTTAATCTTTCTTCGTAGGACAATTCCCTTAGCTCTGGGAGTAGTCTTGTTGCAAACCTTTGCACTTTCTCTAATTTCTTGACGTACTTGACCAGGTGTGGATTCCAAACTGGCGCTGCACACTCCAATATGGGCCTGACGTATATGGTATACAGAGTCTTAAACGATTGCTTATTGAAGTATCGGAACGCTATTCTCAGGTTTGCCAGACGCCCGTATGCTACAGCAGTTACCTGATTGATGTGCACCTCAGGAGATGTGCTCGGTATTTTACTCACCCCAAGATTTTTTTCCATAAATGCGGTTTGCAGTCTTTGGCTACCTAAACTATAATCTGTCTGCGGTCTTCTTTGCCCTTCCCCGATCTCCATGACTTTGCATTTGGCGGAGTTAAATTCAAGGAGCCTGTTGTTGGACCAGGCTTGAAGCCTGTTCTTAATCAATCTTTGTTTCACAGTCCCTGTGTTTTCGAAAGGAAGGTTTATATTGACCTTTTTTAATGCTTCACGAAAACAATAATTGAATTGATGAAACTTTGTGTTACTAATTGCAAATTCGGGACTGCAAAACAAAGACTGATTAATAAAAACACACCCTCCAACAAAGTTGGTGAGGTTTACAAGGTTCCATGTACTCAGTGTCCTCTCTCATATATTGGTCAAACAGGTAAATTTCTGGAAACCAGAATAAGCCAACATAAATACTCAGGAGAGGGCAGGAGTCGAGCGTTAGTTCCTGCAACCACCCACCGGAATGAGATGCTGCCCAGATTATAGTACCAAACAGTTCTATCATGGAAAGAAACATAACTGAATCATGACAGGAGCACAGTATATAACTTAAATTATGGGTTATACAAGCTCGATAGCTATTTAATAGAGTCCATTGTACACAATCTTTAACAACAATGCTATACAAAATCACAGGGTTGCTCATTATGCCAGGTGGGATGAAGGATCAGTGACGCCCATCCAATGTCTATGCACCAAAACTTCATACCATGTTAGTTGTGAATGGTTATATAAAGCATTTAGCTGTAAGTGTACCATACAGTGACAAGTGCATCAGATTACGAGATAAGATAAGGAGAGGTTAAAGTAGAACTTAGAAATTTAGATCATAGAAATATTATTGGAAATGCATAGAAAATTCCTAAGTCTGGCATATTAACCGACACTTAAAAGATTAGTAGACTATATTTAGGAAGAGATACTTCTGAGTACCTAAATGGAACATTCGAGCACATTCTATTCCTTTCTTTTATTATTTGAAAAGGTTACACAGAATAATAACAATCCATGTGTATAGTATCCAACGAGAAATGTATTCTCTCAAACAACATGACCTGTTATAAACGAGTAGAAAAAGCTTGGAGTTGGTTATTATACCTTATATTTTCATACTTGACTCCTCAGAAACCCTCCTACCCCATATGGGGAGTAGGGGGATGGAGGTAGAGTGGGGTTGGCACCGACCATTCTAAGGGTAACTGTGGCTGGTGACACATTCGCACTACACTACACTGAGAATTCTCTCCCTGCTTTAGTTGTTCTCTTGCAACATTGCATAGCTCCTGATGATGCACTGACAAGTATGAAAGTACTTGAGCTAAATATTTCCAAACCCCCGTGGCTTGTCTTGCATGCATGTACATATATATATGACAAGGATGTGTGATGTCACCGTGGTTGTTTAATATATTTATAGATGGGGTTGTAAGAGACGTAAATGCGAGGGTCTTGGCAAGAGGCGTGGAGTTAAAAGATAAAGAATCACACACAAAGTGGGAGTTGTCACAGCTGCTCTTTGCTGATGACACTGTGCTCTTGGGAGATTCTGAAGAGAAGTTGCAGAGATTGGTGGATGAATTTGGTAGGGTGTGCAAAAGAAGAAAATTAAAGGTGAATACAGGAAAGAGTAAGGTTATGAGGATAACAAAAAGATTAGGTAATGAAAGATTGAATATCAGATTGGAGGGAGAGAGTATGGAGGAGGTGAACGTATTCAGATATTTGGGAGTGGACGTGTCAGCGGATGGGTCTATGAAAGATGAGGTGAATCATAGAATTGATGAGGGAAAAAGAGTGAGTGGTGCACTTAGGAGTCTGTGGAGACAAAGAACTTTGTCCTTGGAGGCAAAGAGGGGAATGTATGAGAGTATAGTTTTACCAACGCTCTTATATGGGTGTGAAGCGTGGGTGATGAATGTTGCAGCGAGGAGAAGGCTGGAGGCAGTGGAGATGTCATGTCTGAGGGCAATGTGTGGTGTGAATATAATGCAGAGAATTCGTAGTTTGGAAGTTAGGAGGAGGTGCGGGATTACCAAAACTGTTGTCCACAGGGCTGAGGAAGGGTTGTTGAGGTGGTTCGGACATGTAGAGAGAATGGAGCGAAACAGAATGACTTCAAGAGTGTATCAGTCTGTAGTGGAAGGAAGGCGGGGTAGGGGTCGGCCTAGGAAAGGTTGGAAGGAGGGGGTAAAGGAGGTTTTGTGTGCGAGGGGCTTGGACTTCCAGCAGGCATGCATGAGCGTGTTTGATAGGAGTGAATGGAGACAAATGGTTTTTAATACTTGACGTGCTGTTGGAGTGTGAGCAAAGTAACATTTATGAAGGGATTCAGGGAAACCGGCAGGCCGGACTTGAGTCCTGGAGATGGGAAGTACAGTGCCTGCACTCTGAAGGAGGGGTGTTAATGTTGCAGTTTAAAAACTGAAGTGTAAAGCACCCTTCTGGCAAGACAGTGATGGAGTGAATGATGGTGAAAGTTTTTCTTTTTCGGGCCACCCTGCCTTGGTGGGAATCGGCCAGTGTGATAATAAAAAAAAATATTATATATATATATATATATATATTATATATATATATAAATATACATATATATATTTATATATATATATATATATATATATATACAGAACACATTTACAGATAAAAACATAAACATGAATACAATGGCACAATGTATCAAAGATCATGAATTTCCTCCCGCTCCTCCGAGGCTGGACGTGAGCCAAGTATGCAGCAAGCATTTTCCCTCTGGATGGCTATGCTGAGGCGCTGAAACATGAAAGTGGCTGCCCTTGGGTCCCTGGTGGTGTCGATGAGTCTGGAACCCAATTCTTTAAGGAAACGTGTGGCATTTTTTCCCCATGACCCCAAGGTCTCTGATCCCACTGGGACAAATTGATACTGTTGGCTAATGTCCCTGTACTTCCTGATCTTGTACCCCTCCCTGTGGTCAGCAGCTCCTCCCTGTCACCCCACACACACACACACACACACACACACACACACACACACATAGATATATATATATATATATATATATATATATATATATATATATATATATATATACAGTGGACCCCCAGTTATCGGCCGGTTTGGTTATCGGCCAACTCGGTTATCGGTCGATTTTTCGGCGCCCGGTTATCGGCCGCTTGTTCGGTTATCGGCCATTTGGGTTACATCCATCTGCCGGCTGGGGCAGTTTGGTTTTGTCTCTCGATGGCTGAGGAAGCTTCTGCTTATACATCCAAACATTTTGCTTATTTCCCATTGTAGTTTGTGTTATTTTTGCAGTGCAACTGTGAAATAAGGAACCATGGTTCCAAAGAAAGTTCCTTTGGCAAAGAAAATGAGAAACACCATGGAATTTAAGCGTGAAGTGATACAAAAGTTTGAAAGGGATATGAAGATGGTGGGACTTGCCAGGATGTACATCAAGAATAAATCAACAATTGCATCCATCATGGCAAAGAAATAACAAATCAAAAATGCTAATGTTGCAAAAGGAGTAACTTGTCTAACTAAACAAAGGCCACCAATAATGGAAGAGATGGAAAAGTTATTATTATTGTGGATTAAGGAAAACGAATTAGTGGGAGACAGTGTTATGGAGTCTATTATTTGTGAGAAGGCAAGGCAATTGCCTAAGGATCTTGCAAAGAAAATGCCTGGAACAAGTGCTGCAGTTTGTGAATTTTGGGCCAGCAAAGGATGGTTTGATAGATTTAAGAAGCGTATTGGGATACACAGTGTTGTAAGGCATGGTGAGGCTGCAAATTCTGACAAATGTGTGGCTGAAAAGTATGTTCATGAATTCCAGGACTATGTAAAGACTGAAGGATTCGAAACCCAACAAGTGCTCACTTGTGACGAAACAGGCCTGTTTTGGGAGGAAATGCCAAATAGGACTTACATTACCCAGGAGGAAAAGGCACTGCCAGGACACAAGCCTATGAAAGACAGGCTTACTCTTTTGTTGTGTGGTAATGCTAGTGGGGATTTCAAAGTGAAGCCTTTACTCGTGTTTCACTCAGAAAATCCCAGAGTGTTCAAGAAAAACAATGTCATGAAGAATAGATTATGTGTGATGTGAAAAGTTAATCATAAGGCATGGGTCACAAGGCAAATTTTCAAAGAGTGGGTTAAAGATGTGGTTGGCCCAAGTGTGAAAAAATACCTCCTGGAAAAGAAATTGCCATTCAAGTGCCTCCTTACTGGACAGTGCTCCTGCACGTCCATCAGACTTGCAAAACCAAGTGTTAAGGGACTTCAGTTTCATCACAGTGAAGTTCTTGCCTTCTATCACCAGTCTTCTCCTCCAGCCCATGGACCAGCAGGTCATTTCTAACTTCAAAAAACTCTACACAAAAGCAGTGTTTCAAAAGTGCTTTGAAGTGACATCAGACACTCAGTTGACCCTAAGACAGTTCTGAAGGAATCACTTCGCTATCCTCCACTGCATAAGCCTTATAGGTAAGGCTTGGGAGGGAGTGACTTCCAGGACTTTGAACTCTGCTTGTAGAAAACTGTAGCGAGATTGTTTCCAAAAAAGGGATTTTGAAGGATTTGAGGCTGACCCTGACACTGCCGACCCTGTGGACTCTATTGTGGCACTGGGGAAGTCCCTGGGGTTGGAAGTGAGTGGCAAGGATGTGGAAGAGTTGGTGGAGGACCACAGGGAAGAGCTAACCACTGAAGAGCTGCAAGAGCTTCGTCTCAAACAGCAACAGACTGCAGCTGAGAAAATTGCTTCAGAGGAGGAAGAGGGAGTGAAGGAGGTGCCTTTTTCAGAGATTAAAGAGGTGTGTGCAATGTGCACTAGGGTACAAGCTTTTGTAGAGAAACACCACCCTGACAAAGCTGAAGCAAGCCATATCTGCAACATGTTTAGTGACAAAACCCTGTCCCGCTTCAGGGAAATCTTAAAGAGTCACCAGAAACAGATTACTGTGGACAGTTATTTTGTGAGACAGGGGTTCAGTGACTCTCAAGCTGGTCCTAGTGGCATTAAAAGACAGAGAAGGGAAGTAACCCCAGAGAAGGCTTTGCTACCTAAAGTCTTTATGGAGGGGGATTCCCCTTCCAAACACTAACTCCTCCCTCTTTCCTCCTCCCTATATTCCAGAAGCCAGCATTAGCCTTCAGTAAACGTATGTAATACTTACATAATTGTAAAAAAAATTGTTTTTGGGGGAAAATATTTTTTTTTTTTTGGAACGGATTAATTGTATTTCCACTAATTCTTATGGGAAATATTAATTCGGTTTTCGACCATTTCGGTTATCGGCCGACGTTCTGGAATGGATTATGGCCGATAACCGGGGGTCCACTGTATATATACAGCAGAATTCTTCCTCCATAAGCCATGCATGTCGTAAGAGATGACTAAAATGCCAGGAGCAAGGGGCTGGTAACCCCTTCTCCTGTATACATTACTAAAGTTGAAAAGAGAAACGTTATTGCAGTTAAGTGAAAATAGGTAATAAAACTTGAGCCCATTCATGTTGTTACACACATAACTTCAGAAGCATAGGAAGAAGCAAGAGAAACAGATTTTAAGTGTTAAACACCGAGGTGACACTTCACTCAGACACAATACTTCAGATAAACCTAGTCCCACACAAACGTTTGTTCAGCATTAAGTCAAATTGTTCATAAGACAAACAACCAATCTATATTTTTGCGACAAATATCTTTACCTTTAAGATTATGAACAACACTGTCGACTATAAAATTGTCAAGTTCATAGATAGTAGAACTCAAATTTGAAATATATTGTGCATCATGCTAAATAAGAGATGATACCATATTTTATTGAACTATAGAATTACTGGGAAATATTTTTACACATGTCCTGCATCCCTTACATGAATACACAAAGACCTGGAGCCATGCCCAATAACTATTACATATTTATGTTGCCTTACTCTGGTCTCACGAGACTTGCTAGTGTGTCCTAAATATAATATTTAAATTTTTACAAGGGATGGAGAATACACATTCCAAATATTCCTTGGAAGAATTTTTAATAAATTTTTGTTTCACGGTACTGTCATATTTTAAGACATCTTCAACATTAAACTATTCAAGAGCTTGTGGGAGGTGAGAGTTTTTTTCATTATTTGGTAAATCCAACAAATTCTCAAGCTTATACTCAGTATTAGGTTCTGTCGTATAGAATGTTTAATTTTTAGCTTCATGAAAGTTTTATCAATAAATATTCGTGGATTTTGTAAATACGAAGCAATTTCATAGATTTTTTTTCTTATCTCACCATCACTGAATTCAGAGCTGCAAATCCTAGGAGCTCTCAAACATATAGAAGTAAATAAACTGATTAATATGACCTATGCTGTTGTTATATAAGATACCCCATTAGTGTAAAGATAGTTAGTATATAATGTAAGGAGTTTATATTGTAACGAAAACGTTCTTCATATATGTATAAATAATGTTAGCAGTTAAGCTGACATATATCAGACACGGCCAGTTGGACAGGTATCAGACGATTAACTACTAGTGATGTCATTATCGTCCCTAAGGAGTCAGTAGCGGGAAACAAGTCCTGGAACCAGGTAAGTAGTGAGGTTTTATTTCTTTAATGCTTAGATAGTAGGTTGTTTTTTGGTTTTGCTTGTACTGTTAAGTGGGCCCTGGCATGGGCATTGCCCTGGTATTTATGTTGGGCCTTTATGAATTGTGCCGAGTACACAAATAGATTTTATCTCCAGACTGGTAGCCTGGAGGGATGGGCGGACGGGGATCTAAGGAGACCCACTCTTGTGGGTATGTGTAATTTTCAAATGGCCTAACTTTAATTAACTAGTAGCAGTGTACTAGAATATTACTTTTTAATGTGTGAAATATGTTGAAGGCAAGTTATGGGTTGTATAGTTATGTAGAATATGTGTGAAATTTTCTAAAGATGAGTTTATCTGTCCTTCCTGGTGTTAAAACTTAGTGACCTCCTGTTTAACATTTTGTGTACGAGTTTTCAAAGTATGAATAAACACTTGTATTTACACTTAGATATTTTAACATCTTACGTCCTCTTCAGCTTCGTAACCTGGAAGACTCAGTCCGGGTTAATGATATAATTAACGTCATAATTCAGTTTTAATACTTGGAAGGTAATTATTCATTTTTATCTTAGGAACACCTGGAATGTTCTTAAGATAAAAATTTATATTAAATAATAATTTACCTTTTTCAGGTGTAACAAATAAACAATTATTTTTCTGCCTGGTTTTATGTGTGAAAATTTTATGATTTTTGGGGGAGTTATTTCATGATAGTAATTTTCTGTGATTAAATAAAATTTTATGTAACAAATTTTTTTGTTTTGCTTTATTCTGGGCTATTATCTTACATCATAAATTTCTGCTATAATAATAAAGTTTCTTTCTCTACTATGTGCAAAATGTTTGTTAACAGTAGATTCTAGTGCTGGATCCCCTCAAGGAAGGTTCCTTGATGTTGGTGAGGGGCTCTTGATTTAGGGAATTGGATCTGTGCTCCAGTTCCCCGAATTAAGCCTGAATGCCTTCCACATCCCCCCTCCAGGCGCTGTATAATCCGCCGGGTTTAGCGCTTCCCCCTTGATTATAATAATAATAATAATAATAATAGTGCTGGATCAAACTCCACTGATAATAATGGAATTAATGAAGCTGAGATTTTAAGGTTATAAATTAATCCTAATTATGGAGGAAGAAAACTTGAGAAGCATTGAATCCAGGATTGATCCAGGAGAAAAAGGAGTCAGAAATCCTTAAGGCTAAAAAGAGAGAGAGACAGACAGACAGACAGAGACAGAGAGACAAAGACAGAGACAGAGACAGAGACAGAGACAGAAACAATTCGCTTCTCAACAGAAAACAAATATTTAATTTGGACAAAGCTATAAAGTTTATTCCCAAATTTCTGGAGAAAGGCCCACACATTTTTTTCTCGTTGAGAAACTGCTAGGTCACAACAGTAGCCAGACAGTGAAAGCGCGACATTAGAACGAACCCATTTAATTGGTAAAGGGGTTATAAGCAGTTAGTTATCTAGACGAACATGAATTTTTAAATTATGAGAAAGATACACAAATAACCCGCACATAAAAGAGAGAAGCTTACGACGAGGTTTCGGTCCGACTTGGACCATTGACAAAGTCACACTAACCAGAAGTGGAGCAGGACGGCTATATATAGGCAGGAAGAGGTGGTGGTGGTGGTAGTAGTAGTAGTAGTAGTAGTAGTAGTACAAGAATGGTATATAATACCGACAAGATGAAATTAAGACACATGCGCAACACCCGGGCATCCCTATCGTAGACGTTTCGCCATCCAGCCACCCACGTCTACGATAGGGATGCCCGGGTGTTGCGCATGTGTCTTAATTTCATCTTGTCGGTATTATATACCATTCTTGTACTACTACTACTACTACTACTACTACCACCACCACCACCACCTCTTCCTGCCTATATATAGCCGTCCTGCTCCACTTCTGGTTAGTGTGACTTTGTCAATGGTCCAAGTCGGACCGAAACCTCGTCGTAAGCTTCTCTCTTTTATGTGCGGGTTATTTGTGTATCGTTCCAGTCACGGTATTGTGCCTTTTTATGTTATTTATGAGAAAGATGTAGTATTGTTTGTGTATCAGATGTTGCCAGAGATGTATACACAGTTTCAGGCAGGTTAGTCTTTGGTAGAATACGGAAAAAAGACGTCGCTGCTGACGAAATGGTGCCGTTTCGAAGATGTGTTAGGTGATTATGAGGGTATAATTACCTTAATTTTATTAGAATATCTTAAGAGCAGAGGGTGTAATAACCTTAATTTTATGAGACTATCTTTTGAGCAGTGTACCTCCTGACTTAAGGTATATCTTGAGTAAGAAGATTTCAGTGATTTTAATCATAATTCAGAGTTGAATCATAGGTTAGTAGTCAACCAAAAATTTTGTAATTATCACCTAGAACATACTACTAATTTTTTTTCTACACCAACCAGGAGTAAGAAATTTCAAAAGTTTAAGCCAAATTTTTTCCAGCCTCATAATGACAAGAGTTTCCGGCCTACTTACAACCAGAATTATGGTTCACCGGGATTTGACTCAACTTCTCAATTACCTGCTGAAGGAAGTGATACATGAGCTCCTCATTAAGGAAATCAGGGAACAACTAGAATAAGCCCAGTTCCTAGGAACAAGGGACCCATCCTACTGCAAATGGGCATTGTATCTTTAAAGTTTATAATTGTACTTATTGTAATAAACAGCGCCACCTGCCGTAATATTGCAGAAATGCAATCTGATCAGGCTGCTGCTCAGGCCGCTCAAGTACGTACACCAGTTTTATAGTAGTTTTACCCCAAAGTACTCAAGGAAGTTCAACAAATTTAGACCCTCGGATGAAGGTCGTTTCATGAAAGTCCACAGTGGTCTTTCACCAACATGAAAGCAGGATAGAAAGTGTTAGGTCTTTAAGAGACGGATGCAGTATTTTCACTTTGTTACACAAGGGTGTATTACCAATGTCGGAAGATAACTACACTGGGTGTAGATATCTTCTAAAGGGTATTACTGGATCCACTGCTAGGATTCCAGTTCATAAGTGCTGGGTGGAGTGTAAGTCTAGTGCAGAGCGTTTTCTCAGTTTCAGAGACCGTTTGACTCGTATGAGAGGGATGGCACCAGTGAACCAGCCTGCCAGCCAGACCAGGATGACACTGTGGGACCGTACGTTGGCGCTACATACTCTGGAGGCTGGAGTAGAGGTGTTGGCATTGAAGCTGATTCCTGGGAATGTTTTAACGGCAAGGTGCGGTGAGTTGCACATGGTGCTGGATAAGGTCTCTGACGAAAGTAATAATATCCACACACACGAGCAGGCAAGAAGAGCGTTGCTGTTTACCAAAAAGGCAAGTTTTACCTATTCGGCACGACATATATATATATATATATATATATATATATATATATATATATATATATATATATATATATATATATATATATATATATATATATATATATATATAAATGGTTTTCAGGACTCGACGTGCTGTTGGAATGTTAGCAAAGTAACATTTCTGAAGGTATTCAGGGAAACCGACAGGCCACACTTGAGTCCTGGAGATGGGAAGTACAGGGGTGTTAATGTTGCAGTTTTATAACTGTAGTGTAGGAACGCCTCTTGCAAGACAGTGATGGAGCGAATGATGATGAAAGTTTCTTTTTCGGGCCACCCTGCCTTGGTGGAAGATATATATATATATATATATATATATATATATATATATATATATATATATATATATATATATATATATATATATATATATATATATATATATATATATATATATATATATATATATATATATATATATATATATATATATATATATATATATATATATATATATATATATGGCACAATACACAGGTTCTATATTGTAGTATCACAAGCAAACTTATGACTAGTTAGGATTCATTATTTTATGATTAAGATTCGCATTTCTGTGATTATAGTCAAGTGGGTGAGTGAATGTAAGTGTGAACCGGAGGGTTTTCATGTAGTTAGTTGTCGGGGTGTATCAGGGAGATAAGATGTGGTCTAACGGTAATTTTGAAGGTGATGAACGTGTCTGCAGTTCTAGAGCTTTCAGGTAGGGTGTTCCAGATTTTAGGCCCTTTGACATACATAGAATTTTTGTAAAGGTTTAGTCGGACACGGGAATGTCATGGAGATGTTTGTGTCTGGTGTTATGCCTTTGGATCCTGTCACAACTATCAAGAAAGTGTTTTAGATCAAGATTAATATTGGAATTTAAGGTCCTGTAGATGTAGATTGCACAATAGTAAGTGTGGATGCTCTGAACAGGGAGTAAGTTTAGATCTATTAATAGTGGGGGGGGGGGGGTTGCCAGGGATGGGATTTAGTGATTATTTTTACTGCAGCTTTTTGTTAGGTTATTATTGGCACTAGGTGTGTTGCTGCAGTTGATCCCCAAGCACAAATAGCATAGGTGAGGTATGGATAAATGAGTGAATGGTATAGTGTGAGAAGGGCAGTTTGCGGCACGTAGTATTTTATCTTGGAGAGGATTCCAACACTTTCTAGTTGTAGCTACAGTGGGAGTAAAAATGTAGATGGGATACAAGGAAAATAGAAGCAGCAAGTAAGAGAGAGATGAAGGTGTATAAACTAAAAGAGGAGGCAGTTAGGGTAAGATATAGATAACTATTGGAGAATAGATGGGCTAGTGAGAGTATAGGCAATGGGGTCGAAGATGTATAGGGTAGGTTTAAGAATGTAGTGTCAGAGTGTTCAGCAGAAGTTTGTGGTTACAGGAAAGTGGGTGTGGGAGGGAAGAAGAGCGATTGGTGGAATGATGATATAAAGAGAGTAGTAATGGTGAAAAAGTTAGCATATGAGAGGATTTTACAAAGTAGAAGTGATACAATGAGGGAAGAGTATATGGAGAGAAAAAGAGAGGTTAAGAGAGTGGTGAAGCAATGTAAAAAGAGAGGAAATGAGAGAAATGTTAAAAACAGGAGGGGAAGTAGTTTTGGAGTGGTTGGTGCTATTGTTTAATAAATGTATGGAAGAGGGTAAGGTACCTAGGGATTGGCAGAGAGCATGCATAGTTCCTTTGTATAAAGGCAAAGGGGACAAAAGAGAGTGCAAAAATTATAGGGGAATAAGTCTGTTGAGTATACCTGGTAAAGTGTATGGTAGAGTTATTGTTGAAAGAATTAAGAACAAGGAGGCTTTAGGAAAGGTAGGGGGTGTGTAGAACAAGTGTTTACAGTGAAACATACAGGTGAACAATATTTAGATAAGGGTAAAGATGTTTTTGTGGCATTTATGGATTTAGAAAACACATGACAGGGTGGATAGGGGACAATGTGGCAGATGTTGCAGGTGTATTGTATAGGAGGTAGGTTATTAAAAGCAGTGAAGAGTTTTTATGAGGATAGTGAGGCTCAGGTTAGAGTATTTAGAAGGGAAGGAGATTATTTTCCAGTAAAAGTAGGCCTTAGACAAGGATGTGTGATGTCACCGTGGTTGTTTAATATATTTATAGATGGGGTTGTAAAAGAAGTGAATGCGAGGGTCTTGGCAAGAGGTGTGGAGTTAAAAGATAAAGAATCAAACACAAAGTGGGAGTTGTCACAGTTGCTCTTTGTTGATGACACTGTGCTCTTGGGAGATTCTGAAGAGAAGTTGCAGAGGTTGATGGATGAATTTGCTAGGGTATGTAGAAGAAGAAAATTAAAAGTGAATATAGGAAAGAGTAAGGTTATGAGGATAACAAAAAGATTAGGTGACGAATGACTGGATATCAGATTGGAGGGATAGAGTATGGAGGAGGTGAATGTATTCAGATATTTAGGAGTGGACGTGTCAGCAGATGGGTCTATGAAGGATGAGGTGTATCACAGAATTGATGAGGGGAAAAGGGTGAGTGGTGCACTTATGAGCCTGTGGAGACAAAGAACTTTGACCGTGGAAGCAAAAAGGGGAATGTATGAGAGTATAGTTGTATCAACACTCTTGCATGGGTGTGAAGCATGGGTGATAAATGTTGCAACGAGGAGAAGGCTGGAGGCAGTGGAGATGTCATGTCTGAGGGCAATGTGTGGTGTGAATATAATGCAGAGAATTCGTAGTTCGGAAATTGGGAGAAGGTGTGAGATTACCAAAACTATTATCCAGAGGGCTGAGGAGGGGTTGTTGAGGTGGTTCGGACATGTAGAGAGAAAGGATCAAAACAGAATGAATTTGAGGGTGTATAAATCTGTAGTGGAGGGAAGGCGGGGTAGGGGTCGGCCTAGGAAGGGTTGGCGGGAGGGGGTAAAGGAGGTTTTTTGAGCGAGGGGCTTATACTTCCAGCAAGCGTGCATGAGCGTATTTGATAAGAATGAATGGACACAAATGGTTTTTAATACTTGACGTGCTGTTGGAATGTGAGCAAAGTAACATTTATGAAGGGATTCAGGGAAACCGGCAGGCCGGACTTGAGTCCTGGAGATGGGAAGTACAGTGTGTGCACTCTGAAGGAGGGGTGTTAATGTTGCAGTTTTATAACTGTAGTGTAAAGCACCCTTCTGGCAAGACAGTGATGGAGTGAATTATGATGAAAGTTTTTCTTTTTCTGGCCACCCACCATTCATAACATCAGCAATCATCTCTTTCTATCATCCGCACTACATCCACGCACATTCAAGCATCCCAGTTTTATAAAGTTTTTCTTCTGATTTTTAGTAAATGTGTTCAGGAGAAGGGGTTACTAGCCCATTGCTCCCGGCATTTTAGTCGCCTCTTACGACACGCATGGCTTACGGAGGAAAGATTCTTTTCCATTTCCCATGGACAATAGATAAAAAAACAAGATCAAGAGTTATTGAGAAAAAGAAGGAAAACCTTAGACGTGTGTATGTGTGTGTGTATATATATATATATATATATATATATATATATATATATATATATATATATATATATATATATATATATATATATATGCATGTGCTTGCCTGTGTAGTGTGAACTAAGTGTAAGTACAAGTAGAAAGATATACCTGTCATCCAGCGTGTTTATGAGACAGAAAAGAGAGACCAGCAATCCTACCATCATGTAAAACAGTTACAGGTTTCTGTTTTCACAGTCACCTGGTAGGACGGTAGTACCTCCCTGGGTGGTTGCTGTCTACCAACCTCATATATTTATATTAATACATCCACGGACAAGTGGTTTTTAAGAAAATGACAATATTAGACCAATAATGTTATTTACCTAAAACCACTCTTTCGTGGATGCATTACTAGGTGAACTGCTCATCAAAACTGGTATTCCAAACGAAAGGAGAATGAAATTAGTCCTGTAGCTTCCAGAGCAAGGTATGTGCTTACATCTCTGAAATCTAAAGTAGTGATATATCGGATGTTCGATGTCAATGCATCATTCATTTGATGCATTAATATGAGGACTGCTTTGAAGACTGTTATTCCAAATGGGAGGAGAATGAAATTAGTCTTGAAGTTTCCACGGCCAGATATGTGCTCGCATCAGGAGTGACATTTCCAGTGGTGGAAATATAAACACATATGCAGTATAATGTGATCCTTTATTGACAACGTTTCACCCACACAGTGGGCTTTTTCAAGTCACACACAGATCTGTGTGTGACTTGAAAAAACCCACTGTGTGGGTGAAACGTTGTCAATAAAGGATCACATTATACTGCAGATGTGTTTATATTTCCACTGTGTCGGTATTTGATACCATTTATTTCCATTTCCAGTGGTACTGATGTTGAAACATTGACGGCCTAGTGGACTAAGGTATCTAGAAATTTTGGTGGGTTTCTCGGGAGGCTTACCTTACTCTCCGAATCCTGCAGACTTCGATCTTTCTCTGTACATACCCTCGTTTGTTTATGCGTGGTACAATAATATAATAATCGCTTGTGAGGCCAGAACATACACGAAAGTGAAATAGCTTCAAATCTTGCTTGAGTCCCACTAGTGTGCTCGAGCTCGGAAGAAACATGGCTTGTAAACCACGTGTGGCCGAGTGATCTTGAGCGTCACTTGCGGAACCTCGCCAGACTTCCCTGACGTGGTTTTGGATCCTACTGATTTAGGTCTTTCTTTATATCGCCACTTCTTATATCATACAGGAAGATAATGAATTAGCTTGAAATTATACTCTTGTATATATACATATATATATACAGAAGGGTAGACCTAGGAAGGATTTGGACTTAATTTGTACCGTATTACATTGTCAGGAGCACCAGCTGTAACCCAACTGAAGGTCTTCCCTCAGCCCATAACCTTGAAAAGTAGATCTATTCTTACCCCCCTCCCCCTCAAGGTCACATCGCCGATAAACTCAACATAAGTCGTAATAAACAACTGTCGAAGGGCTCGAAATGCAGTTCGTAAATTGAGTTAAACTTTATGTATTCTTACCCATGTTTATGAGAGTTTGCATATTTGCCGCCCAAAGTTTATTGATGAAGAATTCTTGAAGATTTATGAAGTAGCTAATGATCTAAAATACCCAAAATACGTAATTGATAAATCCTTTAAAATTGCTAGAAATACATTTTACAATTAAAAATGGACAAACATTCACATTCAACCAAGAATATGTTGATTTCTCTTAACAAGTTGAAGTATTTTTTTATAGTTCCTTGATAATGTGAGAAGTCACGAACGCACCGGGAATTTGCTGTATTTTTTTCAGTGGTTGTTCTGCATATTTTGATATCACCCTTTTACTGTGAATTCATTGCATACATATATATATATATATATATATATATATATATATATATATATATATATATATATATATATATATATATATATATATATATATATATATATATATTATTGTGACCACGAACGATTGGTATTGACCAATAACAACACTGCACTAGCCAAGGACTCGAACCCATGGTGCTTTGGCCTGCCTCATGGTGGGCGAAAACACATGACGCCCTAATCCACTGGACCATACGATCCTTAATAGTAGCGTATCCAGCGGCATTAAATGTTGTACTCGCTACCCAAGGAGCATGGGTTCGAGTCTTTGGCTAGTGCAGTGTTGTTATTGATCAATACCACTCGCTCGTGGTCATAATAACATAAAGTACTGCTCGATGAACTAGTACACCAAACAGGGACTAGAATGAAATTAGTCTAGAGTCATCCACACCATCGTGTGTCCTTGGGCAGCGAGTTCAATATTCAGTGCCGCTGGATGCGCTGCTCTTAAGGATCGTATGGTCCAGTGGATTAGGGCGTCATGTGTTTTCGCCCACCATGAGGCAGGCCAAAGTACCATGGGTTCGAGTCCTTGGCTAGTGCAGTGTTGTTATTGGTCAATACCAATCGTTCGTGGTCACAATAATATAAAATACTGCTGTTGAACTAGTACACCAAACAGGGACTAGAATGTTGTCAATGATATAAATATATATATATATATATATATATATATATATATATATATATATATATATATATATATATATATATATATGTGTGTGTGATCATTTACATTTATTAATGCATCCAGAGAACGAAGTGGTTTTAAGCAAATAACAATACTGAGACTAGCCTGGGATCACAACCGGAAATATTCCGGTTTTCCAGCTCTGGTCTTCAAATTAATTTGTTCATTGACAATGATGTATTTATTTTTATTTTAAGACAGTGTCTGCACTCTGAAGGATGGGTGTTAATGTTGCCTCTGGCAAGACAGGGATGGAGTGAATGATGATGAAAGGTTTTCTTTTTCGGGCCACCCTGCCTTGGTGGGAAACGGCCGATGTGTTAATAATAATAATAAAACCTACCTGATAAACCTCACTTAACTTCACTTAAACTAAGGAAATATTTTTAGCTGAATTCTGCCATGTTTGCACATTACTTATAAACAATTATATATTTTTTGATATGCTGCCATTAACTCCAACATACTGCGGTTAAGGCCTCCCGTCTATCGTTTATTCTTTTACACACATTTATTACGAATTAATCTGAGTTCATAGAATATATAGCATTGACGGAGGTAAGAATAGATTTCCTGATAAAGCTCCTGGGCTAAAGGAAAGATTCATTTTTTTGAGCTTGATAGAATATTACATAATTATCTGTAAACTTTAGAATTCAATTAATATAAATACAATATACTCACCTTTGAGGTGCACAGGAACAGTCCTCCACTATGTTGGGTCTAGCTGGAGGCGTTGGTGTTTGTGTGGGACTATTCTTGGTAGAGAGGTTATTGCGTGCCCTGGGTGGGGGGGTGTTAGGCCCTGGGGAGGCAGGATCAGGGGCACAGCAGGGAGGACGACGAAGCAATATAGGATGGAAGCCCTCGCCTCCTTTTAACCGTCAGGATCCCGTCAACAGAGGCCGGTACAGGTTGTCCAGTGGAATGATAGAACCTTCACTGCCTTTGTCCGGAGTCTCGTACATTCTCTGGCGGTACTTCCTGGAGAGAACGGACATGAGGCACACTACGACTGTCATTACCAATATAATACCCATAACGGCTGCTACTGCTACATTTGAGGTTCTGGATATCCCTTGCATCATGAACTCCACATCCTGGGTAGTAGCGTGGCAGCAAGAGATCTGAAGCCAGTAACCAGTGCTGTCTTCATTACCAATGCAGAAGTAGTAATGAGATTCAGGTTTAAGTCGACTAATGGTAAAAGTCTTTCGTGATGGACTTGTCATGCTTGAACGTTTTTCTCCCACTTCAGTGCCATTGGCGTCAACTTCGGAGTAAACAATCTTGTAAGAGGGAAAGGCTCGACGTTCTGTGCCATTCCAGACAAGAGTTACAAAGGTTGACGAGACACGAACTGGAAAAAGGTGCATGTCAATACCAGTAACATTCAGGGTTATGGAGCTGTAAGTTCTATTTACAGTATTTTCGGCCACACAAGTGTATACACCTCGATCTGTGGGCTTCAGATGATAGTAGACTAGTGTCCCAGGAGGAAAAAATCTTCGTCTGACCTCATTCAGAGTCGAGTTAACCAATGAATTATCTGGCAGGATCCAGTGTAACCTCGGCCGGGGTGAACCCAAGGCGCGACATTCTAGCACCTGACGTTCACCAACTTTGCCCACAACGTTTTGAGACTGGGTTAAATTTAGCACTGTAGGAGCACAAATTTTGGGAAGTTTGGAGACGACAACGTCTTTCAGGAGCTTGTGTGCTAAAGTGGGCGGGCTGTAGCACACTAAGTGGTCGGGTTCAAGAAGGGATATGTTTGCACTGACACCAAGATCTATCAACTGACGTAGCCAGCGCACATTACAATCACACTTTAGGGGGTTCTCATGTAATGAAATCTCTACACCTTCGGGCATATATCGAGCCATTTCTTTCTGTATACCTTCAAGTTTATTATTATGAAGTTGTAGTTCCTTCAATGCGTCTACGTTCATAAAGGCGAGTGGGTCAATATATGCTAGCTTCTCATTGTTAGTTATTTCTATAGTTGAAATGTTGACCAGATTGTAAAAGGCTTTAGAATCAATTATATTAAGTTCTGGCATGTGACATAAACTTATCTTTGTTACACTGAGGTGGGAAAAGTCCAGTGGTTTAATCTTCGTAAGTGGATTTTGGTCAAGAGAAAGCCTCTCTAACATTGGTAAACTCTGAAAGGCTGCTGTTGGTATTCTTTCTAGAAGATTGTCTTCGAGTGTCAAAACCTGAAGACTGATCAAGCCTGAGAAAGCGCGGGGGTCTACAGTTGAAATTCGATTACCAGCCAAGTATAGACGTTCTAATGCCCCCAGAGCTCGAAACACCGATGCTGGGATGTTGTGAATCCTGTTATGCGCTAGGTTAAGAACCACCAATTGTTTTAGACCATGAAACCATTCCTCATATAATGAGCCCAAAAAATTTTGTTCCAGGTCCAGAGTCTGTAGGTTTTTAAGATCCACCAAAGCCTCATCTTCGATATAGTTTATTTTGTTATTTGAGAGAACTAGGTGTTCGAGTGCTTTGGGACCAACAAGATTATCATGGAAAATAGTGGATATAGTGTTCTTGCCGACATTCAAGTACGACAGTCGTGACATGTTCTGAAACATTCCTCCTCTCCCAATGGATTTTATTCGATTGCTAGACAAATCTAGTTCTCGCAGGCCAGTGAGTTGTGATAAATTGTCCAAAACATGGTAAATGGAATTTCCTCTGACAGTTAGTACCTGCAGATCATTTGGCAACTTCTCAGGAAACGTTTTCATGTTGGTAAATGAACAATCAAAAGTCTTCAGCTCCTCATGAAGATGTTTGGAGAGTAATATACCGCAGGAGCATCCATCTAAGCAAGAGCTGTAAGAGTCAGTCGGGATGTCTCCTACAGCTCTGCCAAGCTCCACCGTCCTCCACAGCATCAAAGCCCGCAGCAGCAAAACCGCAAAAGAGGACGGAAGTTGTATCCTGCCAGTCGTCAGTTTCTCCATCCTCATGGTTACCAGAAAAGTTTGTTAGCATCACCATAAGTGAATGAGGCTGAACTCGCTGGAAAGTCTGATCCCAAGACTTCATGTAGCTAAATACAGAATTTCCAGATTGCCTCCGCTTCTTCAGGAAAGTCGCTGCTAAATTTTCAGAGTATAATAAACTTTATGAACTTCTGGAATTGTAGTTGCTTTTGATCCCAGTCCCTGCAAGAATGAAAGAAATATTTGTATTTATCAGCAATCACAATATAAATGCATTTTTTTAGTTAAAGAATTGCAAAAAAGAATCAGAAAGTTTGTTAACTAATGACAATAGAAATAACTTACTGAATTACATGTATGTTCAATTTGGAAGGTTCTACCCAAGACCTGAATCTCTGGAAACATAAACACATATGCAGTTTAATGTGATTCTTTATTGACAACGTTTCGCCCACACAGTGGGCTTTTTCAAGTCACAAACAGATCTGTTTGTGACTTGAAAAAAGCTCACTGTGTGGGCGAAACGTTGTCAATAAAGGATCACATTAAACTGCATATGTGTTTATGTTTCCATTGTGTCGGTATTTTATACCATTTATTTTCACCTGAATCTCTAAAGAAAATGAATACCCTTTAGACAAATGAGAAGTTTTAAGTGAAATTAAAAGATTCTAACATTGGTCAACTACATAACATTCCAGTGTAACTTGACTCACGAAATCGTAATGACACGATTGCAAACAAACCACAGTGGTGCCTATGCTAACCTTCCTATGGTGTAGAAATATACCTAGTTGGACGAATCTTATTGTGGCTAGCTGGTCCAGTGGCTAACGCGACGGTCTGGAGTTTTGAGACTCTCTGATCGCGGGTTCTATCCCCGCCCGTGGTATGGTTTATTCCAGTGTAGTACAAATACAATAGTGAACCATTAGTCTCTCAGTTAAAATGAGTATCACAGTGAACAGTGTGTATGACAGAGAGCAATATCAGAGTAAACCATGAGTAACACAGCAAGTCATGAAAATCACAGTAAACCGTGAGCATGAAGTGAGTTACGAGTTTGACAGTGAGAATAAGTAGCAAACAAAACCCCCAAAAAAAAAACAGTAAAGTCTGTATCACTTTAAACCATGAATATCACAAGGATCTATGAATATGAAAGTGGATTAAGAGTATTACACCATACCATGAGTGTACCATGAGTATCACAGTGAACCATGAATATTACAGAGAACTACAAATATCACAGTGAACCATGAATATTACAGAGAACTACAAATATCACAGTGAACCATGAATATTACAGACAACTACAAATATCACAGTGAACCATGAATATTACAGACAACTACAAATATCACAGTGAACCATGAATATCAGACTCAACCATGAGAATAACAGTGACTCGAAAGTATAACAGTGGAACATTAGAATAACAGTGAATCATTAATATCACAATGAATCAGAACGGTAAGAGTAAACCATAATAATAACAGTAAAACAAAATAATAACAGTGAATCATAATAATAACAGTAAATCATAATAATAACAGTGAATCATAATAATAACAGTGAATCATAATAATAACAGTGAATCATAATAATAACAGTGAATCATAATAACAGTGAATCATAATAATAACAGTGAATCATAATAATAACAGTGAATCATAATAATAACAGTGACTCTTAATAATAACAGTGAATCATAATAACAGCGAATCATAATAATAACAGTGACTCTTAGTAAAAATAACAGTGAACCATAAAAATAACAGTGAACCATAATAATAGCAGTAAACCATAATAATAACAGTGAACCATAATAACAGTGAACCGTTATAATCACAGCGAACCATGAAAATCAAATTTAACTATGAGTATTACATTGGACCATGAGTATGAGAGTGAACCAAGCATATCACTGTGAACCGTGAGTATGAGAGTGAACCAAGCATATCACTGTGAACCATGAGTATGAGAGTGAACCAAGCATATCATTGTGAACCATGAGTATCATTGTGAACCATGAGTATCACTGTGAACCACGAGTATCACTGTGAACCACGAGCATCACTGTGAACCACGAGCATCACTGTGAACCACGAGCATCACTGTGAACCACGAGCATCACTGTGAACCACGAGCATCACTGTGAACCACGAGCATCACTGTGAACCACGAGCATCACTGTGAACCATGAGCATCACTGTGAACCACGAGCATCACTGTGAACCATGAGCATCACTGTGAACCACGAGCATCACTGTGAACCACGAGCATCACTGTGAACCATGAGCATCACAATAAACCAGTGCATCAGAAGAGAAAATAAATATAACAAAAAATGAAGTTATACCATGAGTTACACTCAGAGAACCATGAGTATTACAGCAGATGAACACTCTCAGAGTGAACTATAAGTACCACAGAGATCAATGTGATTAAGCAGTAATCGTGAGTTTCATAGAAAATCATGAGTATTTTGATGAATAATGGGTGCCACAGTGGACATTATTATTATTATAATCAAGGGGGAAGCGCTAAACCCGGAGGATTATACAGCGCCTGGGGGGAGGGATGTGGAAGACATTCAGGCTTAATTCGGGGAACTGGAGCACAGATCCAATTCCCTAAATCAAGAGCCCCTCACCAACATCAAGGAACCTTCCTTGAGGGACCACAGTGGACAGTGGATCACGAGTGCAACAGTGAAAAAATGTAAGGAAGGGAACTAGGAGTACTGCAGTGATTTTTTTTTTATATATATTTTATTTAAAACAGTGCGATACAAATAGCAGAAATATATTAAAAAGATACACGACAAAAGATTACTGCACAAGAATCTCACTTAACTGCAGTGAATTATTAGCATCACAGTTGTCTAAAACCAAGGTGAGTCGTGATAATCACAGTTAACAACTAAAACCAAGACAGTTAACAACTAAAGTCAAATGATCACATTGTGGTCATCTCTGGTTAGCTTTTAGTTTGTTGAAATTAGCCTTTCAGAAATAGGAAACAGTTAGTGGCTGAACTAACATTAATTACTCCCTGATTAGTGGAGATTTTAACTATAATGGCAACTGGTGCGTCTATGTACAAGAGTAGGAAACTATCTCTTCGTTCACCAGGTTATAATATAGTAATTAGAATAGTTACAGGTTAGAAACAGGAGAGACGTAAATTCATTAAGACACTATACATTAATAACTCTCTTAGAAGAGTGAAACTTATGCTGATATTTAGGCCAAACGTTGAATATTAACAAGTTAGGCTGTAACTAGTTAATGGGCCAAATCGGACCGAAACGTCGTCATAAGTTTCAGTCTCATCATTGCGAGTTATTTGTGTATTGTTCCAGCCACCGTGTTGTGACTTCATATTGTTCTCATTAAGGTACTACAGCAGCAGTGGGGAATTTACGAGGGACGGAACAGGAAAGCCATACACGAACACAGTAACAACTCATATTCACGAACACACACACTCTAACACACACACACACACACACACACACTGTGAAGGCTTACTCAGCTCTGAAACAACTTCAGACAGTATTACCAAAGCTGGCTCCTCCTCAGGAAAATTAATGAATAGAAAACGAAATAATAATTCACAAAAATAAACACTATTATTTATTAAAGCAAACATAAAACAATAAAACATGACAGGTATATCCTATTTGAAAGAAAAATGAAAAATGAAATGAATAAAATAACATTTGAACTCAACGCTAATATATATATTGGGGTGTCTGGTGTTGGTGACACTTCGTGTTGTTGAAATCTTAGCCGTTGCTGATGTGGGGGGGGGGGGGGAGAGGTCGCAGGTGTTGGTGACCACCACCGGCTAGTTCTTCACGGGGTATCGCCGTGAGTATTCTATCCCGATGACAGGAAAGCAGGTTCTTTACCGCTGCAATGATGTGGGGTTACGTCCTGCAATTTCATACAGGTGCACAGGTAATTAAATCCAAAATGGGGACGTCTCCAGGACGTTAGTCCGTCTCCATCAGTTCTTCTCGTTGATTGACAGGTGACCCTCTCTGTCATCCAAGCTGAAAAGATAGACAGGTTACCCACTGCTTAAATAATCACTCTCCATGATAAGTACAATACCTAAAAGACTATTATTACAACAGTCAACTTAGAGAAAGGCTGAGAAGACTAAGTTTATTATTGGTCAAAAGTGAAGCTTTCAACCAATAAATCCACTAGAATACAAGGCAGGCATGTACTTACAGTAGTGTTGGGAGCTGTGAGTCGAGTGATTTACTGTTTGACCAGAGCCCCACACGTCACCTTTCGGGGGGGGGGAAGAGGGAGGGGAAGGGATAGTGGGAGCTAGACTGACCCTACGTTGACAAGCAGCCGGCAATCAAACTATCACTTTAGGGGTGGGGGAGAAATGGCGGGAATAGCAGGAGCTGGACTTACCCTACCTTAACAAGTAGCCAGCAATGAAACAATTGTTACTATATACTCCCTCGCTACTCCTATCTACTGAACTTTTCCCTCACACACACACACACACACACACACACACACACACACACACACAACATCCGGACAACATTTCCCCGTGGGTCCTTAGAGAGGGAGCAGATATGTTGTGCATGCCACTTACCACAATCTTCAACACATCCCTGGAAACTGGGCAACTACCTGAGGTATGGAAGACGGCAAATGTAGTTCCCATTTTTAAAAAACGGAGACAGAAAAGAGGCACTAAACTATAGACCTGTGTCATTGACGTGTATAGTATGCAAAATTATGGAGAAGATTATCAGGAGGAGAGTGGTGGAGCACCTGGAACGGAACAGGAGTATAAATGCCAACCAGCACGGATTCACGGAAGGCAAATCCTGTGTCACAAACCTTCTGGAGTTTTATGATAAAATAACAGAAGTAAGACACGAGAGAGAGGGGTGGGTTGATTGCATCTTCTTGGACTGCAAGAAGGCCTTTGACACAGTTCCTCACAAAAGATTAGTGCAGAAGCTAGAGCATCAGGCGCATATAACAGGAAGGGCACTGCAATGGATCAGAGAATACCTGACAGGGAGGCAACAACGAGTCATGGTACGTAATGATGTATCACAGTGGGCACCTGTGACGAGCGGGGTCCCACAGGGGTCGGTCCTAGGACCAGTGCTATTTTTGGTATATTTGAACGACATGACGGAAGGGTTAGACTCAGAAGTGTCCCTGTTTGCAGATGATGTGAAGTTAATGAGGAGAATTAAATCTGATGAGGACCAGGCAGGACTTCAAAGAGACCTGGACAGACTGGACACCTGGTCCAGCAAATGGCTTCTCGAATTTAATCCTGCCAAATGCAAAGTCATGAAGATAGGGGAAGGGCACAGAAGACCACAGACAGAGTATAGGCTAGGTGGCCAAAGACTGCAAACCTCACTCAAGGAGAAAGATCTTGGGGTGAGTATAACACCGAGCATGTCTCCGGAAGCACACATCAATCAGATAACTGCTGCAGCATATGGGCGCCTGGCAAACCTGAGAACAGCATTCCGATACCTTAGTAAGGAATCATTCAAGACACTGTACACCGTGTATGTCAGGCCCATACTGGAGTATGCAGCACCTGTTTGGAACCCGCACTTGATAAAGCACGTCAAGAAACTAGAGAAAGTACAAAGGTTTGCGACAAGGTTAGTTCCAGAGCTAAGGGGAATGTCCTATGAAGAAAGATTAAGGGAAATCGGCCTGACGACACTGGAGGACAGGAGGGTCAGCGGAGACATGATAACGACATATAAAATACTGCGTGGAATAGACAAGGTGGACAAAGACAGGATGTTCCAGGGAGGGGACACAGAAACAAGAGGCCACAATTGGAAGTTGAAGACACAAATGAGTCAGAGAGATAGTAGGAAGTATTTCTTCAGTCATAGAGTTGTAAGGCAGTGGAATAGCCTAGAAAATGACGTAGTGGAGGCAGGAACCATACACAGTTTTAAGACGAGGTTTGATAAAGCTCATGGAGCGGGGAGAGAGAGGGCCTAGTAGCAACCGGTGAAGAGGCGGGGCCAGGAGCTAGGACTCGACCCCTGCAACCACAAATAGGTGAGTACAAATAGGTGAGTACACACACACACACACACACACACACACACACACACACACACACACACACACACACTACACACACTTCACACACACACTACACGCACACACACTACACACAAACTACACACACACACACACACACACACACACACACACAAACACACACTACACACACTACACAAACACACACACACACACACACACACACACACGCACACACACACACACACACACACACACACACACACACACACACACACAAACAGGCCTAGTGTCTAATCGACATGTGCCTAGGACAAAATGGTAACTAACACACACACACACACACACACACACACACACACACACACACACACAGCCTAAAGCAACCTCGGGGTATTTCGTGTCATCTGGGCGGCACTTCGGGGTCTCAGTGGTTATACTTCAGGATACTGTGTGTGAACTGGTCACCTTAATAAGACAAGGTGACCAGTGTCAGTGAACTGAGGTGAAAGTGAGCACTTATTGAACGTGGCTGGTGGGGGTTAGGTTGAGGTGTCAGTACCATGGGATATGAGTGTTGCCAGAAGCGGATAATAAGACAAGTTGTTTAATTGGTCGAGAGAGAAATCACACACTTCGAGGAATAGGTGGAATAATAGGTAATAGTTTTAGTTTAGTGATTAATTTTGAGGTCCGAGTATTTGAAAGGAGTAGATAAATTACAGTGAAGACAACATCCCTCACAGTACGACAACCAGGACAGTGTTGCTGGAAATTGTCTTATAATGACGACGATCATACTTACCATACTCACATCGTGTTGTCAGTTTGTCTTCGTTTTGTTTAGTAAAGGACACGTGCAACGTTTCGCTCTCCAGGAGCTTTATCAAGCCTTTACAAACAATAAATAGACACAGAGTATATATAGGCCTAGAGTGAGGTGTAATACTAGTGGTAGTAGTAGTAGCAATATAAGTTGTAGAGGTAGTAGTAATACAATATGATAGAACAATCAACTTGCACATGAGTAAAATTTTATGAAAGGTATTACTTGTGCAGCATAAAAATAAGTTAAACAAACATTTCTGTTGGTGGTTGGATTTGGGAAAGTCTGTTTCAGAGTTCATCCTCTGTTATATTTTTGTAGCAGAGACTGAATGACGGCAGGATTTACTGTTTTGAGGAGGATTTTTGCTAGTACTTCAGAGATATTGAAGCTGCTTTTATTTTATTTCATTGTGTTAGAAACAGCGATTAATGATGTTTCAAGGCATTTACGTCTTCGGAAATTAGGCTCTCTGATCACTAGTCGGGAGTCGTTGAGTTTCATGAGGTGATTGATGAAATTCCGGTGTACGCAGGCGTTGTTCAAGTTATCATTCCTACATGCGTTAATATGTCCATTGCGGCGTGTTTCGAGATTCCTAGCTGTTTCACCAACATATATCCTGTCACAGGCTCCA
>NC_091363.1:18239081-18259081 GCF_038502225.1 Cherax quadricarinatus | reverse complement strand
TCCAACGGGATACCAGATCCTGAGGAAAGACAGAAGGAACAGAGGGGGTGGAGGAGTGGCACTGCTGATCAAACATCGATGGAATTTTGATGAGCTGGAGAGAGGAGACAGGGGAGAAGAAAGTGATTACATAGTGGGAACGCTTCACTCTGGAGGTCCCAAGGTGGTAATTGCAGTGATATATAACCCACCACAGAACAGCAGGAGGCCAGGGCAAGAGTATGACGAGAGCAATAGAGCGATGGTTGATACACTGGCTGCAGTGGCCAGAAGAGCTCATGCATGCAGGCCAAAGCTCCTGATCATGGGCGACTTTAACCACAAGGAGATCGACTGGGAGAACTTGGAGCCACATGGGGGCCAAGATACATGGAGGGCAAAGATGATGGAGGTGTTACTGGAAAACACGTAAGGGACACTACAAGAGAGAGAGGAGAGGATGACCCAGCAAGACTGGACTTAGTATTCACCTTGAGTAGTGCAGATATTGAGGACATCACATATGAAAGACCCCTTGGGGCCAGCGATCATGTGGTTTTGAGCTTCGAATACACAGTAGAGCTACAAGTGGAGGGGGAAGCAGGAAGGCAAGGACAAATGAAACCAAACTACAGGAAAGGGGACTACACGGGAATGAGGAACTTCCTGAACGAGGTTCAGTGGGACAGATAACTGGCAGGGAAACCAGTTAATGAGATGATGGAATATGTAGCAACAATGTGCAAGGAGGCTGAGGAGAGGTTTGTACCCAAGGGAAACAGGATTAATTAAAAAGCCAGGATGAGCCCATGGTTCACCCAAAGGTGCAAGGAGGCAAAAACCAAGTGTGCTAAGGATTGGAAGAAATATAGAAGGCGAAGGACCCAGGAGAATAAGGAGAGCAGTCGTAGAGAAATGAAATGAATATGCACAGATAAGAAGGGAGGCCCAACGACAATATGAAAACGACATAGCAGCGAAAGCGAAATCTGACCCAAAGCTGTTATACAGCCACATCAGGAGGAAAACAACACTCAAGGACCAGGTAATCAGGCTAAGGAAGGAAGGAGGAGAGACAACAAGAAATGCCAGTGAAGTATGTGAGGAACTCAACAAGAGATTCAAAGAAGTGTTCACAGAGGAGACAGAAGGGGCTCCAGAAAGACGGAAAGGTGGGGCACACCACCAAGTGCTGGACACAGTACACACAACCGAGGAAGAAGTGAAGAGGCTTCTGAGCGAGCTAGATACCTCAAAGTCAATGGGGCCAGATAACATCTCTCCATTGGTCCTGAGAGAGGGAGCAGAGGCGCTATGTGTACCCCTAACAACAATATTCAATACATCTATCGAAACAGGGAGATTGCCTGAGGCATGGAAGACAGCAAATGTAGTCCCAATCTTTAAAAAAGGAGACAGACATGAAGCACTAAACTACAGACCAGTGTCACTGACATGTATAGTATGCAAAATCATGGAGAAGATTGTCAGGAGAAGAGTGGTGGAACACCTAGAAAGGAATGATCTCATCAACAGCAGCCAACATGGTTTCAGGGATAGAAAATCCTGTGTCACAAACCTACTGGAGTTCTATGACAAGGTGACAGCAGTAAGACAAGAGAGAGAGGGGTGGGTGGACTGCATTTTCGTGGATTGCAAGAAGGCGTTTGACAGAGTACCACACAAGAGATTAGTGCAAAAACTGGAGGACCAAGCAGGGATAACAGGGAAGGCACTACAATGGATCAGGGAATACTTGTCAGGAAGACAGCAGCGAGTCATGGTACGTGGCGAGGTGTCAGAGTGGGCACCTGTGGCCAACGGGGTCCGACAGCGGTCAGTCCTAGGACCAGTGCTGTTTCTGGTATTTGTGAATGACATGAGGGAAGGAATAAACTCCGAGGTGTCCCTGTTTGCAGATGACGTGAAGTTGATGAGAAGAATTCATTCGATCGAAGACCAGGCAGAACTACAAAGGGATCTGGACACGCTGAAGACCTGGTCCAGCAATTGGCTCCTGGAGTTCAATCCCACCAAGTGCAAAGTCATGAAGATTGGGGATGGGCAAAGAAGACCACAGACGGAGTACAGTCTAGGGGGCCAGAGACTACAAACCTCACTCAAGGACAAAGATCTTCGGGTGAGTATAACACCAGGCACATCTCCTGAAGCGCACATCAACCAAATAACTGCTGCAGCATATGGGCGCCTGGCAAACCTCAGAACAGCATTCCGACATCTTAATAAGGAATCGTTCAGGACCCTGTACACCGTGTACGTTAGGCCCATATTGGAGTATGCGGCACCAGTTTGGAACCCACACCTAGCAAAGCATGTAAAGAAACTAGAGAAAGTGCAAAGGTTTGCAACAAGACTAGTCCCAGAGCTAAGAGGTATGTCCTACGAGGAGAGGTTAAGGGAAGTCAACCTGATGACACCGGAGGACACGAGAGATAGGGGGGACATGATAACGACTTACAAAATACTGAATTGACAAGGTGGACAAAGACAGGATGTTCCAGAGACTGAACACAACAACACGGGGACACAGTTGGAAGCTGAAGACACAGATGAATCACAGGGATGTTAGGAAGTATTTCTTCAGGCACAGAGTAGTCAGTAAGTGGAATAGTTTGGGAAGCGATGTAGTGGAGGCAGGATCCATACATAGCTTTATGCAGAGGTACGATAAAGCTCATGGTTCAGGGAGAGTGACCTAGTAGCGACCAGTGAAGAGGCGGGGCCAGGAGCTTGGACTCGACCCCTGCAACCTCAACTAGGTGAGTACACACACACATTCACTCTCTCCCCCTTGTTCCCTCTCTCTCTCCTTCTACCTTTCCCTTCTCTCTCTCTCTCTCTCTCTCTCTCTCTCTCTCTCTCTCTCTCTCTCTCTCTCTCTCTCTCTTCCCCATTTTCCCTTCTCACTCTCCCCTTCTCCTACCCTTCCCCCTTCTCTCTCTCTCCCTCCTCTCTCTCTCTCTCTCTCCCTCTCTCTCCCCCCCTTTTTCCTTCTCACTCTCCCCCTCTCTCTCTCCTTCTACCTTCCCTTCTCTCTCTCTCTCTCTCTCTCTTCCCCATTTTCCCTTCTCACTCTCCCCCTCTCCTACCTTTCCCTTCTCTCTCTTTCCCCCTCTCTCTCTCCCCCTTTCCTTTCTCACTCTGCCCCTCTCTCTCTCCTACCTTTCCCTTCCCTTCCCTCTCTCTCTCTCTCTCTCTCTCTCTCTCTTTTTTTTTTTTTTTTTTTTTTTTTTTTTTTTTTTTTTTTTTTTTACACAGGGTTTGACAAGGTTAAGGATCCCTAGCTTTATTGACAGCTATTTACAGGTTAAGGATTCCTAACTTTATTGGCAAGCTAAGAGCTGTTACCAACATCAGCTCATTTGAAAGCATTTTTATTGTTATGAGACATACAAGTAGGAAACAGGATGAAGTTGGAGCCATCTGTGGGCCAGCATTTTCATTTGATCAACTGACTTTATCTCGTTGACATCATTATGCTGTACGAATGTGTTCCATACTCTAGTCATCCTGGGTATGTATGATCTCAGATGGAGTGATGTTCTGGAGAAGGGTACAGCCAGAGTGAAGTTGCTGCTTTCTGCCCGTCTTGTGGCATAAAAGCTTGTTTCACGCTGTCCTCGAAGTGGATCCAAGTGTGGTATTTTGACAATATTGGCCTTGTACATAACAGTAAGGCCACCCACATCCCTCCTATGTTGAAGGCTCTGCTGAAATGACAGATCTATCCAGGATGGGTCCAGGCGAGAGATGAGACGTCTTGCTCTGTTCTCTACTCTGTCAAGCAGTCGCAGATGAGAGGGGGGGCAGGCAAACCAAGAAAGTGGAGCATACTCAAGGTGCGAGCGTGCTTGTGCCTCGTACAGGATCTTGCAACCCCTACTGTCAAGCAGATGGGAGATACGGCGAAGTGCTGTAAGCTTCCTGGCTGCCTTGTTTGCAAGATTTACAACATGGTTCTTCATGGTTAGTTTGGAGTCAAATATCACCCCAAGGATATCAACTTCTTCTCCAGGTGCCAACATCCTCCCATTCATCCTTACTACTGCACCAGCATTACCATCATGGTGCCTACAGACGATCATCATTTGCGTTTTCTCAGGTGCAAATGTTACTTGCCATCTATTTCCCCAAGCTGATATAGCTCTCAGCTGGTGATTGATGTAGCTTAGAGCAGCTGGCATTTCTTCTCTTGGATAAGTGAATGTCAGTGTACAGTCGTCTGCATATGCATGTGATTCTGGGATGAGATGAAGAAGGTCGTTGAAGTAAACATTCCATAACAATGGACCCAGCACGCTTCCTTGTGGAACACTTGCCCCAATAGGATGTCTTGCTGATTCCGTTCCATTGAGAACTACACTTAGAGATCTACCATGAAGGTAGTCACTGAGGAGACATAGCGTAGAGCCTGCAATTCCCAGTGCTTGAAGTTTTGCTAAGAGGCCGTGGTGCCACACCCGGTCGAAAGCGCCAGCAATGTCCAGTGCTACCACACAGCTGACTTTGGATTCATCTAGTGACTGGTGCCACTTAGTGGAGAGGTTTAACAACAGATCAGCAGCAGAGTAACCTTTCCTGAAGCCATATTGACGATCACAAAGTAGTGAGTGGTAGTCAAAAAACTCTGTCATTTGTCTTGAGATTATTGTCTCAAGGATCTTACCAGTGATTGACAGGAGTGACACTGGTCTGTAGTTGCTGATTTCTGCTCTGCTCTTCTTTTTGTGAACAGGGACTACATTCGCCTCTTTCCATAGAGAGGGCCATTTACACTGTACTGGGCAGTGCTGAAAGATGCGAGTTAGAGGTGCTGCTAGCTGGTCTGCACATCTTCTCAACAATCTTGGGCTTAACTTGTCTGGGCCCACAGCCTTTTCTTGGTCAAGCGATTTAAGTAGGAAATGCACCTCCTCCTGCCTTATTGTCACCACTGACAGTTTTGACACAGTTCTTGCAGCTAGCCAAGGAGGGTCCCTTGCTGGATCAGGAACTTGCATTTTGGTAGCAAAGTGTTCAGCAAAGAGGTCCGCCTTCTCTTGACTACTAGTAGAGGTGGTCCCATCCTGTCGATTTAGAGGTGGAATAAGTTCATCAGGCAGATAACCTTGTCTGTCCTTGACCAGGGACCACCAGGTTTTGGAGCCTACCCTACCTGATGCTAACTTTCTTTTAGTGTCCACCTCCCATTTACCAATGGCCCACTTTTGAACATCACCCATATGCCTACAGGCTTGCATGCGCAAGTTCCTGTTATAGGTGGTAGGATGTCTCTTATACCTTCGCCATGCTTTGTACTTAGCAGTAGCAGCCTCTCTACAACGAAAGCCAAACCAAGGCTGATCTGTAGGCTTCGTCACATATTGCCGGTGAGGAATGTGTTCTTGTTGTAGATTAAGAATGTGTCCAGTGAAGGCTTTCACTTGGTTGTCAACATCCCCTTGGAGAAGAGCATTCCAGTCGGTGGTGGCGAGCTCAGAGCAAAGGGCTGGCCAATTACCTCTTTCCCATAGCCAGGTTGTGCGTGTGGACTCCTCACCTCGTTCTGTTGGGATCTTAAGTGTCGTAAAAATAGCCTTGTGGTCAGACGATCCAACATAGCCGAGGGGTTGACAAGTGACTATGCCTTCTGCCAGATCACTCACTACTGGGTCAAGGGAGGAGCCAGAGATATGAGTAGGGAAATCAACAAAGTTTCTCATGTCAAACACTGCAAGAAGGTCATCAAAGTCCCTCTGTATAAGGTGCTGGTTGAGGTCACCAACAATTATAATATGTTGACAGTTGTGTTGTAGCAGAAGGGAGTCAATATTTTCCATTAGGAAGTTGATAGGGTCTGCATGTTGCCACTGAGGTCTGTACATTGCACATGCTAGTACAGAGGTACTAGTGTTTATACAGAGCTTGAAGAACATCATTTCAAGATGTGTAGGGGTGGCAACATCAATGTGCTGGGCATGAACACTTTTAGAGAAGCACACAGCAACACCTCCTCCTTGACCTTGCCTGTCTCTTCTCATCCATGAGGTGTAGCCAGCAATTCTTGCAAAATTTTCTGGAGTCCTGTCATCCAAAAATGTTTCAACAACAGCTATCATGTCGGGACGTCGAGTGTTCACAAAACTATGTGTGAGCTCTCCAACATTAGTAATGAAACCTCTAATGTTGGCCGGCAGGATGCTGATAGACTGGCTCCTCATGATGAAGTGGTCAGCTTGAGGTGGTGGGTGTGTAGGGAATGTAAGGTGCCTGCCCTTGTGAGAGGTAGGGTACTGAGGCAGCTGCAGGGATGTAGGTCTGTGGTCTTGTATAAGGCGCAATCCCACCTGCTGGGCTGGGATAGGAGTAGCTAAGTGGGTGACGTGTGAGAGTGTTCACCAATTCAGAGATCCTGCTGGTTTGTTCTGAGAACAGGTCTCTAAACAGGTGGCCCTGTCTGTCAAGTTCCTTTTTCTTCCGACACTGGTCCTCCTTATGTCCTTTCTTGTAGCAGTAATTACACCTGGTATCTCGCAGGCAGTTGTTGGCAGTGTGCCCCTTCCGGTGACAGCGAGAGCACAGCCTAGGTGCCTGGGAGGGTGGACTAGGATTTGTTGCACCTCCTGAGTTTTGCAGATTTGTCCTCAGATTCTGCCGCTGGAACTGTGTTAGTGGAGGGTGAGACGGCTGTAGATGTCTTCCTCCTCCACGTCCTCCTCCACGTCCTCTGCCCCGTCCTCTACCAGTTCTGACAGATGTGTCACTGCTGTTCGTACTTCGGCGCAGTAGGTGATCAGGTGCAGTGATAGTTCCCTGATAATTAACTGCACCGTTCTCTGGTGGAGAAACTCCTGGCTCAGAACTTGCTGACGAAGCACTGCTACCAGATTCTAGAATAGTATCGGCAGGTGTGCTGACAGGTGTAGGATCAGAGATGGTATGTGCACTGTCAAGTAGACTGGCAGTGGCTGAAGCAGAGATGTCAGGTGTAGGAGAATTAACAGATCCAAGGCTTCCCTCGTTGCTGGGAAGAGGATTTGTTCCCTCTGTGGTGGTCAGAGGAATTGTGTTAGGATTCCCAAAGGTAGTGTTTTGAACTCTGTCAGTCTGTGGGACCTTAGCGATGACAGAATCCCACCAGTTGTTTACCCCTGAGTTAAGCTCAGTGTGGGACTTCCAGTCTTTGTCAATAGTGTCACCATCAGCTGAGCAGCTTATGTCACTTGATGCAGGCTTGCACTGGCCTTCTACAATAGGTTGTAGGTTATCTAATGGTTTGAGGAGCTCATGAAGTGCTTCCCTGTGATGAATTATCTTAGCTGCAACTTTACAACACAGCCCAAGAGGGCAGTCTTGATCTTTGGACAGGAGTCCCTGAGGTAGGACTTCTGAACCTTCCTCCTGTAGCTCCAGGCTTGTATCCACATATACCACAGGATTATGGATATCCTTAAATTTTCTGAAATTTTCAACCTGGCTGCAACAAAATTCTTCTTCTGGAATGCAATCTGTGTGGCAGTAGTTGGAACAAGTAGGCTCCTTACATCTAAGAAGAATTTTGTCCCTTGTGGTATACCCACAAACACTGCAGTAACTACTGGGACAATAGCCAGATAGCGTAGATATTCTTGCTATTTTGCGGTGTGAAGTCATCCCAGAGGAGGCTTGTAGGTTTGAAGTTCACAGGAGAGAGAGAGGGTGGGTGGTGATGTCGTGGGTGGGGTGGAGTGTCGTGGGAGGGGGTGTTTATAGCCGGGTGGGTAGTGAGGGCGGGCGGCAGTGGGCCACTAGCTGGAAGTGTTGCCTTCTCACTATCACTTAATAAACACTGTTTATGCTATCCACTTTTCCACTAATCACTGTGTTGCATTGTACCAGCCACGTTGTTATAAAACACCAGATGCTAGTACATAGCACAAAACACATATATTAGACGCTCACTCTGAAGGCAATAGTGAAGTTACTCCTAAGGCCTGCCGCTGTCCCCTCACTCACACCATGTCTTCACCATACCACACTTAATATCTCTCTCTCTGTCTCTCTCTCTGTCTCTGTCTCTGTCTCTCTCTCTCTCTCTCTCTCTCTCTCTCTCTCTCTCTCTCTCTCTCTCTCTCTCTCTCTCTCTCTCTCTCTCTCTTTCTCTCACCTAAGAAAAAAAAAAAAAAAGATGGTGGGGACTCGCAGGAACCAGCGATTAGATGAGAATGGTTCTGGTAGGGAGGAGTGGATGGAGGAGCAGTGGAAAAGGATGGAACAAGAGTGGGAGAGAAAATTAGGAGAGCTTTCTGAAAAAATGGAGAAAGAGCTCTCTGTGAAACTCGAAAAGAGGTTGGAGAAGGAGACAAAGAATTGGGAGGCACAAGTCGAAACTGCAGTGGCCAGGTTAAGGGTTCTAGAAGTTGAGATAAATAGGCTGAAGCGAGTTACAGGGGCAGTGACCAGAGAAGACACAGTATATGAAGCTGAGAGGCCGAACAGGAAGGAAGGAGATATGAATTATGCTAAGGTCATATCAGCCTGCCAAGAAGGACCAAGGAGTGAAAGGGAAGAACAGCTGGGTGCAGATGGAGAGGGTGATAGGTCGAATGCTGGGGCACAACCATGCTACCAAGAGCCACTGGAAAAGTCAAGGGAGAAAATGACCACATACAGACAGGATCCAGAGTCACAGAGGGTGAGGCAATGGGAGAAGGAAAGGGCAAAATCAGTGTTTATCCATGGGCTTCAGGAGAGAGAGGAAAGGACACACACTGAAAGGCAGCAGGAAGAAAGAAATGAGATTGAGAAAATCATCATGGAAATAGGTGAAGAAGAGATGGACGAGATTGCAAATTTTCAGAGAATAGGGGGATACTTGAAAGGAGCTAGGAAAGGAGACAAGGATGGAACCAGCAGAGGTCAGTCAGAGCAAAACAGAGCAGCAATGCCAAGCTCACACACAACTTTCCTCAGAACCCCACAACCTATCACACCATCCCAACACACACTACAATCCATACCCACAGCTTCCACCCAACCCCCAACCATAGAATCCCACAGTATGCTACCAGGTCTCCCACCCTCACAGGCCCCCCCAAACCACAGTGTTGCAAAGGAAACTGAAGGTATGGTACACAAACGCTGATGGAATAACAAATAAGTGGGAGGAGTGGCACGAAAGAGTCAAAGAGGCATCACCGGACATCATAGCTCTCACAGAAACCAAGCTTACAGGTATGATAACAGATGCCATCTTTCCAACGGGAAACCAGATCCTGAGGAAAGACAGAGGGAACAGGGGGGGTGGAGGAATGGCACTGCTGATCAAAAACCGATGGAATTGTGATGAGCTGGAGAGAGGAGACAGGGGAGAAGAAAGTGATTACATAGCGGAAACACTTCACTCTGGAGGTCCCAAGGTGGTAATTGCAGTGATGTATAACCCACCACAGAACAGCAGGAGGCCAAAGCAAGAGTACGACGAGAGCAATAGAGCAATGGTTGACACACTGGCTGCAGTGGACAGAAGAGCTCATGCATGCAGAGCAAAGCTCCTGATCATGGGTGACTTTAAATTTGTCTATGTTTCGTTCGGGGCAGCGGTTATTCGGATGATGTGCACCTCAGGCAAATCGCTTGGAAATATGCGTGCCTTCTTTCACGGAGGTTTGCATACTTTTCACTTAGACATCTTTTCCACTCTCCGATTTTCTTAAATGAACATTTGCTGGGTCTAATTTCCAGTAGTGAACTGTCAGACTAATTTTTATTCTTTCCTGGTTTGCTCCGGTTTGTTTTCTCCTCATTTATTTTGCATCATCTATAAAGAGGGGACACCTCTGACTCGATTTTCTCTGTCATATTACTGACATACCCAAGAATAAAGTCTGGTCAAAGAACTGATCACTGTGCCGTCCCTTTCGTCACTCTCGCCCATTCCGAAATTTCTTCCCTACCAATAACTCGTTGCTTCCACTGTTGTGTTTTACCTGTAATTCCTGCCTTCACCTCTAGCTTTTCAGCAAACGTTTTGTGGGGTACTGTATCGAACGCTTCTTAAAATCCAAATATATACAGTCCATACATCGTTCTTTGAGTTAACTTACCTGACCATATCATAGAAATCGAGCAAATTTGTTAGACAGAATTTACCATCGAGACCGTGTTTGTTGTTATTTCTAGGCTCTCTAATACTTTTCTTTTGACACTTTTCTTTATAATCTTTCATAATATGCATGTTGGTGAAATTGGCCTCTAATGCAGTGCCACCTCTGTCACCTATTTTTAAGTCTTGGCACTACATTCGCTATTTTCCAGACTTCTCACGGTTGCCCTGTTTCAGTTTATATGTCAGAGGCCATTAAAACCCATGGAAATATTGTCTGATTCGCATTGCAGTCAAAATATTTTCTTCACATTACCTTCTGTTATCTATATTGTGTCTAGTTCTCGTTCTTGTGTTCTGTTACTTTGACTCTCTGGCAGTGTTCCTGATTCCATTGAGATAACCTCCCTAAATCTTTTCTTCTTCTTAAAGACTTCCTGGTCACTCTTAGTAAGCTTCCCTCCTTTCTTTAGCGTCATTACTCGGTCCTTTCTCTCGAAGTGCCTTTATATCAACTTTGGCTCAGTTATGGCTTTTGATGCCACAAATATTTATTGCTGGCATTTGTGACTGTTTCCCTGTTCTCTGTTTCTCTTTGCTTCCTGAATGTCTTCCATGCTATTATACAGTTTAATGAAATTGGAAAATTTAGACAAATACAGCCCAATAACAACACTAACCCTACGTTCAAAAACACACTGATACTAAACGTTTGAAGTCGGTTAGAAGAGACATTCTGTATTTATTGCGCATATTGCAATGATTCGAAGTTCATTTAAACTAGTTCAGTATATGGATAATTTTGCTCCTACAAATAATAATCTTATTGATTAGCATCCGGTCTTTACGATGCATCAGCCATTAAATATTGCAGCTGCTCCAAAGATTTAACAGGAAATTTTGTTTGCACTCTTTACAAATAAAACTGACAGAATAATGAATACACACATGGAAAACAATCACAATCCTCACACCAATGTTCATAGTGTGAAGCTGCTCAGAAAAGGTTCCTTAAGTTATAGCATGGTTAATCCAATGTCAGGAATTGGCTATATGAAACTGATCAGAGATCACCTATATAAGCCAATAATTGCAGTAAACTGAACCTCTATTACAGTAAAAATTAACCGAAAATTTGAAGCCGAATAGACGAGGCGTTAAGTTATAAACGACAGCTTGGAGAGAAAAAATTAGTAAGAAATCATTGAAACGCTTGAAGGTACCTCACTGGAATGCCTAATTATAGAATTTAAGGGCTGACTAAGCTTGTGAAAATTAAAAAAAAAAAAAGTAATGAAAACACGAGTTTTCATCATTTCTCAATTTTCCTTTTTACAGTAATTTTTAATTTAAAATTCTCTCTAGTTCTAAGATAAAAAAAATATATGATTTAATGTATTTTAAGGGCCCAGTTTGATATAGTTTTGGTTGAAGTCTTTTATTTGTCAGTTTTCCATGGCTCGTGTGAGTTCTTCTAGCTGTCTCTGCTGTTGTGGCCACCGTTGTCCTGTTGCTGTCCTTCCATTCTTGCCTCAGTGTCCTGGTGTTAGTTGGTGGGTTGAACATCCTTACTATCATCACACTGGTTCCCCCATTTCTAGGTGCCCCAATAATGTTGTCATTCGACCGCTCTCCATTTATTCTGTTCATCTCCTCAAAGATCCGGTAGTCCCTGATCAGCAGTGTTACTCATCCACCTCCTCTGTTTCCTCTGTCTTTTCTCATTATTTGATATCTTTCTGTGAAAAAAAACATCTGTAATAACCATGAACTTATTCCTGGTTTTTGCTACATTATCTAGGGAAGCCTGTGATATTCACTCTTTCCATTTATTACTCTTATTCATTATCCTATTTGCATTAATATACCACATTTTCAATTTCATTTCCATTACTGTGATCATCCCGTCTTTGATTGTTCCTTATTATCTCCCTTAGTTGTTACCTCTCCTGTATTGTGTCCCTGTCGAGAAGCACACAATGACATCTGTCGGTCCCCCATCAATAGTGATTTCTGCCTCAAGATACGATCTGGTTTACTCGTGTTAACCCTAATACTCTCTTCACCTCACTCCTTCCCTTCATATCTTCCAGCTCTGTCTTTATCTTATGGTTCCTTCCTTCCAATACTCTCTTCATCTCATCCTCCATTTTTTTCCCCACTCTTCATCCATCATGTGTTTAAACTCAGCCATGAACATATCAATCTGCCATGGACTTCCTGGCCGAACCTCTGCACCAACGTTCCCCCGTTTATTGGTCTAACGTTTCCCATTTCCCTCTTCTTGAGTTTTGCCGCTGCCCAGAGTGAGGGGAAAAACTTTCTAACTGCCCTACTCGGCTTGTGAGTGTATGCCTGTGTGTGTACTCACCTAGTTGAGGTTGCAAGGGTCGAGTCCGAGCTCCTGGCCCCGCCTCTTTATTGGTCGCAACTAGGTCACTCTCCCTGAACCGTGATCTTTATCATACCTCGGCTTAAAGCTATGTATGGATCCTGCCTCCACTACATCGCTTCCCAAACTATTCCACTTACTGACTACTCTGTGGCTGAAGAAATACTTCCTAACATCCCTGTGATTCATCTGTGTCTTCAACTTCCAACTGTGTCCCCTTGTTACTGTGTCCAATCTCTGGAACATCCTGTCTTTGTCCACCTTGTCAGTTCCTCTCAGTATTTTGTATGTCGTTGTCATGTCCCCCTATCTCTCCTGTCCTCCAGTGTCGTCAGGTTGATTTCCCTTAACCTCTCCTCGTAAGACACCTCTTAGCTCTGGGACTAGTCTTGTTGCAAACCTTTGCACTTTCTCTAGTTTCTTTATGTGCTTGGCTAGGTGTGGGTTCCAAACTTGTGCCGCATACTCCAATATGAGCCTAACGTACACGGTGTACAGGGTCCTGAACGATTCCTTATTAAGGTGTCGGAATGCTGTTCTCAGGTTTGCTAGGCGCCCATATGCTGCAGCAGTTATTTGGTTGATGTGCCCTTCAGGAGATGTGCCTGGTGTTATACTCACCCCAAGATCTTTTTCCTTGAGTGAGGTATGTAGTCTCTGGCCCCCTAGACTGTACTCCGTCTGCGGTCTTCTTTGCCATTCCCCAATCTTCATGACTTTGCACTTGATGGGATTGAACTCCAGGAGCCAATTGCTGGACCAGGTCTTCAGCGTGTCCAGATCTCTTTGTAGTTCTGCCTGGCCTTCGATCGAGTGAATTCTTCTCATCAACTTCACGCCATCTGCAAACAGGGACACCTCAGAGTCTATTCCTTCCGTCATGTCGTTCACAAATACCAGAAACAGCACTGGTACTAGGACTGACCGCTGTGGGACCCCGTTGGTCACAGGTGCCCACTCTGACACCTCGCCACGTACCATGACTCGCTGCTGTCTTCCTTACAAGTATTCCCTGATCCATTGTAGTGCCTTCCCTGTTATCCCTGCTTGGTCCTCCAGTTTTTGCACTAATCTCTTGTGTGGTACTCTGTCAAACGCCTTCTTGCAGTCCAAGAATATGCAATACACCCACCCCTCCCTCTCTTGTCTTACTGCTGTCACCATGTCAAAGAACTCCAGTAGGTTTGTGACACAGGATTTCGCATCCCTGAAACCATGTTGGCTGCTGTTGATGAGATCATTCCTTTCTAGGTGTTCCACCACTCTTCTCCTGATAATCTTCTCCATGATTTTGCATACTATACATGTCAGTGACACTGGTCTGTAGTTTAGTGCTTCATGTCTGTCTCCTTTTTTAAAGATTGGGACTACATTTGCTGTCTTCCATGCCTCAGGCAATCTCCCTGTTTCGATAGATGTATTGAATATTGTTGTTAGGGGTACACATAGCCCCTCTGCTCCCTCTCTCAGGACCCATGGGGAGATGTTATCTTGCCCCATTGTCTTTGAGGTATCTAGCTCTCTCAGAAGCCTCTTCACTTCTTCCTCGGTTGTGTGTACTGTGTCCAGCACTTGGTGGTGTGCCCCACCTTTCCGTCTTTCTGGAGCCCCTTCTGACTCCTCTGTGAACACTTCTTTGAATCTCTTGTTGAGTTCCTCACATACTTCACGGTCATTTCTTGTTGTCTCTCCTCCTTCCTTCCTTAGCCTGATAACCTGGTCCTTGACTGTTGTTTTCCTCCTGATATGGCTGTATAACAGTTATGGGTCAGATTTGGCTTTTGCTGCTATGTCGTTTTCATATTGTCGTTGGGCCTCCCTTCTTATCTGTGCATATTCGTTTCTGGCTCTACGACTGCTCTCGTTATTCTCCTGGGACCTTTGCCTTCTATATTTCTTCCATTCCCTAGCACACTTGGTTTTTGCCTCCCTCCACCTTTGGGTGAACCATGGGCTCATCCTGGCTTTTTCATTATTCCTGTTACCCTTGGGTACAAACCTCTCCTCAGCCTCCTTGTATATTGTTGCTACATATTCCATCATCTCATTAACTGGCGTCCCTGCCAGTTCTCTGTCCCACTGAGCCTCGTTCAGGAAGTTCCTCATTCCCATGTAGTCCCCTTTCTTGTAGTCTGGCTTCATTCGTCCTGGCCTTCCTGCTTCTCCCTCCACTTGTAGCTCTACTGTGTATTCGAAGCTTAAACCACGTGATCGCTGGCCCCAAGGGGTCTTTCATATGTGATGTCCTCGATATCTGCACTACTCAAGGTGAATACTAAGTCCAGTTTTGCTGGGTCATCCTCTCCTCTCTCTCTTGTAGTGTCCCTTACGTTTTGGTGCATGAAGTTTTCCAGTACCACCTCCATCATCTTAGCCCCCCATGTATCTTAGCCCCCATGTGGCTCCATGTTCTCCCAATCGATCTCCTTGTGGTTAAGGGGCAGCTTTCAGTAATATCTACAAGGAAGCAGTCAAGACCTTATTCATGGCGTATGTCAGGTCCATCTGAGAGTACGCAGTGCCAGTGTGGAACCCACATCTAGAAAAAGTGAAAAGGTTTGCAAGGGAACTACTGTAGTTCCAGAGATGAGGGGTATGAACTACGAGGAGAGGATACAGGAGCTGAACTAGATGACACCAGAGGACAAAAACTCACGAGATGACAGGGTATTTCAAAGCAATTCTGTGAAGTGAAGAAACGACCTTGACAACAAAGAGGTATAGCAGAGTCTATACATAGCTTGAAGAATAAATATAATGAGGATCACACTGTGTGTATGTGTGTATGTGTGTGTACTCACCTAGTTGTACTCACCTAGTTGAGGTTGCAGGGGTCGAGTCCAAGCTCCTGGCCCCGCCTCTTCACTGGTCGCTACTAGGTCACTCTCCTTGAACCGTGTACTTTATGATACCTCTGCTTAAAGCTATGTATGGATCCTGCCTCCACTACATCAGCTACTCTGTGGCTGAAGAAGTACTTCCTAACATCCCTGTGATTAGTCTGTGTCTTCAACTTCCAACTGTGTCCCCTTGTTGCTGTGTCCAATCTCTGGAAAATCCTGTCTTTGTCCACCTTGTCAATTCCTCTCAGTATTTTGTATGTCGTCATCATGTCCCCTTTATCTCTCCTGTCCTCCAGTGTCGTCAGGTTGATTTCCCTTAACCTCTCCTCGTAGGACATACCTCTTAGCTCTGGGACTAGTCTTGTTGCAAACTTTTGCACTTTCTCTATTTTTTACGTGCTTGGCTAGGTGTGGGTTCCAAACTGGTGTCGCATACTCCAATATGGGCCTAACGTACACAGTGTACAGGGTCCTGAACGATTCTTCATTAATTAAGATGTCGAATGCTGTTCTTAGGTTTGCTAGGCACCCATATGCTGCAGTAGCTATTTGGTTGATGTGCACCTCAGGAGATGTGCCTGGTGTTATACTCACCCCAAGATCTTCTTCCTTGAGTGAAGTTTGTAGTCTCTGGTCCCCTATACTCCGTCTGCGGTCTTCTTTGCTCTTCCCCAATCTTCATGACTTTGCACTTGATGGGGTTGAACTCCAGGAGCCAATTGCTGGACCAGGTTTGCAGCCTGTCCTGATCCCCTTTGTAGTTCTGCCTGGTCTTTCGTCCGAATGAATTCTTCTCATCAACTTCACATCATCTGCAAACAGGGACACTTCAGAGTCTATTCCTTCCATCATGTCGTGCACAAAGACCAGAAATAGCACTGGTCCTAGGACTGACTCCTGTGGGGCCCCACTCGTTACAGTTGCCCACTCTGACACCTCGCCACGTACCATGACTCGCTGCTGTCTTCCTGACAAGTATTCCCTGATCCATTGTAGTGCCTTCCCTGTTATCCCTGCCTGGTCCTCCAGTTTTTGCACTAATCTCTTGTTTGGAACTGTTTCAAACGCCTTCTTACAGTCCAAGAAAATGCAATCTTCCTACCCGTCTCTCTCTTGTCTTACTGCTGTCACCCTGTCACTGAACTCCAGTAGGTTTGTGACACAGAAACTCCCGTCCCTGAAACAATGTTGGCTGCTGTTTATGACATCATTCCTTTCTAGATGTTCCACCACACTTCTCCTGATAATCTTCTCCATGATTTTGCATACTATAAATGTCAGTGACACTGGACTGTAGTTTAGTGCTTCATATGTCTCTTTTTTTAAAAATTGGGACTACATTTGCTGTCTTCCATACCTCAGGTAATCTCCCTGTTTCGATAGATGTGTTGAATATTGTTGTTAGTGGTACACATAGCCCCTCTGCTCCCTCTCTCAGGACCCATGGAGAGATGTTATCCAGCCCCATCGCCTTTGAGGTATCTAGCTCATTCAGAAGTCTCTTCACTTATTCCTTGGTTGTTTGTATTGTGTCCAACACTTGGTGGTGAACCCCACTTCTCCATTTTTCTGGAGTCCCTTCTGTCTCCTCCTTCCTTCCTTCCTGTGTGTGTGTGTGTGTGTGTGTGTGTGTGTGTGTGTGTGTGTGTGTGTGTGTGTGTGTGTGTGTGTGTGTGTGTGTGTGTGTGTGTGTGTGTGTGTCTGTACTCACCTAATTGTGGTTGCAGGGGTCGAGACTCAGCTCCTGCCCCGCCTCTTCACTGATCGCTACAAGGTCCTCTCCCTCTCTGCTTCCTAAGCTTTGTCATACCTCTTCTTAAAACTATATATGGTTCCTGCCTCCACTACATCACTTGCTAGGCTATTCCACTTCCTGACGACTCTATGACTGAAGAAATACTTCCTAACTTCCCTGTGACTTGTCTGAGTCTTCAGCTTCCAGTTGTGACCCCTTGTTTCTGTGTCCCCTCTCTGGAGCATCCTATCTCTGTCCACCTTGTCTATTCCCCGCAGTATCTTGTATGTCGTTATCATGTCTCCCCAGACCCTTCTGTCCTCTAGTGTCGTCAGTCCGATTTCCCTCAACCTTTCCTCGTACGACATTCCCCTGAGCTCTGGGACCAGCCTTGTTGCAAACCTTTGTACTTTCTCTAACTTCTTGACGTGCTTGACCAGGTGTGGGTTCCAGACTGGTGCTGCATACTCCAGTATGGGCCTAACATACACAGTGTACAGTGTTTTCAACGATTCCTTATTAAGGTATCGGAACGCTATTCTCAGGTTTGCCAGGCGCCCGTATGCTGCAGTAGTTATTTGGCTGATGTGTGCCTCCGGTGACGTGCTCTGTGTTATCGTCACCCCAAGGTCTTTCTCCCTTTGTGAGGTCTGTAGTCTTTGTCCATCTAGCCTATACTCTGTCTGCGGTCTTCTTTGCCCCTCCCCAATCTTCATGACTTTGCATTTGGCAGGGTTGAATTCGAGAAGCCAGTTTCTGGACCACATATCCAGCCTGTCCAGGTCTCTTTACAGTCCTGCCTCATCCTCATCCGATTTAATTCTTCTCATTAGCTTCACATCATCTGCGAATAGGGACACTTCAGAGTCTATTCCTTCCATCACATCGTCCGCATGTATCAAAAATAGCACTGGTCCTAGAACTTACCTCTGTGGGACCCCGCTCATCACAGGCGCCCACTGTGATACCTCTTCACGTAACATGACTCGTTGTTGCCTCCCTGTCAGGTATTCCCTGATCTATTGCAGTGCCCTCCCTGTTATATGCGATGATCCTCCAGCTTCTCCACTAATCTCTTGTGGGGAACTGTGTCAAAGGCCTTCCTGCAGTCTAGGAAAATGCAATCAACCCACCCCTCTCTCGCGTGTCTTACTTCTGTTACCTTGTCATAAAACTCCAGAAGGTTTGTGACACAGGATTTGCCTTCCATGAACCCACGCTGGTTTTCATTTATAATCTTGTTCCGTTTTAGGTGTTCCACCACTTCCCTCCTGATAATCTTCTCCATGACTTTGCACACAATACATGTCAGAGATACAGGTCTGTAGTTTAGTGCCTCATTTCTGTTTCCTATCTTAAATATGGGGACTACATTTGCTGTCTTCCATTTCTCAGGTAGTTGCCCAGTTTCAAGGGATGTGTTGAAGATTGTGGTTAGGGGCACGCACAGCATATCTGCTCCTTCTCTAAGGACCCACGGGGAGATGCTGTCCGGTCCCATCGCCTTTGAGGTATCAAGGTCACTTAGCAGCTTCTTCACCTCCTCCTCGGTTGTTCGTATGTCATCCAACACTTGTTGGTATATTCCGCCTTGATGTTCCCTTCTGTGTTGTCTTCCCAGAGCCCTTCCTGTCTCTACTGTAAAAACTTCCTTAAATCTCCTGTTTGGCTCCTCACATACCTCCTGATCATTTCTTGTGAGTTCTCCACATTCTGTCCTCAGTCTGATCACCTGGTCTTTGACTGTTGTCTTCCTCCTGATGTGGCTATACAACAGTTTCGGGTCAGTCTTGATTTTCGATGCTATGTTATTTTCATACTGTTGCTGGGCCTCGCTCCTTACCTGTGCATACTCGTTCCTGGCTCTGCGACTGATCTCCCTATTTTCATGTGTTCTCTGCCTTCTGTACTTTTTCCATTCTCTATTGCACTTTGTTTTTGCCTCCTTACACCGTTGGGTAAACCAGGGGCTCGTTCTGTCTTCCCATTGTTTCTGTTGCCCTTGGGAATAAACCTTTCCACCGCCTCCTTGCATTTTGTTGTTACATATTCCATCATTTCATTTACTGGCTTTCCTGCCAGTTCTCCATCCCACGGAACCTCCTACAGGAAGTTCCTCAACCCTATGTAGTCCCCTCTTTTATAGTCTGGCTTTTCTCATTCAACTCCTGTTACTCTATCCACTTGCAACTCTACTTTGTATTCAAAGCACAGAACCACGTGGTCAATAGCTCCTAGGGGACTCTCATATGTGATGTCCTCAATGTCTGAACTGCCCAGGGTGAACACAAGGTCCAATCTTGCTGGTTCATCCTCCCCTCTCACTCTGGTAGTGTCCTTAACATGTTGGTGCATGAGGTTTTCCAGCACCACATCCAACATCTTGGCTCTGCATGTTTCGGGACCCCCACGTGGCTCCAGGTTTTCCCAGTCAATCTCCCTGTGGTTGAAATCCCCCATAACCAGCAACTTTGCTCTGCTGGAGTGAGCTCTTCTTGCCACCTCAGCAAGTGTGTCCACCATTGGTCTGTTGCTCTCTTCATATTCCTCTCTTGACCTCCTGCAGTTCTGTGGTGGATTATACATCACTGCAATGACCACCTTGTGCTCCCCAGACTGAAGTGTACCTACTATGTAGTCCCTTTCTCCTGTCTCGTTTATGCCTCCCATTTTCTCGAATTTCCATCGGTTTTTTACGAGCAGATCAACCCCTCCTCCCCCTCTGCCCCTTCTATCTTTCCTCATGATCTGGTATCCTGGTAAGAAGATTGCATCTGTTATTGTCTCCGTGAGTTTTGTTTCTGTAACTGCTATGATGTCTGGGGACTTCTCATTGATTCGTTCTTGCAATTCCTCATATTTATTTGTTAATCCATCCGCATTTGTGTACCAAACTTTCAACTTCTGTTCTAATACTGTAACTGTGGTCCTGGGGGAATACTGGGGTTGGGAGGGCAGGAGCTCTGG
>NC_091363.1:18134081-18234081 GCF_038502225.1 Cherax quadricarinatus | reverse complement strand
GTGGCTGTACAACAGTTTCGGGTCAGATTTGGCTTTCGCTGCTATGTCATTTTCATATTGTCTTTGGGCCTCCCTTCTTATCTGTGCATATTCGTTTCTGGCTCTACGACTGTTCTCCTTATTCTCCTGGGTCCTTTGCCTTCTATATTTCTTCCATTCCCTAGCACACTTGGTTTTTGCCTCCCTGCACCTTTGGGTAAACCATGGGCTCATCCTGGCTTTTTCATTATTCCTGTTACCCTTGGGTACAAACCTCTCCTCAGCCTCCTTGCATTTTGTTGCTACATATTCCATCATCTCATTAACTGGCTTCCCTGCCAGTTCTCTGTCCCACTGAACCCCGTTCAGGTAGTTCCTCATTCCTGTGTAGTCCCCTTTCTTGTAGTTTGGCTTCATTCGTCCTGGCCTTCCTGCTTCTCTCTCCACTTGTAGCTCTACTGTGTATTCGAAGCTTAAAACCACATGGTCACTGGCCCCAAGGGGTCTTTCATATGTGATGTCCTCGATATCTGCACTACTCAAGGTGAATACTAAGTCCAGCCTTGCTGGTTCATCCTCTCCTCTCTCTCTCTTGTAGTGTCCCTTACGTGTTGGCACATGAAGTTTTCCAGTACCACCTCCATCATCTTAGCCCTCCATGTATCTTGGCCTCCATGCGGGTCCAAGTTCTCCCAATCGATCTCCTTGTGGTTAAAGTCACCCATGATCAGGAGCTTTGCCCTGCATGCATGAGCTCTTCTGGCCACTCTAGCCAGTGTGTCAACCATCGCTCTATTGCTCTCGTCGTACTCTTGCCTTGGCCTCCTGCTGTTCTGTGGTGGGTTATACATCACTGCTATTACCACCTTGGGACCTCCAGAGTGAAGTGTTCCCGCTATGTAATCACTTTCTTCTCCGCTGTCTCCTCTCTCCAGCTCATCAAAATTCCAGCGATTTTTGATCAGCAATGCCACTCCTCCACCCCCCCCTGTTCCCTCTGTGTGTGTGTGTGTGTGTGTGTGTGTGTGTGTGTGTGTGTGTGTGTGTGTGTGTGTGTGTGTGTGTGTGTGTGTGTGTGTGGTGTATATGTGGTGTGTGTGTGTGTGTGTATGTGTGTGTGTGTGTGTGTGTGTGTGTGTGTGTGTGTGTGTGTGTGTGTGTGTGTGTGTGTGTGTGTGTGTGTGTGTGTGTGTGTGTGTGTGTGTGTGTGTGTGTGTGTGTGTGTGTGTGTGTGTGTGTGTGTGTGTGTGTGTGTGTGTGTGTGTGTGTGTATATAATCTAAAGAACTGGAGATCTGTCCGTCAAGTTCCTTTTTCTTACCACTATGGTCCTCCTGATTTCCCTTTTTGTTACAGTAATTGCATATGACATCTCGCAGAGTTAGCGGTGTTCCCTCTTATGTGACAGCGGGAGCACTGCCTAGGTGCCTGGGAAGGTGGATACCTATTCAGAACATAAGAAAGATGAAACACTGCAGCAGGCCTACTGGCCCATGCGAGGCAGCTCTAAGTCACCTCCCGGCTTAAACCAATGACCTTTCTAGTAAGGTCAGGTCACATCCACTTAAAGAAGGGGCATGGCATCAAACCTTTCAGCACAAGGTAGTCAGGTCCAAATCACACCCACCCACACCCTCTAATGCATTTATCTAACCTATTTTTAAAACTACATTACGTCTTATCTTCTGTGACGGTACTCGAGAGTTTGTTCCACTCATCCACAACTCTATTACCAAACCTGTGCTTTCATATATCCTTCCTGAATCCGAATTTTTCCTATTTAAAACCATTGCTGTGAGTCCTGTCTTGGCTAGATATTTTTAGCACGCTACTTACATCCCCTTTATTTATTCCTGTTTTCCATTTATATACCACAGTCATTTTTCCCCTAATTCTACGCCTTTCTAGAGAGTGCAGATTCAGGGCCCTCAGTCTCTCCTCATAGCGAAGATTTCTGATACATGGGATCAACTTTGTCATCCTCGTCATCTGGTCTCTCTAGTACAGTGACCAGAACTGTGCAGCATAATCTAAATGAGGCCTAGTCAGAGATATATAGAGTTGAAGAACAACCTGAGCACTCTATTATTTATGCTCCTTGATATGAAGCCAAGGATTCTGTTCGCTTTATTGCGAACACTTATATACTGCTGTCTTGATTTTAGATTGCTGCTAACCAGAACTCCCAAATCCTTTTCGCAATCAGTAATATTAAGATCAAAATTATTTAGTTTATATGCGGCATGGTTATTTTCTAGTCCAATGTTTAGAACTTTGCATTTGTCTATATTAAACTGCATTTGCCACTTCGACCATTGCATCAGTCAATTAAAATCTTCCTGGAGTGCTCTAATGTCCTCATTTGAATGAATTAGGCGACCTATTTTGGTATCATTAGCAAACTTGCTTATGTCGCTATTTATTCCGTCATCAATGTCGTTTATATAAATTGTGAACGAAGGGCCCAACACTGACCCTTGTGAAACATCACTCGTTACACGCCCCAATCTGAATTCACCCCATTGATGCCAATTCTCTACTGCCTATCTTTGTAGAAGAATGGTTCAGAGAACCGACATGTTGATAAATTAGACACATGTGCAACTCTTGGGTATCTTTATTGAGGAAACGTTTCGCCACACAGTGGCTTCATCAGTCCATACGTTTCTCCTACGTGTGGACTGATGAAGCCACTGTGTGGCGAAACGTTTCCTCAATAAAGATACCCAAGAGTTGCACATGTATCTAATTTATCTACTGCCTATCTGTCAACCACGCCTCTACCCAGGAAAAAAATTCTCCTCTTCCGTATGCTTTAATTTTCCTCAATAGACTCTGATGTGGAACTCTATCAAAAGCCTTACTGAAGTCCACATACACAATATCATATTCATTATCATGATCTATCTCCTCAAGTACCTTGGTGAAAAAAGTTAATAAATTCGTAAGGCAGGAACACCCCTTTGTAAAACCGTGCTGAAAGTCATTAATCAGTTTATGCCTTTCAAGATGGCTACAAATTCCCTCGGTAATTATTGATTTCATAAATTTTCCCACTATGGAGGTAAGGCTTATTGGTCTATAGTTCGAAGCTAAGGACCTGTTTCCTGCCTTGGAATAGGTATTACATTTGCCATTTTCCACAGATCACTACAAACTGCCAGTTTGTAGTGATATGTTGAAAAGACTTGCTAAAAGTTTGCTAAGATCTTATTTACATTCCTCTAAAATCCTTGCAAACAGTACATCAGGGCCTGGGATTTGTTTGGTTTTAATTTCTCTATTTATCTGAGGACTATGTCACTTGTTACCCTAATCGTGCATAGTTTATTATCCTCCTGTTTTGCTGGTGATTCAGCAGTTGATTTCTCTGTAGGTTATGCTGCTGGTAACCTGATGATCATGTACCTAGTGAGCATTTTCCCAAGACTGTGCAGGTGGAAAGTGAGACGGCTGTAGGTGGCTACCTCTTTCTCTTCGGTATCCTCTTCCATACCCTAGTCCAGCTCTTGTTTAGTTGCAGTGCAGACAAGTTCAATATTAACTGTCCCAGTCTCTGGTGGAGAAGAATCAGAATCGGCAATGGTAGATGAACACTGCCACCAGGTGTACCAGCAAGTAATGGATCGGTGGTGGCAAGCGTACTGTCAGGTGTAGCAGGGGAGCTGACAGATTCAGGGATCTGCTTCATTACCCAGAAGCAGTGTTCTGAGCTATATCTACTTGTGGGGTTATAGTGCTGACAGATTTCCACCAGGTAGTTGCTGCTGAGTTAATCCCAGTGTGAGTATTCTAGGCCTTGTCAATAGTGTCAGCACCAGCTGAGCAATATACGTCCCTGGAAGTTGGCCTGCTCTGACCTTCTACGATAGATTGAAGCAAATCTGATGATTCAAGGAGCTCATGAAGAGATTCCCTTTAATGGAATATCTGAGCTGCAACTTTACAACACATTCCAGTAGGACAGTCTTGATTATTTGAGTGGAGTTTCTGGGGCACCTCTGAACTTTCCTGTTGTGGTTCCAGGCTCATTTCTGGCATGCAGTTTGTGTGGCAGTAGTTGGAACACATGGGTTTCAGATATTAAAGAAGTGGCAAGTCTCCAGTAGTATATCCACAAACACTGCGGTATCTCTTGGGACAGTTACCGGATACCTGGAGTATACTTGGAGGGTATTCTGAGGGTCAACACCCTCGCAGTCCGGTCCAGGACCAGGCCTCGTGGTGGATCAGGGCTTGATCAACCAGGTTGTTACTGCTGGCCGCACATAAATTGACGTACGAACCACAGCCCGGCTGGTCAGGTACTGACTTTAGGTGTCTGTCTAGTGTGAGACCTCTACCCACTCTACCGGAGGTATCCCAGCGAGTGAGCACGTCCCCTGTATATCCCAGTGCTTAACAAGCTAGGGAATAGCATATGAAGGTACAAATAAAAATGGGAACTATGGCTATAGTTTACTTAATAACAAAAAAGGGCTAGAATACAACATCTCCTGATGGAAATTTACACAATATAACAATTGACCTATGAGACTTATTACCAGGGGGAAGGGTAGATGTTATCAGTAACACGGACTAGTACTCACTCTTAATTCACCGACCAGCTGACCCGAGATTCCCAATGCGTGGTCTACTACACACGCGGCTGTCCAGAGCTCTCGCTCGACGGACCTGTCACCAACAACCTCCTTGCCCCGCTCTTTCCTGGGCTTATATCGTAGTCAAAGTACCCCCCTCCCCAATGGTGTATGTACCACGTGTACGACCTGACGCCTAGGTCTGAGGCGTCAAGAACAAAAGACCTCAGACGTGGGCGTGGCTACAGACGCCTGCCAAGGCAAGGTGTGACCATATAATTGGTCAAATTAGGTCTCCCCAGAGACCTCACAAGCCCAGCTGGACTACATCACATCCCCCTTTCTCCCCCAGTTTAAAATATCTGAGAACTAGGACAATTTGTCCTAGTTATTAGACTATTTTAATCCTAACCCCTTAAATCTATTACAATACAATAGCAAATAATATGAATTCACACAGATCAGTAGGTTTAATAAATTCTAGCACAGGAAACGAATAACAATGACTCTGGTGCGAAACCTCCTTATCCGTCATGTCTCCTTAAAACTAAATATCGGGCTCCAGTGCCTTCCTGTACTCTACTAGAAATAAACTAGCTCCTGTAGTCACCCTCGCTAATTAACCATTGAGCCAAACCTCGTAAGGTTTTCCTGGCGTAGAAAACAGCTCCAGCGGGTATTATTCCTTCAAGTACTTGCAACTGAACCATTACACGACCACAATGTCGCATTTTCCTTGCACCGTACCGTGACCATTCATGACAAGGCAGGAATCGCAACCAGGACCAATCATTATCCCATTTCTAGGAACTAAAAGAAAACCTCCCATCCCTCACATAAAGGAATCCTCTTCTGACGGCGAGCCGATTGGTGTTTACAAGTCTCCACCTGAAAAGAAAATACATCCTATCTCTACTGTGATCCCTCCCGGCAAGGAGCTAGCTCACATAATATACAACACATTATTGTCCCAACAGCTGACATAACATAGGGCATCCCCTAGCAGTAGAGATACCGTACTAATACCACTCTAATCATCATTTCCCAAGCTTCACTGGCTAGTAGTGAATGACACGGTTGGCTTGACTTGGGGCCATGCTATTGACCCAGGGAGAAGCTCTCTCCAAATCCTTGGGCAGAAATATGAAGGGGTCGACGGAGGAGGACATAGGGCCATTGCAGTATTCTTGTCATCTCACCTCCAGATCTGTCTACTGCTTCTACTAGAAGAGGGGTTAGCCAGAGCTTCTGGCCGACCCTAGCACTTCCTAAATTGGGCCATGTCTCATTGTGTGGACTTCATTGGCGTTTAGGAACGCTCATGCGGGTCCCTCTCGTTGAAAGCACAGCATCTGGGAACTTCACGACTCAGCAAGCAGCTTATCTTCACCACGACAATACTCCTCAGGCACCAAGGCCACCCTTCATCCGTCCAGCCTCACCCGTCACTTCCACCTCTTGCATGGTGGTGGCACGAGAGCTGGCTACCGCTTTTCCTCAAGTCTCCCAGGTCTAATAATAGCCCTTTTGCTGGACCCAAACTGACTTCTTGGCACTTCTGCGTCTCCATCACTCCAGGCCAAATAGATTCCTGGAGTCTCCTTGGCAGATCCTGGCAACATCTCCACATCTCCTGTGAATAATAGTAGACGGCAGTATTGTTCTACAGGTGACTGGGGCTTATTGTTGGTGGGCAGGTCTCTAGAGTATTGAGCCGACCTGAGGGCGAGGCGAGTGGTCAGCTCCTTCCCTCAGGGTCCCATTTACTCACAACACTCCCTCCCTCCAGCAATAATTCCCTTACAAATTTCGTCTATACATTCTTGACCTTGTATTCATACCAACATTTTCCTCTACCAGCTGATGTAACCTATCTTCCTCATATACCTCGTCATTTACAGTCCTTTCACCCACCACATTAACATTAGGCATTACTATTTCCTCCTCAGACCAGAATGGCTTTAGTTTATTACAATGAACAATCCTCTCACTCTGGTCCTCAAACAACCCTTTAACCTTCACATTTACTGGTCCCATTTTCTCTAAGATGCGGTAAGGACCTTTCCACCTTGGACCGAGGGACCTACTCTGTTGAGGGGTTACTTCATCTTTATATACCATTACTAGGTTACCTTCCTTAAGTTTAAGAGGCTTCACTTGCCTGTCATAGTAGTGAGCATATTTTTCCTGCGCTCTACCAGATGCCTGGGCGGCAGTTCGCCAAGCAGTTCTCATTTTTGTTAGGACTTCTGAAGGATAGTCCTCACCGTATCTGACAACTGCTTGGTTCACCAAGCCTGCTGCAAAATGACAGTCATGCCCTGTAAATAGGAATAATGGTTGTGTCCCTATTGATTTGTGAATAGCGGTGTTTAAAGCAAATTGAACATATGGTATATATTTATCCCATTGTAATGGTTCTTTCTCTGAGAGAATGGCCAGTGTATTTTTGACTACTTGGTTCGTTCTCTCCACCATACCATTCGCCTGTGGATGATAAGCTGTCGTGAATGCTGTCATTATTTCTAAGGTGTTACAAACCTCTGCAAATACCTTGCTTTTAAACTCTGAACCTTGATCTGTTACTAATTCTCTAGGAGGTCCAAATATTGCTACGAATCTATCAAGGAGCGCCTCTGCAACAGTCTGTGGGTCTTTCTTAGGGATGGGTACAAGTGTTGTATACCGTGACAGATGGTCCACCAGCACAAGAACATACCTATTGCCTGAATAACTATTATGTAAGTCAATAAGATCTGCACCAACCCGGTCCAACGGCTCCTTAATCTCGGGAAAAGCTTGCAATTCCACATTAACCTGAGGGTTACCTTTCCTCCTTTGGCAATTACCACAACATTTTACATATTCGGTTACATAATTCAGGAGACCAGGAAAGTAGAACATTTCTTTGGCCCTCTTATAAGTCCTAAAAACACCTGGATGGCCAGCCATCTTGGATGAGTGTGCAAGCTTCAGAGCGGCCTTCCTGAGGACATTGGGTATTACTACCTGCTGTACTGAACGATCGTTCAGCTCCGTAATCCTATGTAGCACACCGTCTTTCATCTCGAATTCATCAATAGGGCGGCTTGGCTTGTGGCACGGGAGCTTCTCTCCCTCCAAATACTCAATTATCTCCTTCCACCTGTTCTCTTCCAGTTGGTACTCTCTTAATTTTTCATTGTTCACATTCTCAATATTAACATTTACATTTATTGCTGCTACATTCCTACTCAATACGTCTGGTACATGGTGTGAGGCTCCGGGCTTATAAAGAATCTGGTACGAGTGTGCTGACAGTTCGTAACCCCATCTAGACATCCTAGGACAGCGAGTTTTCTTTTTAAATATGTGCACCAATGCCCTGTGATCTGTTATTATTTTAAAATGGCGCTGAAATACATACGGTTCAAAGTATCTCACACTTTCTACCACTGCCAAGGCTTCTTTATCAGTGATGGCATACCTGACTTCCGGTCCTTTAATCTTTCTGCTAAAATACGCTACTGGGTGTGGGTTATTTTCCTTGTCTCTTTGCATTAGGCAACCTCCTATTGCAACTGCTGAAGCGTCTGTATGTATCTCAAACTCTCTGGAAAAATCAGGAACCACTAATACCGGCTCACTTGTAAGCTCAGCCTTTAATTTTTCGTGAGCCAACTCATGTTCTTCTTTCCATACAAACTTAGCTTTCTTCTTAGTTAGATCTGTCAGTGGTGCTGCTAGCTCTGCAAAACCCTTAATATGTCTTCTAAAGTATCCTGCTGCACCTAGGAACCTCCTGACTTCCCTTGCTGTTCTAGGTCTTGGCATTTCAGATATTGCCTTACACTTATCAGGGTCAGGGCGAATCCCTTCAGGGCTTACCTGAAAGCCTAGAAATTTAAAGCTAGTGGCTGCTATTATACATTTCTTTGCGTTCAACTTAAATCCTGCTTTATCCAGTAGTTTTAGTGTCTCCACAAGGTTGTCTACATGTTCTGGAAATGACCGGGAGTAGACTACCACATCATCAAGATATGCCAGTGAGTGTCTACCCAACACAGGGCTGAGGATGAAGTTTATAGCTCTTTGGAAGCTAGAGGGCGCGGTTTTTAACCCGTAGGGCATTCGTTTAAATTGGTATAATCTGACCCCATCTGAGAATGCTGTCTTCTCTCTATCTTCTTCTGAAACGGGGATGGCCCAATAAGCTGACTTAGCGTCCAAAGTCGAAAAATACTTAGCTGTTCCAAATGAATCAAGAATTTCCTGGATTAGGGGCAAGGGGTAACTATCAGCTATTGTTAATTCATTCACTTTCCTATAATCCACACAGAACCGATAAGAGTTATCTGGTTTCTTTACCAACACTACAGGTGAGAGCCACGGTGATGAACTCGGTTCAATTACATCGTTCTGGAGCATGGTATTACATTCCTCCCTTATTACTCTCTTAGCCTCTTCTGGGAGTCTCCATTGACGGGTTTGGACAGGTAAACTGTCACCTGTAGGTATAGTATGCTCAATCTGGGGCAGCAAGCCTATATCTCCTTCATCCATTGAAAACAACTTTGGAAAGTTCCTTAAAGCATTCTTTATTATTTCCTTCTCAGAACATTTTAAATGATTTAGATTTACATCATTAAATGTCTTTTCCCTTTTACTTTCGTTCTGGGTGGGAGCGGCAGGCGTCACTACCCTTTCTGGGAGTCTGGTATTAAGTGCTCCACATTGTTGACCTCGGTCAGGTAGCCTAACGGAGTCAGGTTCAAAAATTAAGTCTTTGGGGATAATCTCAGCTGATGTTAACCTTCTACCATTCTTGAATCTTAACGCTTTACTTGTCAGATTTATCACTGGTATTAAGATATGTCTTTTCTCAGAAACCTGGGCTAGATGATGAGGCACCAGGAAGGATTCTAGCTTCCCCGCTAATTGTAAGATACTTCCTGGCTCGACCTTCCTTCCCACTGAGCCTTTAATAAATTTGAATGTATTAGGTGGACATACCTGGTTATATAATACATGAACTGCATAATCTGCGTCTGCAGAGTTCACATTAGGTAACTGCGCTTCAAAAAGTGATTTAGATGGGGTTTTGAATAATTTATTACTCCTACTCATAGAAGCTACTATTGAGGGATGTTCTATGAATTTTATTGGAAAGGAAACCTCATCCAGTATCAGCCGACTGGTTCCCCTTCCTTTGCCATACGACAAGAGGAAGTCAAACCTTCTGAGAAAATCCATACCTAAGAGTAAGTCCCCTGGAAACCTTACTCCAGACACTACTAAACAAGCGTGAACTTTATAACTTTCACCCAGTTCAAAGTACAGGTCCGTTTGTCCCTCGACATTAATATCATTACCATTTACAGCAGTAATATCTCTCTTAGCTTTGCTTATTTTACAACCCCTCCAGTTATTACATACATCTCGCTTAATTATTGACACCTGACTTCCCGTATCAATGAAAGCTACCAATTTTTTCCCATTTACTCTTATTTTAATCATAGGTCTTTCATCTTTGGTAACAAGGTTATCAGACCTATCTTTCTTAACCTTGTACCTTCTTCTTTCGTTAGGAACGAAAATTAGGGCAGTTGGCCCTAATATGGCCAATCCCGCCACACTCCCAGCATTGATTAGTTCTCCGAGCATTCTGTTTATTACGCCCACCACCGCCTGTCCTGCGGTGCGGGGGTATATACTTCTTCTCATTATTGGTTGTCGCCACATATGGTGACTCAGGTGTTACTCTCTCTGAGGCAACAATTCTATCTCCCTTTCTGTCTCTACCATATTCGGACTCGAGAGACATGGCATATTGAACTAGTTCTTCGAAGGTTTTAATCGCTAGTACCATAGCAACTCTAGTTCTCATCCAGACCGGCAACCCTTCACAAAATACCTGCTTTTTATAAAGCTCCAGCTGTTCTGCATTATATTTTAAAGTTCCGTTCACATCTTCCACCCTGGACCATACCAGACAACTGAAGTCCCTTAGTGTGTGTCCTTCCTTCAGTTGCAATTGTTCCAGGTATCGATGGATATTTTCAACTGATACTGCCGTCTGGAACCTATATCTTATAGCCTCCTTGAAATTACTCCAGTCCTTTACGTTAATAAATTGTGGGAGACTAAATATGGATGCTGTGTTATCTACAATTGCCCTGAATCCCAGTGAAACTTTCATTTTTTCATCAGATATATTAAGCAAAATGGCCTCAATATTTTTAATCCAAGCTTCTACTTTGATATTTCTTTCGATGGGATTCCTCGGCAAATCTTCTACATGAAATTTCGGCAAATTTTCTAAATATGGCCTATCAACAATTACTGTCCCACACATAGAGGTTCCAACACTACTATCTGGAGCTGATGCCCCAGATAAAATCTTTTGCTGAAGCATAGGGTTCGTTGGGACGTTGAGTGGCTTGGTTAGGGAAGGATTGACCTGGGAAGGCTGGAGGCTCAGAAGTTGGGGTTGGGTCGGGAGTCCCGGTATATTAGATAAGGACCCATTCGGGGAAATACTGAATGGTTCCCCAGCTGTAGTTACAAGTGTGGGTGTTTGGTTAGTATTTACAGGAACAGCATTGGGCAGGTGAACACCTGACACAGCAGGGGAAGCTATGGTTACTGAGGGGTTAGGTATACTAGTAACTGTAGAACCAGGCGCAGAAGTGGGAACCCTATAGGCAGCTACCCCAGGGACTTGGGGAGCAGGTACAACAATAGGGGATTGAGGGTTACTCATAACTTGAGCAATAACACTATGAAGCACAGAGTTAAGATAAGGATACATACTATAGTCAGCATTAACTGGGTTATTAAAATACGGAGGTATGGGGTTAGTAGCATCCCGGGTTGGTAAAATTGATACTCCCGGGCTAACAGCAGTGGTAGATGTATTAGATACCACTGTGGCCATAGTATTCGTGGTACTACTGGGGGTCACCGTGGAACCTATATTCGTTCCTGAGCCTTGGACCTGGGGATGGTTTGTCCCTGACATATGTACCCCTGAAGTATTATTTATCACTGAAATCTCATTTTCTTGATTATTTATACCGTCACTAACATTAATCACTGAATCTTGCTGTGGAACCATGTTGCTAGACCCTTCACTTGAGCCTGGTGCGAGATCACTAACATTGACGTTAGCCTCTGCCATTCTGTTCACGAGGAACTTCACCTGTATCCTACTGGATCGTCTGATTGCACTATTTAACGTCTTGCTACGCAAATTATATTTGGTCATCACCCACCTGACAACCATAAGAGTAGGATTGTCCTGGTTTATTCTTAAGGTTACGGTCACAGTGAACGGTAAAACAAATGATAGGCGACACAAAGAAATTAATATTTGGTTTTGATAGCAAAAACCGACCAGTCGTAAAGCACGTGAGCCGCGTTTAATGATAAACGCTAAACCGCTGCCACCATGTGAGACCTCTACCCACTCTACCGGAGGTATCCCAGCGAGTGAGCACGTCCCCTGTATATCCCAGTGCTTAACAAGCTAGGGAATAGCATATGAAGGTACAAATAAAAATGGGAACTATGGCTATAGTTTACTTAATAACAAAAAAGGGCTAGAATACAACATCTCCTGATGGAAATTTACACAATATAACAATTGACCTATGAGACTTATTACCAGGGGGAAGGGTAGATGTTATCAGTAACACGGACTAGTACTCACTCTTAATTCACCGACCAGCTGACCCGAGATTCCCAATGCGTGGTCTACTACACACGCGGCTGTCCAGAGCTCTCGCTCGACGGACCTGTCACCAACAACCTCCTTGCCCCGCTCTTTCCTGGGCTTATATCGTAGTCAAAGTACCCCCCTCCCCAATGGTGTATGTACCACGTGTACGACCTGACGCCTAGGTCTGAGGCGTCAAGAACAAAAGACCTCAGACGTGGGCGTGGCTACAGACGCCTGCCAAGGCAAGGTGTGACCATATAATTGGTCAAATTAGGTCTCCCCAGAGACCTCACAAGCCCAGCTGGACTACATCACACTAGCTCCCTCTTGAAGACAGCCAAGGCCTATTTGTAATACCCCTTATGTAGGCTGGGAGGCAGTTGAATAGTCTTGGAACCCTAACACTTATTATGTTGCCCCTTAGCGTACTCATGGCGCCCCTGCTTTTCAGTGGGAGGATGTTGCACCGCTTGCCGAGTCTTCTGCATTTGTAAGAAATGATTTTGGTGTGTAGATTTTGGATTAATCCCCGTATGACTTTCCAAGTGTATATTATCATGTATCTTTCTCGCCTGTATTCCAAGGAGTACAGGTCAATGCACTTTAACCATTCCCAGTAATTTAGGTGTTTTATGGTACTTTTAAGTGAAGTGAAATTTCTCTGTATATTCTCCAGGCCTGCAATTTCGCCTGCCTTGAATGGGGCCGTTAGTGTGCAGCAATATTCCTTCCTAGAGAGAACAAAGAATTTAAAGAGATTCATCACTGGCTTGGCATCCCTAGTTCTGAATGTTTTCCTTATCCTTCCTATCATTTTTCTAGCAGATGTGGTAGATACATTATTGTGGTCTTTGAAAGTGAGATTCTCTGACAATACCATTCCCAGGTTCTTTAAATTAGTTTTTGGCTCTATTTTGAAGATATTCTTGCTATTTTGCGATGCGAAGTCATCACGAAGAAAAGAGTTTACAAGGTTACAATGAGTGCTGAGTGTGGGGGGTGGAGAATCAAGTGGGAGTGAGATGTAATATGCCCAGCCTGTTTTGTCCCAGTCGAAATACACCCAGGGATATTCTTCTTTGTCTTTTAATTGTGGTTTCTTTTGCATGATCCTGTTTTGTACCATTTCTGTAACGAGGGTGAATGTGAATGGACAAATTTTTCCCCTCAAGTACCTGCCAAATCTGAAAATTTGTCACCTGGAACATACCTTCCCTGCCCGTTATTATGGTGATATTGTTAATCATCATTTCCTCTGCCTGTTATAATTCATCATAGGTCCTCCCTTGAGCTTCATGAAGCCAGTGAATAATCAGTGACCTCTCTTCCTTTTTCCAACTTCCTTTCCCTCCATATCTCTATCCTTTGCTGTTCCCTTACCTCCGGCACCTCCCGGTTGCCTGCTAGCATTTCTGCAAAGGTCTTCTTTGCCTCTTTCCTCCCACCAGTTCCCTCGCCTGCTGTTACTGTTCCTTCGTTCCTTCTCCTGACTCACTGCCCCTTTCCTTCCTTAGCTCCATTTTCCACTTCAGGTTCTTCATTTCCTCCTTCAGATTTCTTAACTTTGCCTCAGAAGCTACAGCTCGTCACTGCCATTGTTTGCTCTCTTCAGACACCTTCTCCACTGTTTTGCAAAACTCACTGAACATTATTTCCCGCTCTTATTCCATCATCCATCCAAGTCCTACTAACCATGCTTTATTTTCAAGCCATTCTTTCTCGGCTCCCCTACCTTTTCGCTACCTTTCCTAACCTGCTAGCTGGTTAGAAAACACTAGCTGTGTTTGCTTATGTGTAAGAGTGTGTGAACGTGTCTGTGCATTTGTGCATGCGTGCATATGTATGTAAATTTATCTATATAAGCGGGTGAGCATTTGTATGTGCGTGCATGTGTGTGCATATGTAAATGCGTGTGTTTGCGTGTGTGTATTCACCTAATTGTGGTTGTAGGGGTCGAGTCATAGCTCCAGGCCGCGCCTCTTCACTAATCGCTACTAGGCCCACTCATCATACCTCCACTACATCTCTAGACTGTTTCACTTCCTGACAACTCTATGACTGAAGAGGTACTTTCTAGCATCCCTGCGACTCATCTGAGTTTTCAACTTCCAGTTGTGACCCCTTGCTGCTGTGGCAAATCTCTGAAATATTGTTCCTATCCATTTTGTCAATTCCTCTCAGTATTTTATATGCTGTTATCGTCACCCCATCCCTCCCATACCCCAGGGATGTCAGGTTGAGTTCCCGTAACCTCTTCTCGTTTGACAAACCGCTCAGCTCCAGGACTAGTCTTATTACAAACCTTTGAACTTCCTCTTATTTGTTGACTTGTTTGACTAGGTGTGGGTTCCATACTGGTGCTGCATACTCCAATATGGGCCTGATGTACACGGTGTACAGTGTCGTAAACGATTCCTTACTTAGATGTCGAAATACTATTCTCATGTTTGTCACGCGCCCGTATACTACAGCAGTTACTTGGTTGATGTGTGCATCAGGAGATGAGTTCAGTATGATGCTCACCCCAAGATCCTTTCCCTTGAGTGAGTTTTGCAGCCTCTGACCTCTTAGACTGTAATCCATCTGAGGTCTTCTTCGTCCTTCCCCAGGCTTCATAACTTTCCACTTGCTGGGGTTGAACTCCAGGAGCCATTCGTCGGACTAGGCTTGCAGCCTGTCCAGATCCCTTCGTAGGCTTACTTGATCCTCGTCCGTTGTTATTCTCCTCATTAATTTCACATCACCTGCAAACAGGGACACCTCTGACTCTATCCCTTCCGTCATGTCATTCATATATACAAGAAACAGCACCGGACCAGACCTAGGACTGACCCATGTGGAACCCCCATTCGATACATACACCCATTCTGACACCTCGTCTCGTACCGATACGTATTGTTTCCTTCCTGTCAGGTTCCCTGATCCATTTAATTACTTTCCTTCCTATTCCTGCCTGCTCCTCTAGCTTTTCAACCAGTCTCTTGTGCGATACTGTGTCAAAAGCCTTCTTACTATCTGAAACAATGCAATCTACTGATCTTGCTCTCTCTCTATTGTCTGATTCTGTTACTTTGTCATAAAACTCCAGTTGGTTTGTGATGCAGGATTTCCCTTCCTGTGAGCCGTGCTTGTTGTCATGTATTAGTCCATTCCTTTCTAGGTGCTCCACCACTCTTTTCCTGATAATCTTCTCCATACCTTTACATACATGTCAGCGACACTGGTCTGTAATTTAGTGCAGCCTGTCTGCTTTCTTCAAAATTGGGACTACATTTGCTGTCTTCCACACCTCAATCAGTTCCCTCTCCACTGCCTTCGAGGTATGTAGTTGCCTTAGAAGTTTCTTCACCATCTCCTCGGTAGTGTGAAGTGTTTTCCAGCACATGATGGTGCATCCTACCAAGTCGGTTTGTTTTAAGCCTCTCTGTCTCCACTGTGAATATCTACCTGAATCTTGAGCAGAGTTCTTCACATACTTCAAGGTCGTCCCCAGTGAGCTCCCCCCTCTTTCCTTCCTTAGCCTGATTACCTGGTCATTGACTGTTGGTTTTCCTTCTGATGTGACTGCATAGCAACCCTGGGTCAAATTTGGCTTTTGATGCTTTGTATTTCTCAGATCCATGCATATTCATTTGTGGTACTTCGATTCAACTTCCTGTTTTCCTGGGTCCTTTGCCTTCTCTACTTTTTCCATACTCTAGCACATTTGGCTTTGGCCTCTCCACACCACCTTGCAAACCATGGGCTCAATCTGATCCTTCCGTTGTTTCTGTTGCCCCTTGGTACGAATTTCTCCACTGCCTCCCTGCACTTTGTGGTCACGTGTTTCATCATTTTGTTTACTGTCTTTTCCTCTAGCTCTCTTACCCTTTACACCTCATGTAGGAATTGCTTCATATTATTTGGAATTTTAGCTTCTCCTCTCCTTCTTGTGCTCTTTCACTCTCCACTGCTAACTCTACTATGTATTCGAAACTCAAAACCACGTGATCACTAGCTCCTGGTGGCCTTTTGTCATATCCCTTATGTCCGAAAAGCTGAAGGTGAATTTGAGGTCCAATCTTGCTATTTCATCGTCTCCTCCCCCTCCACCCCCCTCTCTCTCTCTCTCTCTCTCTCTCTCTCTCTCTCCTTAACATGTTGGTATATGAAGTTTTCTGGTACTGCCTCCAGCATATTGGCTCTCCACGTTTCTGATCTCACATGTGGCTCCAGATTCTCCCAATCTCCTTTTGGTTGAAATCCCACATGATAAGTAACTTTGCCCTGCTCATGTGGGCTCTTCTGACAACGTTACTCTCATCGTATTCCTAACTTGGCATGCTGCTGTTCAGTGGTGGTTTATATATCACTCTTATCGTCACTTTTGGGCCCCCATCTGCGTTCATGCACCATACCTTCAGCTTCCTTTCTAGAACTGCATTCTGGAGCGTAGGAGGGGTTGGTGCTGGTGTAGGTGTGTGTGTGTGTGTGTGTACTCACCTATTTGTACTCACCTATTTGTGGTTGCAGGGGTCGAGTCCTAGCTCCTGGCCCCGCCTCTTCACCGGTTGCTACTAGGCCCTCTCTCTCCCCGCTCCATGAGCTTTATCAAACCTCGTCTTAAAACTGTGTATGGTTCCTGCCTCCACTACGTCATTTTCTAGGCTATTCCACTGCCTTACAACTCTATGACTGAAGAAATACTTCCTACTATCTCTCTGACACATTTGTGTCTTCAACTTCCAATTGTGGCCTCTTGTTTCTGTGTCCCCTCCCTGGAACATCCTGTCTTTGTCCACCTTGTCTATTCCACGCAGTATTTTATATGTCGTTATCATGTCTCCCCTGACCCTCCTGTCCTCCAGTGTCGTCAGGCCGACTTCCCTTAATCTTTCTTCATAGGACATTCCCCTTAGCTCTGGAACTAACCTTGTCGCAAACCTTTGTACTTTCTCTAGTTTCTTGACGTGCTTTATCAAGTGCGGGTTCCAAACAGGTGCTGCATACTCCAGTATGGGCCTGACATACACGGTGTACAGTGTCTTGAATGATTCCTTACTAAGGTATCGGAATGCTGTTCTCAGGTTTGCCAGGCGCCCATATGCTGCAGCAGTTATCTGATTGATGTGTGCTTCCGGAGACATGCTCGGTGTTATACTCACCCCAAGATCTTTCTCCTTGAGTGAGGTTTGCAGTCTTTGGCCACCTAGCCTATACTCTGTCTGTGGTCTTCTGTGCCCTTCCCCTATCTTCATGACTTTGCATTTGGCAGGATTAAATTCGAGAAGCCATTTGCTGGACCAGGTGTCCAGTCTGTCCAGGTCTCTTTGAAGTCCTGCCTGGTCATCATCAGATTTAATTCTCCTCATTAACTTCACATCATCTGCAAACAGGGACACTTCTGAGTCTAACCCTTCCGTCATGTCGTTCACATATACCAAAAATAGCACTGGTCCTAGGACCAGTGCAGTGTGTGTGTGTGTGTGTGTGTGTGTGTGTGTGTGTGTGTGTGTGTGTGTGTGTGTGTGTGTGTGTGTGTGTGTGTGTGTGTGTGTGTGTGTGTGTGTGTGTGTGTGTGTTTGTGTGTGTGTGTGTGTACTCACCTAGTTGAGGTTGCAGGGGTCGAGTCCAAGCTCCTGGCCCCGCCTCTTCACTGGTCGCCACTAGGTCACTCTCTCCGAACCATGAGCTTTATCGTACCTATGCTTAAAGTTATGTATGGATCCTGCCTCCACTACATCTCTTCCTAAACTATTCCACTTCCTGACTATTCTGTGACTGAAGAAATACTTCCTAACATCCCTGTGATTCATCTGTGTCTTCAGCTTCCAACTGTGTCCCCTTGTTGCTGTGTCCAGTCTCTGGAACGTCCTGTCTTTGTCCACCTTGTCAATTCCTCTCAGTATTTTGTAAGTCGTTATCATGTCCCCCCTATCTCTCCTGTCCTCCAGTGTCGTCAGGTTGATTTCCCTAAACCTCTCCTCGTAGGACATACCTCTTAGCTCTGGGACTAGTCTTGTGGCAAACCTTTGCACTTTCTCTAGTTTCTTTACATATGTGTGTGTACTCACTCACCTAGTTGTACTCACCTAGTTGAGGTTGCGGGGGTCGAGTCCGAGCTCCTGGCCCCGCCTCTTCACTGATCGCTACTAGGTCACTCTCCCTGAGCCGTGAGCTTTATCGTACCTCTGCTTAAAGCTATGTATGGATCCTGCCTCCACTACATCGCTTCCCAAACTATTCCACTTACTGACTACTCTGTGGCTGAAGAAATACTTCCTAACATCCCTGTGATTCATCTGTGTCTTTAGCTTCCAACTGTGTCCCCTTGTTACTGTGTCCAATCTCTGGAACATCCTGTTTTTGTCCACCTTGTCAATTCCTCTCAGTATTTTGTATGTCGTTATCATGTCCCCCCTATCTCTCCTGTCCTCCAGTGTCGTCAGGTTGATTTCCCTTAACCTCTCCTCGTAGGACATACCTCTTAGCTCTGGGACTAGTCTTGTTGCAAACCTTTGCACTTTCTCTAGTTTCTTTACGTGCTTGGCTAGGTGTGGGTTCCAAACTGGTGCCGCATACTCCAATATGGGCCTAACGTATACGGTGTACAGGGTCCTGAACGATTCGTTGTGTGTGTGTGTGTGTGTGTGTGTGTGTGTGTGTGTGTGTGTGTGTGTGTGTGTGTGTGTGTGTGTGTGTGTGTGTGTGTGTGTTATGTGTGTTAGCGAGTGTTTTTACCTGTTTTTGGTTGCAGGGGTCGAGTCACAGTTACTGGCCAAGCCTCTACACTGGTCGGTACTAGATCCGCTCTCTTACTGCTCCATGAGCTTTATCGTATCTCGTCTTAAGCTATATATAGATCCTGGCTCCACTACATCACTCTCTACATTGTTCTACTTCCTGACAACTTTTTGACTGAAAAAATACTTCCTAACATCTCTGTGATTCATGAGTCTTCAACTTCCAATTGTGACTCCTTGTTGCTATGTCCCATCTCGGAAACATCCTTCCCCTATCCACCTTGTTAATTCTTCTCAGTATTTTATATGTCGTTATCATATCCCTCCTATGCCTCCTATCCTCCAGTGTCGTCAAGCTGATTTCCCTTAACCTTTCTTCACAGGACATACCCCTTAGCTCCAAGACTAGTCTTTTTCCAAACTTTTACACTTTTTCTAATTACTTGACGTGCTTGACCAGTATGGTCCTGAACGATTCCTTACTCAGGTGTAGAAATGCTATTCTTTGGTTTGCCTGGGGCCTACATGCTGCAGCAGTTATTTCGCTGATGTGCACCTCAGGAGATGGGCTCGGTATTATACTCACCCCAGGATCTTTTTCCTTGAGTGAGGTTTTCAGTCTTTGGCTCTGTAGCCTGTATTCTGCGGTTTACCTTGACCTTCCTCAATCTTCATCACTTTCCACTTTGTGGGGTTAAACTCCAGGAGCCAGTTGTTGGAGCAGGCTTCCAGTCTGTGAAGATCCCTTTGTAGCCTGCATGATCCTCATCCACTTGATTTGTCATGTCTGCGAACAGGGACACGTCTGAATCTATCTCTGTGACTAGCATGGTTCCACCCATATGGAACCATGCTAGTCACAGGCGCCCACTCTGGTACCTCTTCACGTATCATCGCTCGTTGTTTCCTTCCTCTCAGGTATTCTTTGATCCATTGCAGTGCCTTTCCTGTTATTCCTGCCTGCGTGCATGTGTGTGCTTGTGTATGTGTATGTGTGTGTGTTCATGTGTACTCACCTAACTGTACTCGCCTAATTACGATTGCAGGGGCCGAGTCATAGCTCCTGGCCCCACCTCTTTACTGGTTGTCGTGTGTGTGTAATTTGCTATTTGTTGTGCAGAGGTCTAGTCTCAGCTCCTGGCTCCACCTCTCCTCGTGCCACTACTAAGTGTCTCCTCTCCTTGTTGGGTTAAACCTTTCATATATTTTCATACAACAATGTTTGGGTCCTGCCTCTACCACTTTTCTATCTAGCTCGTTCCACTTCCTAAACACTCTAATTAGGCTGAAGCAGTAATCCAGAATCCCTTTGACTCATATATACTTTTACCTTCCTGCTGTGCCCGCGTGTATCCTGTTCTTCCCTTTCGAACACACTTGCCCTGTCCACCATGTCAGCTTTTATCACTTTAGTATGTTGTAAATAACTCACTTTCTGTATTTCTGTCCTCTAATGTCATTAGATACAGCTCCTTTAGCTTCTTCTCATAGCTCATGTCCCTCACCTCTTCAACTAGTCTCCCTGCAAACATTTTTAAAAATTTTCCTATTTATTCATGTCCCTCACCTCTTCAACTAGTCTCGCTGCAAACATTTTTAAAAATTTTCCTATTTATTAACATGCTTCATCAGAAGTGGGTTCCATACTGAGTCGGATACTCTATCATCTACATGAAAACGCCGTATAGAGCGTCAAGTATCCCTCCGTGTTGAGGAGTTTCCTGAAAGGTATCCTCAGGTTTGATGTGTGGCTCAGGTAATGTACTAACAGTTATACTCCTCTCGAGGTCCTTCTATCTAGGAAAAGTTTGCTGCATTTGTTCCCCGAGCCTGTATTTTATTTCCGGTTGTCTTTGCCCTTCCCATAGTTTTATAATTTTACTTTTGATGAGGTTAATTTCTAATAGCCTTTGGTCAAACAAATCCTGCAGCTTTTTTTTAGATTTGTTGGCGGTCTTCCCTAATCTGTTTCTCTTTTTTTTCACTAATTTTTTTTTTTTTTTTTGCAAACATGGATCCCAATGACTCAGTTTTTCCTTTTATGTTTATATACACAAGAAATAGTACTGGTCCCGGTCCCGACTCTTCCCTGAAAAAACTTAGCTCTCTTCCGGTAAAGTGTGTGTGCTTATGTGTGTGTGTGTAACAGTAATAGTAGTAGTAATAGTAGATGCCTGGTAACTACTACTCTCTGATACCTGGTAACTACTACTCTCTGATACTTGGTAACTACTACTCTCTGATACTTGGTAACTACTACTCTCTGATACCTGGTAACTACTACTCTCTGATACCTGGTAACTACTACTCTGTACAGCTCCCGACCAGATGGTTTTATAGACAGCTTCGGATTCGTTTGAAACTCTTCCACAATAAAAATAATTGCTGAAATCATCAACAAACAAACAACAGACAACATCTTGCACTGCCACCTGTTCATTTGTTTACTTAAAATATAATCTTCAGCTGAACTCGCTGCACAGTTCCTTCTCACTTGTTTTGAATCTAAGGACTCAAGTGCGTAGCGTTTTTATGACGCTATTATTTCTGGGAGGTCGCTGGTCTTCCAGCGGAAGTGGTCGGTGAAATGAACAAAGCACGACTGAGTTTGTATCAAGAAACGTTTTTCCATTTCTCCTGACAACATGTGCAAAAAAAAGTACTTAATTTCCAGTTAATAAATCCCCTTCTGTCCACAGTCACAGCACCTGATCTTGCAGTCATTTTATTTTTTTAATGAAGGAATACAGTATTTATTTTCTTCTTTATATTTGTAAGCTCCTGTGTGTTTATTTTAAATTGTTCTTCGATGAGTTCCCCTCAAGGAAGGTTCCTTGATGTTGGTGAGGGGCTCTTTGATTTAGGGAATTGGATCTGTGCTCCAGTTTCCCGAATTAAGCCTGAATGCCTTCCACATCCCCCCCCCTCCCCCCAGGCGCTGTATAATCCTCCGGGTTAGCGCTTCCCCCTTGATTATAATAATAATAATCTTCGATGAGTTAGTGTGTATATATTTGTATCTGCTCATTTAAGAGTCCGACTGTCCCAATAAATGGGAACTCTTTCTTTATCATTCATTCAGTTGCTGTCTTAACAGCAACTGAATGACAGAGGATAAGAGTCTGGATGACCCTCTGACGTTTAACATCCTCACACATTTAAGAGTGCAAGAGTGCACTGTAAGTCCCATGTGGGACGGTTAATCGGTCAATCGGTTTTCCAGACTCTCTAGATATATATTATCTTATGCCAAAAATTATATGCCACAAATCCGTGTCATACAATTTTTTCACCATATATAAACTGACATACTTTAGACCCCTGTTAAACTAATACTCACTACTGCTTGGGTTCTCAGTAGATTTAACAAATACCCATCGCTGACAGCCAATGGTTGTTTAGCTTTCAGCGTCCTCGTCCTATGGTGAGGGCGTTAAACGTGTCATGAGGTGATTTCATCTAATTTACCGAAAAAATGAAAAAGTTTGTGTCATGTCAAACTGTCATCCTCTGTGCTTAGCGTTATTAACGAATGTCACGTTTCAACAGAGTTATCACAGAACACACTCTCTGTAACACCTGTAACACTGAATGCAGGTTTATTTCCAGTGTTACTTAATGAAACACTAACAATATTCGAACTTTTATGACTGGAAGAATTAGGATTAATTTCGTAAGAATCTACCCCCCCCCCCAAAAAAAAAAAAAAATCGCAATTTTGCCGATTACTATACTGAATGTTCCTTTCAGAGGGACGCCTTCATGCTGGTGAAGGGCTCTTTGTCCAAGGGACTGGGGATACTTTTCCGTTACCTGGATTAAACTTTATTGCCTTTCACACCCCAAGGAACTGTATGACATCAGAAGGTTTAGCGATTCCGCATGAATATAATAATGATATAGAACAACTCTAATTAGTTATAATCACCTAAATCAAGACACGAGCATCACGACATCACTATAGCAATAGCGAGGCAGTTCCCTGAATTCTTTGTTAAACGTAAACAAGAGACCTGGATTGTTCCAAGCTGGAATTAATTTGTCGAAACAAGACGAGTCTTATTGTGTAGCTCTGCTAAGATAAACTATTTTTAGACAACAAGTGATTCGTTGTGTGACGACACCATGGCGATGGATAATGGTGTTTTTTATTATGCCTATATTTGGCATACAGGCTGACGTAACCTACCCAGACTAAATATTTAGTAATTTATCCAAATCTAAGTAAACAGATCTTAAAATATAGAAAATATTTGTAATGTATGATGCATTCTAATATAAACTTAACTTGTTCAGAGGTTTGACAGTGTGTATCATGTTTAATCCTTTTATTGATGTTACATATATATATATATATATATATATATATATATATATATATATATATATATATATATATATATATATATATATATATATATATATATATATATATATATATATATATATATATATATATCGTGCCGAATATACAAAATTGTTCAATTAGCAATAACTCATTTAAAATTAAGCCCTTTCTAAAATTTTCTCTTATACGTTTAAAGATATATATTTTTTTCATATATGTTAATGTAAAAATTTAGAATTTTGTACCAAAAGAACCTTAGAAAACTTCCCTAACCGTATTATAACAAGCGCAATTTAATTTAGCCTAATCCAACAAAATAATTTTAGATAAGTTTACAATAATTTAATAATAAACAAACGCAATAAAATGTATTTTTTTCGTTAGGTTCAGAATGATTTTTTCCGAAATTATTGCATACACAAGTTTTCGCTTGCCTTATTCGGCAAGAAGAGCTTTGCTAAATAGCTAAAATCGCAAGTTTTACTCGCCACGACATGTGCCGAATATGTAAAACTGGTAACTTAGCAAGAACTCACTTAAAATTAAGTCCAATCTAAAATTTTCTCTTATGAAATCTTAGTAAGATAGCAACAGGCTCACTACAGATGCCCAAAGGTTTGATGCCTCGAAGGGAAGCTACAGAAATAAATTAAAATCTCAACCTAATCTCTATTGGCGTAAATCCTGTTGATCAGCAGCTCAGAGAGCAATTTAAAAATAACTTAGGGAATATCTCTAGACCCACAGCCAGAGACACGAATTTGATTCCCAAGAGGCCTGGTCACAGACCGGGCCGCGGGGGCGTTGACCCCCGGAACTCTCTCCAGGTAAACTCCAGGTATGGACAATTTTCCTAACGGGTAACTTTATTTGTAAAAATACCCAGATACTGCACTTGTGTCTAATTCCTTAGGTCTTCTTACACCATCTACTGTTTGTAAAACTGTAAAAAGTTACACGGAAGGTGTTCGACTTTTGTTCATTGCATCCTGGGGGTGGAGATGGCGGCATACAGGAGATAGGTTAGGTTAAAATGAGATGCTTGTAACTCAAAATTAAAAATAAATCATTATATGTCATTGGCTGTTGTATTATCGGCACTTCTCTAAAGCTCTCAGAAGCTATCTAAGCTGAGATTAGAAAAACAGTAACATTTCTAACAGAAACGTAATTATGTAATTTCGAGTGCCTCTGATTTCCTCCTGGCTACAATAAAGACGATGCTTCACGCTTCTCGCGTTCAGTGGTGCCAATGTACTACTAAACATGAAATAAGTCATTAAGAAACTAAATTTCAAAATCTGTCAAATTCGAATACTTCAAGCCTTTGTTACAACTCTTAATATAACAATAAACTTTTTGAAAGAGAGAGAGAGAGAGCGAATACTTCAAGCCTTTGTTACAACTCTTAATATAACAATAAACTTTTTGAAAGAGAGAGAGAGAAAGAGAGCGAATACTTCAAGCCTTTGTTACAACTCTTAATATAACAATAAACTTTTTGAAAGAGAGAGAGAGAGAGAGAGAGAGAGAGAGAGAGAGAGAGAGAGAGAGAGAGAGAGAGAGAGAGAGAGAGAGAGAGAGAGAGAGAGAGAGAGAGAGAGAGAGAGAGAGAGAGAGAGAGAGAGAGAGAGAGAGAGAGAGAGAGAGAGAGAGAGAGACCCCTTTTAATACAGTCTTTTTCTATCAAGACCCGAAAACCTTTCCAAAATTCCAGAAGCCTTTGTGATGAAAATTGTCCTTCCTCTAGAGGTTTTAGAAAAATAAGGAATCCTTTCAGAAACAGCCATAATTCATGATCTCGAGCTCTTGAAAAACTGTTAACATAACGCATACAACCAACAACCTATTGTACTAGGAACCATACCAATGCACGTTGCAGATTTTGTAACACGATTGCAAACAAACCATACCAGGGGCGGGATTTGAACCCGCGGTCAGAGAGTCTCAAAACTCCAGACCGTCGCGTTAGCCACTGGACCAGCTAGCCACAATAAGATTCGTCCAACTAGGTATATTTCTACACCATAGGAAGGTTAGCATAGGCACCACTGTGACCGCGGGTTCAAATCCCGCCCGTGGTATGGTTTGTTTGCAATCGTGTCATTACGATTTCGTGAGCCATGTTGACGGCAGTGAGGGGACTTGAGCTAGAGTTCGTCACGGCCACGCTAGCTGGAGATTCGTCTGTAAAAACTTGCATTTGTGGTCACAGTGGTGCCTATGCTAACCTTCCTATGGTGTATAAATATACCTAGTTGGACGAATCTTATTGGGGCTAGCTGGTCCAGCGGCTAACGCGACGGTCTGAAGTTTTGAGACTCTCTGACCGCGGGTTCAAATCCCGCCTGTGGTATGGTTTGTTTGCAATCGTGTCATTACGATTTCGTGAGTCCTGATAAAGATTCTCAGATGTTGCACAAGTGTCTCATACATCATATGTGAAAGAGGACATCAACTCGATTGCTATTGATTTAATAAATGAAGCGAATACTCGTTTTCCAAATAACAAGGAAACTCAAGAAGCAATAACCAAAAGTTGTTACTCCTAAGCATACAAGAAACACTTCAAAAATATCATTAAACTAGATGTGTTTCGGTCACCATGCAATCAAAGAAAGGGAGCGTCTATATTCCATAACTCTAGTACCCTGTCCGTAAATGCACGCTATGTAATGCTGGCTTTACATTCACAAGCCATAATTTGGAAACTAACATTAAAATATTTTTAATAAAAATAGTAAAATTTGTATATACACAGCTCAAATCTAATTTATACCTTTCACTAAGAAAAACCAGCTTTGAACGTAAATCTCAACGAGATCAATATCCCAAGTTCCACAAGCATATTTAGCTTGAAGTCACTCAGAAGTTACATTATCAGTTAATCAGCATTGAAGAGTTGAAGCTAATTGGATGCGACCTCACCCCAGCCGGGCCCCCGGTCCTGGCAGCACCCGGCCTTATCTACAGGCCACAAGGGACCGGGGAATGGCCAAGGCAGATGCTGGGCGGCTCTGCAGTGAGCGCCGACGTACATTGCCCCGGCCAGGCCCCCAGCCCTGGTAGCACCTAGTCATGTTGAAGATATTTTTAGGGGGGGGGGTGAAACAGATAAGCACTAAGAGTTTAAAGCTGACCAAAAGTCATTCTCCAGCTATTGTACAGAATTCAACAAAATTTGCACCTAACACAGCCTCTACTGAAAAATACGATTCCTCCATTTCATACCTTGTATCAGAAATTAAGAGACTGGTGCCCTTCACAACGCTTTTTCTTCAAGGAAAAGCGCTAATCCCGTAGTGGTCAAACAGTTTCTGTGTAATGGGAGACAGCAGATTTGATCCAAGGAAGAGGAGAATAACCCATGACCACGAGTCCCTCATCAGCATCAAGGCAAAATAATGAAATAATGTAAAATAGTACCATTTCGAAATAAAAGTCAGCAAAATAGCACCAATATATTTCATAAAATATTTCAACTTCTCCTGTGTAGGATATACAAGTGATGGAATCTGAACGCTGGTCAGAAGCTTTCTTCATAACTCAGAGATCTGGGGATGACCTTTGTAACGTCAACAATAGGGCATCCATATATACAACACGTTATATGAATCCTACCATAGGTACGGTCCACCAGTTTTGAAAATTTTATACCAATCGAATATGACGCTCTCGTGTAATAAGCGAACTTTTCTGAGAGCGAAAAGAAAAAAAATGTGGAGAATATTCGGGCAGTTGATAAGGGTCTCATCATTAAATTTAAAAATGCCACAGAAACGCAAATTGATCTTTTCATTTATTTTTACTCATTTATATTTCAAATTCTATACAGTCCCATATTAAAAACATTTAGAGAACATGAAATTTGTTAAAACTGGCTTTTTGAAAACTGGGAAATTCGCATCTACACCGACCAAAATCAATACAAAAATATTTTCAATTAAACGCTTAGGATTTGAAACCTATCAGAAAAAGCATCCTCTATTTTTTTCAATAAGAAACGATTTATTTAATAAAACTAGCAAACTGAAATTTTCACAGCTCAGAGTGAATGCCAAGCTCACCAACAGTGAAAGCTTGAGGCAAATCAGAAAAAGGATTCTCCAGTAATTGATCTGAATGCAACGATTCCATTCTTTTTAACAATTTTAATAAAATTTCAAATTTAGACTCTTGTAGACTAAACCAATGGAGTAACACTCTTCTTACCGAATGCATCTTCTTAGTGAATGCATCTTTTATTGAATGCATCTACTTACTGAATGCGTCTACTTATTGAATGCATCTACTTGTTGAATGCGTCTACTTATTGAATGCATCTACTTACTGAATGCGTCTACTTATTGAATGCATCTAATTACTGTATATATCTTCATTATTTGAAGTCGACCAGAAGAAGCATTTTTTAGTTATTAAATATAAATGAATATCACTATTCAATTAAATCAGCAAACTGAGATTTATGTAACCCAACAACAACATGCACCTTGAGTTTAGGAAACAACACAAATGGTGAAAATTTGAAGCCGATCAGAATATTCATTCTCTAGTTATGGTATTGGAAGAAAAATAAATTAAACATCTGGCAACCCCTTAAAGGCATACCTACCTAATAATATCATTATACATTTAAAAATATAGATGAAGTAGAGAAAAGTGAAATGCTTTTAGTGTGGAAAAGTGGCGAGAATCATTTACATTAAACAAATTAACATTACTCTGAATTGAAGTTAGTGATCAGAAAATTTCTCTAGAACGTTCGTCTTTATCACTGTCTTGCTTTTACTCTCTTTTTTTTAATGAATTAAACATTAAACTGAGAAACCAATTCAATGTTAGGTCAGCGGATGCTATTCTATAAAATTTTGCACCAGCTGACGAAATATTAAGAAACTATATAACTAAACCTCTCTCAAAGGAAGAAGTAGTTCCAGCGAACGAAATGGTAATAACGAGCATGTAGGGCTAAGAAAGAATTCATCCCAGTTAGATTCCTCTGTTACAGCAAGCATCGATTAAAATTTGAGTATCGATTAAAACATTAAATATTTTGTATATTTTTGTGTAAGCTTCTTCAAAATCTGTCTGAACTATAGGAAAAATGGTATTGTCAACACATAAATCTCATTTACGACAAGTAGCAACACTGGTAATCATTTGTGCATCTTATCCAGTCATTAATTTGTACACTTCTCTGCACACAGCCAAGTGTCCTGTTTTGTGGATGTTTCTAAGAACATATCTCTTGTGCATGTGTATATATCTCACAAGATGTACTTCTGTCAGAGTATTCTTTAGAAAAAATTGATTACCCTTTGTTACTGAATTTAACCATTCTGATAGTGAATTTATTTACAAAATTTGGGTAAATAAACCTTTAACCCTTAAACTGTCCAAACGTAGATCTACGTTTTTTCAGCATTTGAAAGTATGTAAAAAAGTAGATCTTTTTTTTTTTTTACATTTGAAAACGTGTAAATAAAACTTTGTACTTTTTTTGGGGTTATATTTGAAAATATGTAAAAAAATGTAGATCTACTTTTGGAGCACTACGTATGTGAACGTAAATTTGTTTGGACAGTTTAAGGGTTAAGGATTCAGATAAAGATACAGTGGAACCTCGGTTTTCGTCTTTAATTCATTCCAGAAAGTCTGACGAAAACCGAATTTGACGAAAACCGAAGCAATATTTCCCTTAAGAAATAATGTAAATCCAATTAATCCGTTCCAGACACCCAAAATTATTAACAAAAAAATACATTTTATAGAGAATAACTGTGATTGTATTAAAAAGACACAAAATGTAAAAATAATACACAAACATAATTTTAACATAAGTAGTTAAGAGATGGCAATCTTACATTCTGGGTAATAAATAATAAGAGTATTGAAGATAAAACATTCTCTACAGCGAGTAATTGTAAAATTGCAGGGAGTGTAACCTTACTTGAAATGCATAGCAAATTTTTTAAAAAATATTAAAATAATGTAGAATGTAGAAGTTATATTAAATATTTGTTATATTATCCATCCTTTTTCTCGAATTTTGAAAACCAGGTTGCAGCCACAGAACTAAATTTCGGGTCCTTCGCTGCGAAATGTATATAATCTTGCAATTGCTATGAAGGAGTATTTTCCTGGACTTGCTGATAATGCAAGCTCAGATTCGTAAATTGCAAGTGCAATGAAATGTGCATGACGAAGGCAACAGACATTTATGGGAATAATACAGGAGATATATATATTTTATAGATATAACTTGCTTAATTTTTACTATATTTTCATTGATAATTGATTAATCTGCTAATTTTTCAGTTATTAAGCATTTTGTTTTCATAGTTCCATTCAGTAATTTAAAAGGTCAGAAATTACTTGACCCTTTTTTTTATATTAGATTACTGTATTTTTCGATCACAACTTCGGTATTTTGCGGTATTTTGAGTAGATGAAATATAATGAACTACTGAAAAAACTTTCACACTACAAAAATGTTACATAACCTGAAGGCGAGCACTGAAAAAGTGAGTTGAAAGCAGAAGTTACATCAAGGCTTCTACACAGCCTTTTCCTTACACCGGTTGTTTATGCTCACCCATTAGTATAAAATGGGTACTTGGGTGTTAGTCGACAGGTGTGGGTCGCATCCCCGGGCAAAATTGACCTAATTTGACCGAAATGTTCTGCATGACAAGTGGCTTTCTATATAAACCATACCCCCGGCCGGGATTGAACCCGCGGTCATAGAGTCTCAAAACTCCAGCCCGTCGCGTTAGCCACTAGACCAGCTAGCCACAATAAGATTCATCCAACTAGGTATATTTCTACACCATAGGAAAGTTAGCACAGGCACCTCTGTGACCACAAATGCAAGTTTTTCGTCTGTAAAAACGATTTCTTGAGTCAGGCTTTCTATATAGTAGTATGTCACTGATGTCAGCTAGGCCAGCATATTTTGTACATGTATTTGTAGAAATAAAGATATTTTTATTATTATTATTATTATTATTATTATTACTATTATTATTATTATTATTATTATATTATTATTATTATATATTATTATATTATCTGAGTGTCTGTTAACTGTAGTTACCTCTAGTCTTTTCCGAAGGACATCGCCTTCGAAGCCAAGTCATATACCAAGCCTCGTGGTAGCTGATCTGAATGATCCGGCTGTAGGTGCCCGATTGCTGCAGCCCAACGTTTGCTCCACAAATTCTTTAAATCAGGAACTAATTCAAAGAATTTGTCGAGTTTAAGACAGCCAGGGGATTGTTGGTGATCCCCATCATGCGTGAAGGAAGAGTGTTGAAGAATCGTGGTCTAGTCTTTATACTTAGTAAGTTTTCTTTCAGTGTACTCATCTCTCCCTTGCTCTTCACCGGTGCTACTTTGCACAGTCTAACAAGCCTCTTGTGTTCATGTGAAGTTATTTCGGTATGTAGGTATGAAACCAATCCCTTCAGAATCTTCCGAGTTTAGATAATCACGTATTTTTCACGTGATTGTCTAAGCCCGGTTTGAATAATCACGTGATAATCACGTTGGTTCTAGCCAAGAGAACAAAAGCATAACTATCTTCACCCCAAGCAACTAATCCACCTGAAGAAGAGGTAGAAGAAATAGTGGAAGATGCCGAATTTCCAGTCTACCCTAACGGAAGAGGCTGGAACGATAGTCTTCTTCAACACTGACCAATACAATGCTGCAATGCTTTACGATGAACTGTTCCACCGCCTAAAAAAGAAACTGTTAAGTTTACTTGCATCCCTGAAAATCTCTGGTCAACTGAAGAACTAATTGAGTCCACTGAATCTGTAAAAATTGACTTCAAAAACAACGTTAAGCTTGTACTCATCTCCAAAGCAAGATTTAAGAAAATCAGAAATAGCTCCTGACTGAGAATCTGCAGTAACCCATCGACCATTCAGCATCAAGCTCCTGCATCTCTCAAACCATCAAGGACCAATCATCAATTGACCAAGTAGCTGTTGCCCTCTCCAGTGATCCTCATGCCTGCCTGTTTCCTACCGCACACCAATCAGATTTTTAAAGTTTCAAGATTCAGCACTTCAGCGAGTCGTTTTCTCCATGCCTTCCTTCTCTTCGTTTGTCGACATCAGCTCAACAATGCCTTGCTGCTGAATTTGGCCCTGGCTCTTTTTCTATGACTCAAGACATTCCTCTTACCGGCTATTCTTCGTCTGTCCCTACTTCCCCCTCACCCATAGTGGGCCCTTACCTGTGAGTCCCTTCTATTCAGTTCACAATTTGAGTCTTCAAGCGCTCACAGTAACTCAGGTATTTGACTGAGTTTATACGAGCTGTGAAGGGTCTGTACATTTTCCAGCTCTGTAATTTTGCCTGCCCTGAAAGGGGCCGTTATTATAAAGCAATATTCCAACCTAGTTAAAGCGAGTGACCTGAAGAGTGTCATCAATGACTTGGCATCTCTTGTTTTGAAAGTTTTAGTTATGCAACCTATCATTTTCCTTGCAGCTGTGATAACATTGTTGTGCTTCTAGGATGGAGGATAATTAGGTTTGATTAAAATAAGAATAAGAAGCTACGTTTCCATAGATTAAAAGCTCTTCAGTAGCAACAAGGAACCCCTTTTAGTACTACAATGAGTTTCAAAATATAGCTATATATACAAAGAAAGTAAAAAGTTACTGATGATATCACTGATAATGATTGTCTATATTTCGAAGAATCCTAGGTAAGGGAGGGGAGGGCTTTGATGGTAATGAAGAACTCTTGATCTAAATAACTGACATTATCCTCTCCTTTCCTGGATTAAACCTAATTATCTCTCAGCTAATAAGGTACACTATGACCCGAACAGGATATGTTGTTAATTTCTTAACAATATCTAATGACGTCTGATATTATTCAAACAGCTGAGTAAATTTGTCAGAGCCAATGACGTGAACCATTAACCATGATCGTCCACGAGGAGCACTTTGTTATATTTTGACAGAATTATTTCTCGTATCCTCTGCACTCGTAAATAATATAATTACCTAACTCAACATCTACCGCAGAAATTAAAGTGTTTTTCTTACTCTTTCTGATTGCGTTTTTTATATCATTCAGTTGTTCCATGTGGTCCCATCCAACCACCATTTCTAATCGGATCTAATTTGAGTTTATCCATCATTTTAGGCTTCATATATTAATATAATGAAATTAATTATACAAAAGCAATAATAATAATAATATTTTCTTAAAAGCCTGCCATTTGCAGTCATTTCTTTCCATATCTGCAGAATATTAACCATATTTACCATACAAGAAGACACAACATAACCAAAATATAACAATTTTTTCTACTTTTCACGTTTTCTTATGGTCGAATGCACAAAGTTAAATATACAGCTCTCAATGTATTTACACTGAGTTTTATCCCAATAACAAGGATTAACGTGCGAGTATTCGCAAATGATACTATATAACTTCAATCCAGACAATCTATCCTAGCATTGTCACGCAATACTCGTGTATTTTCGTTGTAGATGACCTATCATTATAGTTCCCTATTATTATTACAATCAAAACTAAGCGCTAAAATCACAATTCCAAAGAAAGCAGGTCGAAACATTTCCCACTTGTCATTGTACATACCGGTAAAGACATCCGATTATAACATCAATAATTAAGAAGCCATCGTTACACACTAGTCAGAGTCCCTTTCTTCTACGGTATACTTAACTTTAATCTTTCCAAATTACATAAACCAGATATACTGAAATTAGGATTAGATACCACATTCCAGCACCAAATTTCAAGATTAATTTTGTTGTGCAAGTCAATAATAAAAACAACTTGATATCTCCCCTCTAAGATACGTTCCTATATTGTACATCAGCTTATAATAACCCTAACCCCCCTCCCCCCCGTTATTTCCTCCAACATTCCAGTTGTTTTGCAAATGTACCTTGCTATTTGTCTCTAGATAGTATCCTTTTTCCTCATATTTATGTATCCAATGAAGAGGAATTTAACTGGAAGTTGAAATATCGGTATCCATGTGGATCGGGACCTCTCGTACATGGAAATAAATGGTATAAAATACCGACACAATGGAAATATAAACACATGTGCAGTATAATGTGATCCTTTATTGACAACCTTTCGCTCACACAGTGGGCTTTATCAAGTCACAAACAGATCTACCTGGGAAGAAGGTACGTGAGTATCTATAGGATGAAGTCAGGTTGAGAATGCTGGGTCAGCTGGAAAATGCTGCAAGTGACGGTCTACCGAGTAGGGTTGTAAAGTCTAATACCTTGGGTAACCTGGAAGAAAGATTGGAATAAAGAGAAAACAAGACTCAACACCGAAGAATCTTGGAATCATCACTTATCTCCATATCCAACAACTTCAATCAAAACAACGGCTTCTTCATCGCTATCCCACATAAGAACATAAGAATGGAAGAACACTGCAGAAGATCTACTCATATACTTATCCAATCTTTCTTCCAAGCTACCCAAGGTATTAGACTCGAAACCCTACTCGGTAGACCGTCACATTCCGCATTCTCAACCTGACTTCATCCTATAAATACTCACATACCTTCTACCCGTTGTCAATAAAGGATCACATTATACTGCATATGTGTTTATATTTCCACCTCTCCTACATATTGACAAGTCTGCTGCCAAGATTGTAATTAGTTTCTCATTACAAATATGGCAGTTATAGTTCACCCACGTCGTAAATTTTAATTTAGACCAGGTTTTCCAAAGTTATTTGAGATTTGATGTCAACCATTTGGCTTTACATCACCGACATTGATAGATATAGGGTGTAATAAAAACAGTAGATACAAGGGATCGTCTTCAGGATACGTGCATGTTACTAAGAGGTTTCTTCTCCTCCCCACGACTACACGAGTTACTGTATCTCGTCACCCTCGTCGTGTTTCAGTGATGTTTGTTGTCACTGTTGGCCGCTTGTTTGAATCGTCTGTTGAGTGTTTGTTTATGTCGTGTTTGAATATTTCCCTATTTGTTTGTTTTTTTTCAGTTTGTATGAATGGATTTAATGTTTTCATTATTGTCTTCAAAACTACGGGGAAAAAGCCTTATGTCCCAAGTTGTTTTCAATAATGTTAAGTATTTTGCAAGAAGCAAGTTCTTATTTGAAGAACGTTCTCGCGCTGTGATGTCTGAAATAGTGTAACAGAAAAATGCTGCATATTTTAGAAGCAAACAAGTGAAGGGAAGACGTTATTCACATGATGAAGTGCCTCTCAACAGTATCAAGATAACTCGACTCAAGAAATCGTAATGACACGATTGCAAACAAACCATACCATATCAAGATGCCCTTCCCCCCATCCTTGCAGGGTATTTCTATATACCAAAATGAATTACAAAATCCTTCAGAAATATAAGGACTAGGACATCAAGGTATGTGATGCATGTACTTCTGTTTATAACAACAATGACCACGGTTCAAGCTTCAATTCTGAGTCAATTCATATTAATTACCCCATCAGGGAGAAATATCTCAATGCCAGTGAAGGAATTGTGATTCAGAGATTCCATTCCTTGGTGATTCTCAGGGAAAACTGAAACAATTTACATATACATAATTATTATTACATTAATGGAGAACCACTGAACTCATTGAGCATCATGGGTAACTGGAGGTAATAACGAATGATCCAGTGAAGGGAGGGTAGCTGTAATTCCTTGGAAGAAGATCCCTTCACCAGCATCAAGGCACCCTTTACCTCTCGAAGAATTCTAATTTTAAAATATTCTGAAAAAAATATTATTTACTTGTAGTTTCACTGTGCATTACAGTTTATGAGTTCAGTGAAGTTTTCATTTATTTTCGCACTGTGTATAATGATGTGTAATCTTGCACTGCAATGGATTTCGAACATTATAATGTACTTTTCTGAGCCATTGATAAATATTCCCTAAAATATTTCATCTCAGCACCTGTACACCATCAATGTCCTCTTGAATAAATTATTACCTACCTTTCAATGGTTAGTGGATATTTAAAGTTGTCGCTGGATTTGAATTATCCAGGTACTAGGAGCTCTGGTTAGCATCACACCTCCAATGGGCAGCTCAAATTCTGTCAGAATTTCTTAAGTACTATAAATTCTGTATTTCTTGATTCCAATCATGATATATATCAATAGCATTCACGAAATTTAAGGAAAAGACATGCTAAACGGGATAAGCACCAATTATCCATCCCTATCTTGATTTCAACACTATTACAGCGAAGGCAAGTGCCATAGAGTTTCCCAGCTGAGAGGAAGAGCGACAACTCTCTTCTCCATAGTCTGTGAGGCAACTGATGCTGCTGCCTCACTGTGTTCAGGACGGGAGGACCAACCCACCAACCCTATGATGCCAGATGCCAGCTATTATTTCCCTCGTGACATTATATGTTCCCAATGATTACACATGTCAAGCATTATACTGCGTATATCTCTTAATACTTTAATATTATTATTATTATTATGATTATTATTATTATTATTATTATTATTATTATTATTATTATTATTATTATTATTATTATTATTATTATTATTATTATTAATGGTAGTGAAAGAGGGAGTAGTAGTAGTTGTAGTTACAGTAATAGTTGTAGTAGTACAAGTAGTATTGAATATGAATAAGACAAAATGTAATTCACAGCACTCACATAGATGCCTCGTCCACCAGGAATCCCCATCAGTCCTGTGAGGGACAAAGTCCTTTGTGGACGAAACGTCTTGTCATTATATATTTCACTGTTCATATTTAGTAGTACTATTGAAAGTGAGGAGCAGCGGAAGAAGTATTAGTGGAAGTAATGCAGCAATGGTAGCAATAGAAATATAACATTAGCAAAAGGATAAACGGAAAATTAAGGAAACATTATAGCAGTACATTTAATAATAATAATAATAATAATAATAATAATAATAATAATAATAATAATAATAATAATAATAATAATAATAATAATAATAATAATAATACACAAATAATCAGCATATAAGTGATAGAAGCTAATACGACTTTTCGGTCCGACCTGGACATTTATAAGTCATAGTATTGTGCCTTTTTGTTCTTTAATGATGATATTAATAATAATAATAATAATAATAATAATAATAATAATAATAATAATAGTACTGGTAGAAGGGTCTCAGAAAAAGAGAACGGAGGAGCACTGCTGGAGAGCTACTAGTCCAAGGGCAAAGGACCAGTAGCCAATAGGAGAGAACCCACCCAGGCACAAGACTAAGAATGTCAATGAAAATACAGGAATGCCGAGGAGGTAAGGAGAGAAGGTGGCAAAGGTCAAGTCAGGTCACAAGTGTTTTGAAGTTTAGAGCGTTTACTTTACAACGTAACGAGAAAGGCAGGTAACAACAGAGTTTTTTTTTATAGATTTTGCCACCGAAGTGGCTAGTTTATTGTGCACCACGTATCCACCCTGTGCATGGTAGAGCAGGAACATATGGATACACAAAAGGCCTAAGAATTAGGCCTCAAAAGCGTTCACAAGTATCTGGTATCTGGTATCTGTGAAGACTAGAAGTGGCGTAGAAAGTTTTGGCAGTCGACCAGTTAACTGTATGAATGTAATCTCTAATATGACAGAAAAAAGCTTTGTTAGTGTCAACAAGACGAACATTTCTTCTGTGCTCCTTTAATGTGTCAAAAAGACAGCGACCAGTTTCAACAAAGTAATGGATAAGTCAAGAGAAGAAAATGGAGTAGATACCTGAAGCATCAACGACAGAAGTGCAAACTAATTACCTTTGACGGGAGTTAGTTTGGCGATAATTATTATTATTAATATTGTTGTTTTTATTATTTTTTTTATTGACTTCGTTTTTGCTGGTATTGTTAAGGTTATTGATGCTGTTTTGATAACGTTGATGTTGGTGTTGTTATTGTTAACACTAAAACTGTATTATAAAAACACATTTAATATTTATTTTAATTTTTCAGATTGATAAGTAAAGCGCTTTTATGTTTTACGAAGAAATGTTAAGGCTGTAACTTAGTATTTTGTTGGAATACAGAGAGGTGAAGCATTTTATATACGGAACACACGCTCTGGCTCAGTGCAGCTCAATGAGATATTTTGAATTTACGTCTGGCAAACATTTTTCTGCATGCGTAATGTAATCTTCAGTTGTACCAAGAAAAATAATAAACTCTCTCGAGAAAAGGGTTTTAGAAGGAAATTAGCTTTTCCATCGTAAGGAAAGCTAGTATACCTAGTACACTACACACTAGTTTTGCAGGTAATGAGAAGCTTAAAAAATATGATGTAAATTATACAAAACTAACCCGTGCTTAGGGGAGGGAAAGTGATTATGACATTGGATCACTGAAGAGAGAAGGGAAGAATTGCTGAAAGGTTGAAGTATTATTATTATTAATATTATTATTATTATTATTATTATTATTATTATTATTATTATTAGTAGTAGTAGTAGTAGTAGTAGTAGTAGTAGTAGTAGTAATAGTACTAGTGCTAGTAGTAGTAGTAGTAATAGTACTAGTGCTAGTAGTAGTACTAGCAGTAGTAGTAGTAGTACTAGCAGTAGTAGTAGTAGTACTAGTGCTAGTAATAGTAGTAGTAAAAGTAATAGTAACAGTAGTGATATTGTACACGAATGGTATACAATACCGACAGGATGATAATTAAACACATGTGAAACATCTGGGTATCTTCATTGTACACGGTTCACCATTCACTGGCTTTATCAATTGATAAAGCCACTGGATGATGAAACATCTACAATAAAGATACCCAGATGTTGCACATATATCTAATTTTCACCAGTTGGAATATTGTATACGAATAAAAATATTTAATTGGTAACACTCACCAGGATGCATCGAACACCAGAGATTCTACCATTCCTTACACATACAAGATAATATTTTATGACTTGTTTCTGTAATGTATATGTTCTCTTGGTTTGTATTAATAAGGACTGACAAAACCCCTGGTGACAGAAGCGTCTTTTCAAGAGCAAACGCATATTTTTTTTTTTATTTTCACTCATTCTTTAATATTTTTCTTTCTCAAGGTTTGTACCATTGGCTTTTATTTTCAATAGATATAATCTATGCACTTTCATGCTTGTATGTCGTCAATATTTAGAACTGTCCCAACTGGTGGCCTGGTGGTAAAATCCCTCGCTTCACACGGTGACAGTCCGGGTTCGATTCCCGACGAAAGGGTGGAAGCATTGGACGTGTTTCCTGACACCGGTTGTCTATGCTCACCCATCAGTAAAATGGGTACCTGGGTGTTAGTCGACTGGTGTGGGTCGCATCCTGGGATAAAACTGACCTAAGTTGCGCGAAATGCTCAGCATAACAAGCAGCTTTCTATATAGTAGTATGTCATTGATGTCAGCTATGGTCTGTATACCTTGAATATGTACAAATAAATATATTAAGATATATTAAGATATATAATATTATATTAAGATATATAAAGATATTATATTATTATATTTTATTTTACATCATACTGGAAGTTCAAATTGTTATGTATAAAGTGTTACAACAACAGGATTCACTTTAACTGACCTCGATCAGAAAAAATTGAGAATCATAATAATAATAATTATAATAATAATAATTTTTATTTCTACAAGTACATGTGCAAGATACACAGACTATGCTGAATTAAATGACATACTAATATAGAAAGTGTGTCAGCTGAGTGCACCATCAATCGATTATTATTATTATAATCAAAAAGAAGCGCTAAACCACAAGGGCTATACAGCGCTGTACTATCAATCTAGCAACGGGACATCTTAGATTAGGAAGCAACAATTATTAAATTATTTTAATTATAAAATTTTGAAGAAAGTTTATATTTCTATTGACTATAGATTGTGGGAATTTTAGACTTATATAACTTGAAATCAGAACTGAATAACAATGAAATGTCAGTTTAATTATTTTTTTAATATTTTTCATTTGCTTAGCATATACTTATTCTTCATGAGAAATGTTTTGGGCTCCTTTACACACGTACATACACTCATGTAAGTATATACGCACATGCACATACATACACACAAACTAAACACATAGACAAAGAGACAAACACACACACACACACACACACACACACACACACACACACACACACACACACACACACACACACACACACACACACACACACATACATACACACACACACACACACACACACACACACACACACACACACACACACACACACACACACACACACACACACACACACACACACACACAGAAGGAGTAAGAATGTTTTTGCTTGCTGTGGGCAGTTTCAAACCTCGAGAGTAAGATATGGGACACCAGCTAAGCTGGGAGACCATGCTGAGGAAGTACAGTCAGGATGTTCTGGGATAGAGAGGGACATGTTGATGGCTGGGTTCAGAAATATAATGGACGAAGAGAAAGGAAAAAAGAAAAACTTCGCATGGAGATGGAGGATAAGATGACGGAAGTACTGGAAGCACCTGAGGAACAGGAGAAAGGGGCCAATGTTGCTGAGTAGAAGATGCATCGCCAGGAAGATGACCTCAGAAAGATGAAGGGAAAACTAGAGGAGATGAAGGGAAGAAAGTGTGGGGTGAAAATGTTACCAAGTTCAACAGGTGTAGAGCCTAGAGCTAGACTTTAGCAAAAATGCTGTCAAGATATCGGGAAGTAAAGTAGATGCTTTGGGGATCATTAAAACAACTGATAACAAAAGATGACGAACTCTGGAGGGCAAATAAATGGGAGGAAGCGAAGATTAGCCTTGGTTTCTAGAGGGATAACATCTAATAAAATATTGGTATCTGAGGGAATGAGTTTCTCATGACATCACTAAACATACAGATGCTGAGGTTAAGGGGCAGATTTGCAGATATGGAAGTGTGAAAGGGACAAAATACAATTGATCAAACTGACCTTTGCATCAGAAATGGTAGAAGACCAGATTTTGAAATGGAAAACACTGTTGAGGGGAACCAACAAAATGATACTGGGAAGCTATCAACTGAAGGTAGAAGAACCAGTGAATGCAGTGACTGGTGCCTCCAGCGGCACAATGTGTTCAGCATCATCGTATTTAAGCTCTGCCTCCATAGGGGAACAATTAGTACTGTCATAATTGCACTTTCAAGTCCCAATCCTCCATCTCGCTCAAACACTCAGATCAAACTATATCCTACCCCCATCCTCCCCTACTTACACCACTACTCCTAACAGTAACGAATTCAGGATCCACTCTCACAACCCCAACCTTCTTCCACGGTCCCCAACCTCCCCATCCTCATCTACACTCACCGTTTTACCACCCTATTGCAATGCAAGATTCACCCATACAACCAGCCCTTACTCTCACTCTATAAAATATAAAATATAAAATAAAATACATAAAATTATAAAAAAAAAAAAAAAATACTCTCGCTCTCTCCTATACCCACTCCACCGACACATGAAGTACCAGGCTGTCAGGATCCCTAAAACACGAACACATTAAGGGAAAGAAAATTGAAAGTGTGCTATACTAATGCAGATGTGAAAGCAAATAAGTGAAATGACTGGAAAGGACGAATAGTGGAAGTATGCCCAGACACTGTAGCAATAACAGAGACTAACCTCACAGGGGTGATTACAGATGGGGTTTTCCCAGAAGGATATTAAATACTGAGAAAGGACAGAGAGAACAGAGAAGGTGTAGTAATGCTGCTGATCAGAAACCATCGGATTTTTTAGGAGGTGAATATAATAAATGGAGAGTGGTTGAATGACTACATATGAGGACCCTCAAGCCTGGAGGAACAGAGGTGATAATAATAGTCGTTTGCAACACACCAGCCAGCAGCAGGAGACCAAGAAGGGCAATGCTGCCACAATAAGACAGGTAACTAGAAGAGCGTGTATGAAATCTCATGGAAGATTTCAACCATTAAGAAATAGACTGGAAAGGACCAGAAATATGAAGAGCTAAGCTGAAGGAGGCGATGGAAAACTTTATGTCATCATGTCAGAAGCACAACTCAGGAGAGAGGATGATGAATCAACAAGGCTAGACCTTGTGTTCACTCTAAGTGACTCTGATGATGGGGGACTCACGAAATCGTAATACACGACAACAAAAAATCAGTATCAAGGGTCGGGGTAGAACCCGCGATCAGAGAGTCGGTCGGTCGCGTAGATCTGGAGTTTTATGACTCTCTGATCGTGGGTTCTATCCCCACCCGTAGTATGCTTTTTTTATGATGGGGGACATCAGATATGAGATGCCCCTTTGTGCAAGTGCCCATGCATAGATGAGATCCAATTATGCTGTGAACATGGTGAGGAATACAAAATATGAAGGAGGCGATAAACCTGACTTCAGAAGGGGAGACTATAATGACATGATGCAATTCCTACGCAGAGTCCCATAGGAAAGGGAGGTAGAATGAAAGATAGCAAATGAAATGGAGTAAATAGATGGAAAGTGCTGGAAAGATGATAAATTCATAAACAGAAGCAAAACAAACACAGACAAGAACAGAATACGCCCATGGTTCAACCAGAGGTGCAAAGTGGTAAAAGCTGAAACTGCAAGAGCATGGAAGGGATATAGGAAGCAAAGAACGCCAAAGAATAAGGATGCAAGCAGAAGTATCACGAATATCCATATGTAAGAAGAGGGACTGAACATAAAAAATTTGAGAATGACAGCATCAAAGGCTAAATCCGAGCCAAAGTGATGTACAGCCACATCAGAACAAAGACTACTGTGAAGGATGAAGTCGTAGTGCTGAACAAGGCAGCAAGGAGTAACTCACTATGAATTACCAAGAAGTCTGTGAGACGCTGAGTGAAAGGTTTGTGGAAGTATTCTCTCTGGAATCAGGAACGTTGCCAGAGTCAAAGAGAGCGAGAGAGTGCATCAATGGTTGCTCAACACAATCCATACAATAGAGGAGAGGTGAGGAAAATACTAAATGAAGTAGATACCTCAAAGGCAGCGGGATCAGACAAAATCTCTCCACGGATTCTGTGAGATGGAGCGGGGTAACTATGTGAACCACTGGCACCAATATTCAACAAATTGACTGAAATAGGACAGCTTCCAGAGGTCTGGTAAACAGCAAATGTAGTTCCAATATCCTAAAAAGGGGACAGACAGGTGGCCCTGAATAAAGGGCTTCTTCTTCTTCTTATGACCAGAGCTTTGGTAAGATGGGTAAGGAAGAAGGATGGGTAAGGATAGAAATATTGGAAAAGGGTGGGAGGAATAAAGAGGTAGGATATAAAAGGTAAGTGGCCCAACTACTTTGGTGTAATTTAAAAAGTGAATATGAAATAATGAGATATTCTTGAAGGGGTATAGTACTAACCCGTCAGAGTCACATAGATATAACAGATATATAAGTACATAACTCTGAATTGGTAGTAAATATACAAGTTGCATTTTTTTTTTTTTTGATTGCACAACGGATATTTAAACGACAATGAAGGCAATAATTTTCTGGCCAGTTTATAAAGAATTACTTGACACAATAGCTTCTTACAAGGTGGTGTCCGGCCATAGTAAATGTAGCATAATTTTAACAGTAGAATGTTATACAAGATGTATCCCTAATTGGGGGCGATGATTTTCTCAGTAAACATAGAAGGGTTCTGGTGTTACCCAATCATCTTCATCTGCAGGGAGGTTGCTCAATATCATGGGTCGATGGTAATCGTCTTTATGGATAAAACGACGGACCCTCTGTGGGAGAGTCATTCTTTGAGTCCTGTGAGGAGGAGTATTGATGATATAATCAGTGGTATTTTCAACTTGGAGAGGATGTTCTTTATCTGGCATGTAGAGTTCTTGCATTGTATAGAGTTGTTTCTTCTTCAGGGTGTCAAGGCGTACATTTAAGGCAGTAATATTTTGTTGTACGTGTAAATCTGGCATTTTAACTGTATCTCCTCCTGGTGCCCGTAATAAAGCGAAGAGCTCTATTATGGACCCGTTGCAACCGTAGCATGTTGGTCTTTGTTGTCAATGTCATTGGGACACATGGGTATTCGAGTATAGGTCTTATTATCATTTTATATAGATGTTTCTTGACATGTGGAGGGGCTTGATTAAATCTAAAGAGACTGTTAAGACCGGCTTAGTAAAGGGCTAGTGTCCACTAACATGCACAGTGTGTAAGGTTTCAGAGATTATCAGAAGAGTAGTGGAGCACCTGGAAAGGAAGTGATTCATAAAAAGCAGCCAACACGGTTTTCGATATGGCAAATCCTGTCTCATAAATCTGTAATAATGTTGGTAGAATTACCGACAATATGTAAAGTAAAAGGACACAAGTGCAACTAATGTGACATTTTATTGTGGCAACGTTTCGCTCTCCAGGAGCTTGACAAAGCTCCTGGAGAGCGAAACGTTGCCACAATAAAATGTCACATTAGCTGCACTTGTGTCCTTTTACCTCATAAATCTGGAAGAGCTCTTTGACAAGGCATTGAAAATTAGGCAGGAGGAGAAAGTTGGATGAATTGTTTTCTTTTTGGGGGGATGATTGCAAGAAGGTCGTCGAAACAGAACCCAGCAAATGACTAGCACAAAAGCTAGAGGAACAGAATGGAATTATAGGAAAAGCACTACAGGCGATCTAGGAATACTATACAGGAAGGAAGCAGCGAGTCACCATCAGGTGTAGGAATGGGAGCCTGTGATGAGTTGGGTTCCATTTGGGTTATGACAGAGGAAATCGAGACAGAGATGTAACTGTTCGCATAGGATATGAAACTAATGAGTATAATACAAACAGCCAATGGATATCGACAAGCTGCAGGATAGGTCTGACAAATGGGTCCTGGAATTTAACCAAAGCAAATGCAAATGTTGTGGAAATCGGAGGACAAAAATGTTAAGAAACAATGTATACTGTCATGGAACAAAGGCTTCCAGGCTCAAAACACAAGCATAGACAGAGATAGGCAGACAGACAAACAGACAGACAGACAGATAGAAACACACACACACACACACACACACACACACACACACACACACACACACACACACACACACACACACACACACATACACACACACACACACAAACACACACACATACACACACACACACACACACACACACACACACACACACACACACACACACACACACACACACACACACACACACGGGGCCAGGAGCTCGGACTCGACCCCCGCAACTTCAACTAGGTGAGTACACACACACACACGTTTACACTCACAGATTCTCACATATACAGACTCACACACACTCTCTCCCCTTTGCACCCTCCCCCGTCAATCCCCCACTCCTTCCCCTGATCCCCCCCTCTCTCTCTCACCCTCCTTCTCCCCCACCTCTCCACCTTTCCCCCACTCCCTTTCCCATTCTCCCCCTTTGCTTCTCCCTCCTCCTCATTCCCCATATTCCCCCCTCAATCCCCCTCCCCACCCCTCTCCAATTTAGCCTCTGTCTACAGCTTCTTCCTCTACCTCCCCCGTCCCCCCACACTCGGACAAACACACCACAAAACAAACACACAGAATTACATAAGTTTTTCACTCTGTGGCAACCAAACCAAAAAAAAATGGATTGCCAGAGAGAAGGAAGGAAAACCAAGGGACTGGAGGATGAATCTGCAAAGGAAGATTGGGCAGCAGAGCTCATGAAAAGGGAACACGAATGGGGAAAGAAGCTAAAAGAACTTACCATGAGAATGGAAGAGAGGATAGATGCAGAAAGCAAGAAGTGGGAGATGCAAGTCACAACAGCAGAGGCTAGGATACAGAGATTACAAGAGGAACTAAAAGATCTGAAACAGCCTAAAGAACTAATGAACAATTTGTGAATGACATCAAAGACTGCTACCTCAGTTACAAACAAGGGGACTGTAGGGAATGAAGGAGTGAAACTGCATGCAGAAGTCCTATCAGACCATTGTGGGGCCTGAGAAAAAGAGAGAAACACACCAGGAGGAATCGAGGGGACTGTAGAAAATGAAATAGGTAACCTGTATGTGGAGGCCCTAACAGACTGCAGCAGAGCCCAGGGAAAGCTGAGAAGGGAAAATGACAGGCAACTGGGCCCAAGGACAATAGATAGTGAAGAAACTGAAGAAAGGAAAGCTGCAATGGAGGAAGCAAAATCAAATCACGTGATACATAAGGATATGCAGTGGGAGAATATTGTTTCAGACTATGGAACGATACTCTTCTCCAGACTGAGGGACTGACACCTCAAAACTTCAAGGGTGATGGACTGATTACATCGTCTTCAAGTCTCTTCTGCTTCTATCGGCTCGACTGAAGAAGCCTACTGTGCAGGCGAAACGTTTCGAAATAAAGATACCTAACTGTTGCATATGTGTCTTACCTAATAACCTGTCGGTATTTTATACCATTTTAATGTTCACTCCAGGAAATTGAAGGGGAAACTTATGAAACAAAAAGACAAGGAGAGAAAAATGCGATCAAAACCATTCTAAAGACAATAGGAGAAGATGACATGACCCAGCTGGCAAATTCTCGGAGAATAGGGGGGTTTGCAAAAAGAAGAACCCTGCAAGTGACAGTGACTTTCAAGGCAGAATTGACTTGGAACAGGAGAAAGCAAGACAAAGGGACTTGCCGGTGTACCAGAAGGTGTATCTCGACCGCGACAGAAGAAAGGCAAAAACTGAGAGAGATGGTACAAAGAAGAAAGAAGGAAAGAGAGGTGAAGATGGAGAACCTAGACTCAGGAGGAAGACGAAATACAGCCTCCCTCACAACGACCTACAGAAGCGCCCTAACCATGACAACCCCAATACAACCAAACATTCTAACCCAAAACACACATGCCATATCCAATGCCCCCACCTACCTCATTACAAACTCCACCCCCACAGCAACCACCCATAGTTCCTTATCAGGTCTCTCACTTCCACAACCCCAAAGTACTCCCCAGACCACAGTCTTAAAAGAGAAGTTGAAGGTGCGGTATTCAAATGCAGATGGGATAACAAATAAGTGTGAGGAGTGGCATGAAAGAATCAAGGAGGCATCCCCAGACATAATAGCACTCACAGTAGCAAAACTCACCAGGATGATAACAGATGCAATCTTTCCACCCGTCTATCAAATCCTCGGGAAAGATAGAGGGGAGGACAAGGGGAGGAGGAGTTGCACTGCTCATTAAAAACTGGTGGGGATTTGAGAAAATAAAAGGAATGGATGGCATAGGCGAAAGGGACTACTTAGTAGAAACAATCCAGTCTGAGAGCCATAGGGTGGTAACTGCAGTAATGTACAACCTGCCACAGAACTGCAGGAGGCCAAGAGAAGAATATGACGAGAGCAACAGAGCAATGGTCGACAAACTAGCCAAGGTGGCTAGAAGAGCTCACATGTGGGGGGAGCAAAGTTACTAGCTATGGGTGATTTCAATCACAAGGATATTGACTGTGAAAACCTGGAGCCCCATGGGGTTCCCGAAACATGGAGAGCCAAGATGATGGATTTGGTACTGGAAAACCTCATGCATCAACATGTTAGAGACACTACCAAAGAGAGAGGTGAGAAGGATCCAGCAAGACTGGACCTTGTATTCACCTTAAGTAGTTCAGACATCGAGGATATCATGTATGAAATGCCCCTAGGAGCTAGTGATCGTGTGGTTCTGTGCTTTGACTACATAATTGAGCTACAAGTGGAGAGAGTAGCAGGAATAGGATGGGGGAAAAAAACTACAAAAGAGGGGACTACACAGGCATGAGGAACTTCCTGCAAGACGATCAGAGGGAGAGAGAACTGGCAGGAAAACCAGTAAAAGAAGTGATGGACTATGTGTCAACAAAATGCAAGGAGGCAGAGGAGAGGTTTATTCCCAAGGGAAACAGAAATATTGGGAAGACCGGAACGAGTCCTTGGTTCACCCAAAAGTGTACGGAGGCAAAAACTAGGTGTATTAGAGAATGGAAAGGGTACAGAAGACAAAGGACCCAAGAAAATAAAGAGATCAGCCAAAGAGCCAGAAACGAATATGCACAGATAAGAAGGGAGGCTCAGTGACAATACAAAAATGACACAGCATCGAAAGTCAAGTCTGGCACAAAGCTGTTGTATAGCCACATCAGGAGGAAAATAACAGTCAAGGATCAGGTAATCAGACTGAGGAAGGATAATGGGGAGTTCAGAAGAAACGACCAAGAGGTATGTGAGGAGCTCAACATGAGATTTAAAGAAGTATTTACAGTGGAAACCGGTAGGACTCCAGGAAATCGGAACAGGGAGGTACACCAACAAGTGCTGGACGAGGTACACATAACCGAGAGAGGGAGCAGAGATGCAGTGTGTGCCACTAACAAAGATCTTGAACACATCCATTGAAACTGGGCAACTCCCTGAGTTATGGAAGATGGCAAATGTAGCCCCAATTTTTAAAAAAGGAGACAGACACGAAGCATTAAACTATAGACCTGTATCACTAACGTGTATAGTATGCAAAGCCATGAAGAGGATCATCAGAAGGAGAGTGGTGGAGCACCTGAAAAGAAACAATTGTATAATCGACAACCAGCACGGTTTCAGGTAAGGAGAATCCTGTGTCACAAATCGACTGGAGTTTTATGACAAGATGACAGACGTAAGACAAAAGAGAGAGGGGTGGATAGACTGCATTTTCTTGGACTGAAAGAAGGCCTTTGACACGGTCCCTCACAAGAGGTTACTACAAAAGCTAGATGATCGGGCACACATAACTGGAAAGGCAATGCAATGGATCAGACAATACCTGACAGGGAGGCAACAACGAGTCATGGTACGTGACGAGTTGTCAGAGTGGGCGCCTGTGACAAGTGGTGTTCCACAAGGGTCAGTCCTAGGACCTGTGCTCTTTTTGGTATATGTGAATGACATTACGGAAGGGATAGACTCAGAAGTGTCCTTGTTTGCAGATGATGTGAAGTTAATGAGGAGAATCAAATCGGTCGAGGATCAGGCAGGACTACAAAGAGACCTGGACAGGCTACAAGCCTGGTCCAGCACCTTGCTCCTTGAATTTAACCCTGCCAAATGCAAAGTCATGAAGATCGGGGAAGGGCAAAGAAGACCGCAGACACAGCATAGTCTAGGTGGACAAAGACTGCAAACTTCACTCAAGGAAAAAAGATCTTGGGGTTAGTATAATACCGAGCACATCTCCTGAGGCGCACATCAGTCTGTTACCTGCAGAAGCGTACAGGCGTCTGGCATACCTTAGGATAGCGTTCCGTTACCTCAGTAAGGTATCGTTCAAGACTCTGTACACCATTTACGTCAGGTCCATACTGGAGTATGCAGCACCAGTTTGGAATCCACACCTGATCAAGCACGTCAAAAAATTAGAGAAAGTGCAAAGGTTTACAACAAGACTAGTCCCAGAGCTAAGGGGATTGTCCTACGAAGAAAGGTTGAGAGAAATTGGCCTGACGACACTGGAGGACAGGAGGGTCAGGGGAGACATGATAACCACATATTAAATACTGCGCGATATAGACAAGGTGGACAAAGACAGGATGTTCTAGAGATGGGACAAAGAAACAAGGCGTCACAATTGGAAGTTGAAGACTCAGATGTGTCAAAGGGGTGTTAGGAAGTATTTCATCAGTCATAGAGTTGTCAGGCAGTGGAATAGCATAGAAAGTGACGTAGTGGAGGCGGGAATTATGCATAGTTTTAAGACGAGGTTTGATAAAGCTCATGGAGCAGGGAGAGAGAGGACCCAGTAGCAATCGGTGGAGAGGCGGGGCCAGGAGCTGTGAATCGACCCCAGCAACCACAAATAGGTGAGTACAAATAGGCGAGTACACACACACACACACACACACACACACACACACACACACACACACACACACACACACACACACACACACACACACACACACACACACAAGAAGGGCAAGGAAGGGGGAAGGGCAAAGAAGACGGCAGACGGAGTACAGTCTAGGAGGCCAAAGACTACAAACCTCACTCAAGGAAAGAAATCTTGGGGTGAGAATAACACCAGGCACATCTCCTGAAGTGCACATCAACCAAATAACGGCTGCAGCATATGGGCGCCTTGCAAACCTCAGAACAGCATTCCGACATCTTAATAGGAATCGTTCAGGACCCTGTACACCGTGTACGTTAGGCCCATATTGGAGTATGCGGCACCAGTTTGGAACCCACACCTAGCCAAGCACGTAAAGAAACTAGAGAAAGTGCAAAGGTTTTCAACAAGACTAGTCCCAGAGCTAAGAGGTATGTCCTACGAGGAGAGGTTAAGGGAAATCAACCTTACGACACTGGAGGACAGGAGAGATAGGGGGGACATGATAACGACATACAAAATACTGAGAGGAATTGACAAGGTGGACAAAGATAGGATGTTCCAGAGATTGGACACAGTAACAAGGGGACACAGTTGGAAGTTGAAGACACAGATGAATCACAGGGATGTTAGGAAGTATTTCTTCAGCCACAGAGTAGTCAGTAAGTGGAATAGTTTTGGAAGCGATGTAGTGGAGGCAGGATCCATACATAGCTTTAAGTAGAGGTAGGATAATGCTCACAGTTCAGGGAGAGTGACCTATTAGCGGCCAGTGAAGAGGCGGGGCCAGGAGCTCGGACTCGACCCCCGCAACCTCAACTAGGTGAGTACAACTAGGTGAGGTGAGTACACACACATACACACACACACACATACTTATAGACATATACATAAACACCTATACAAATGCATAAAAACACACTTTATATTTGCATATACATATATGCAAATATAACCTATATATATATATATATATATCTATCTATATATATATATATATATATATATATATAATATATATATATATATATATATATATATATATATAGGAGGTAGGTTACTGAAAGCAGTGTAGAGTTTTTAAGAGGATAGTGAGGCTCAAGTTAGAGTATGTAGGAAAGAGGGAAATTTTTTCCCAGTAAAAGTAGGCCTTAGACAAGGATGTGTGATGTCACCGTGGTTGTTTAATATATTTATAGATGGGGTTGTAAGAGAAGTAAATGCGAGGGTCTTGGCAAGAGGCGTGGAGTTAAAAGATAAAGAATCACACACAAAGTGGGAGTTGTCACAGCTGCTCTTTGCTGATGACACTGTGCTCTTGGGAGATTCTGAAGAGAAGTTGCAGAGATTGGTGGATGAATTTGGTAGGGTGTGCAAAAGAAGAAAATTAAAGGTGAATACAGGAAAGAGTAAGGTTATGAGGATAACAAAAAGATTAGGTGATGAAAGATTGAATATCAGATTGGAGGGAGAGAGTATGGAGGAGGTGAACGTATTCAGATATTTGGGAGTGGACGTGTCAGCGGATGGGTCTATGAAAGATGAGGTGAATCATAGAATTGATGAGGGAAAAAGAGTGAGTGGTGCACTTAGGAGTCTGTGGAGACAAAGAACTTTGTCCTTGGAGGCAAAGAGGGGAATGTATGAGAGTATAGTTTTACCAACGCTCTTATATGGGTGTGAAGCGTGGGTGATGAATGTTGCAGCGAGGAGAAGGCTGGAGGCAGTGGAGATGTCATGTCTGAGGGCAATGTGTGGTGTGAATATAATGCAGAGAATTCGTAGTTTGGAAGTTAGGAGGAGGTGCGGGATTACCAAAACTGTTGTCCAGAGGGCTGAGGAAGGGTTGTTGAGGTGGTTCGGACATGTAGAGAGAATGGAGCGAAACAGAATGACTTCAAGAGTGTATCAGTCTGTAGTGGAAGGAAGGCGGGGTAGGGGTCGGCCTAGGAAGGGTTGGAGGGAGGGGGTAAAGGAGGTTTTGTGTGCGAGGGGCTTGGACTTCCAGCAGGCATGCGTGAGCGTGTTTGATAGGAGTGAATGGAGACAAATGGTTTTTAATACTTGACGTGCTGTTGGAGTGTGAGCAAAGTAACATTTATGAAGGGATTCAGGGAAACCGGCAGGCCGGACTTGAGTCCTGGAGATGGGAAGTACAGTGCCTGCACTCTGAAGGAGGGGTGTTAATGTTGCAGTTTAAAAACTGTAGTGTAAAGCACCCTTCTGGCAAGACAGTGATGGAGTGAATGATGGTGAAAGTTTTTCTTTTTCGGGCCACCCTGCCTTGGTGGGAATCGGCCGGTGTGATAATAAAAAAAAATATCTATATATATATATATATATATATATATATATATATATATATATATATATATACATATATATATATGCAATAAGATCACAGTAAACAGGTGATTTCAAAATATGCAAAACAACCACTCTGAAAGAATAGAGAAATTCCAAGCGCTTTCGTGACTACTCACATTATCAAGGAACTATGAAAGTGAAGCATCCAAGGAAGCTATATAAAAATTAAATAGCTTAGCCCATTCTATAAACTTTACTGTTGAGTTTGAAGAAAATAACTCATTGCCTTTTCTAGATGTTTTAATTATTAAGGGTAATAATGAATTCAAATTTAAAATTTACAGAAAACCTACAAATAACTGTTCCTATGTCCACTATTATTCCTCGCATCAAGATAGAGTCAAACTGTCTGTTTTCTCATCAATGTTTTTGAGAGCTTTACGAATTTGTAGTCCTGAGTTCATAGATGAGGAAATATCCAAAATTTATGAAATAGGTAATGATTTAAAATACCCAAGAAATGTAATTGATAAATCTTTTAAAGTTGCTAGAAACACTTTTTATAATCCAAAAAGGGGCAACCAGCCTTATTCAACTAAAAATATGTTGGTTCTCCTTCACCATGAAAACTTGGTTGATGTGCCTTCTCTTCTTAAGACTTTTAATATTAAAGTTGTATTCAAAAATCTTGATACAGTAAAAAAACTTTTGATAAAGAATTCCCCCCAAAATGCTGATGGATGTGTCTATAAGATTCCTTGTAAAATTTGCGATAAAGTTTATTACGGTCAAACTGGTAAAAATCTCGAACTAAGATTAAAACAACATAAATATAGCATTAGAACTGGACAAGATTCCAATGCTCTATTTATTCATGTAAGAGATTTTAACCATCCAATTGATTTTCAAAAAGTTGAGAAAGTAGTATCAATCAAGTCCATGGTCGACAGGAATATAATTGAATCTTGTTTCATAAAAAGCAGTTTTGACAATAATATGAATATTTCCTTTGGTTTATATAAATTAGATCCATTTATAATTAATAGAATTTGGGAAGAATTTAATAATACACTGGACAAATAATTTTTAAATTTTCTTGGGTAGAATAGCTTTGGGGTGAGTTGTGCAAAGGACCTATCCAAGTTGGCTCGTCACGCGTCACGTGTTTAACCGTTGTGGGATCTGATAGTGAGGTGCTGGCCGGACCCCTTATATAGCTTCCTTGGATGCTTCACTTTCATAGTTCCTTGATAATGTGAGTAGTCACGAAAGCGCTTGGAATTTCTCTATTCTTTCAGAGTGGTTGTTTTGCATATATATATATATATATATATATATATATATATATATATATATATATATATATATATATATATATATATATATATATATATATATATATATATATATATATATATATATATATATTCTTGCGGGTGAAAATCTTTAGATCAAGTACTTTCATCCTTCTCAGTGCATCATCAGGAGCTATGGAATGTTGCAAGCCTGCAGCTGAAGGAGTGAGGGGAAGTTTTCTCAGAATAGCACAGTGTGGGTCTCTCACCTGCTGCTGGCTCTCTCAGACTGTGGGCCAACGATCAGTGTCACACCGAGCACTACCACCCTCCCCCATTTCCCCATATGGGATATGAGGGTTTTTGAGAAGTCAACTATTATGAAATTAGAAGATATAATACTCCGCTCAAAGCTTTTTCTAACCAGTTAGAACAAGTCATGTGACTTCAGAAAATACGTTTCTCAGTGGATATTATATATATATATATGGATTGCTATTATTCTGTGTAACTTTTTAATTAATAAAAGAAAGGGAATGAATGTTCTTTTTGTCCATTTAAATGCCCTGTTCTAGGGTACTTGAATGTTCTCAGGGGTAGTGAGAAATATCTCTTTATATTTTCCTAAACATTGTCTATTATTCTTCTCAGTATCGATTAATATGCCTTGCTTGGGATTTTTCTATATCATTCCTATAATATTTCTATGATCCAGATTTCTACTTCTAATATCCTACCTATGTTATCAGGTAATCTTGTGTACCTCTTAGTGTATGGTACAATCACAGCTAAACGCGGTATATAACCATACACCAACTAACGTAGCATTGTGCTTTGGGGCATAGACACTGGTCGAGCGTCACCAATCCATCAACCCACATGGCATAATAAGCAATCCCGTGATTTTGTATAGCATTGTTGTTTAAGGTTGTGTACAATAGACTCTACTAAATAGCTATCAAGCTTGTGTAACCCATAATTTGAGTTATATTCGGTATACCTGTCATCTTTCGAGAGAGAAGATTCAATTATGCTTCTTTCTATGACGGAACTGTTTGGTACAATAATTTGGGCAGCATCTCATTCCGGCGGATGATTACAGGAGCTTACGCGGTTAAAGATAGCGTTCGACTCCTGCCCTGTCCTGACTGAGTATTTATGTTGGGCTATTCTGGTTTCCAGAAATTTACCTGTTTGACCTATATATGAGAGAGGACACTGAGTACATGAGACCTTGTTAACCCCACCGACTTTGTTGGAGGGTTTGTTTTTAATCAGTCTTTGTTTCACTGTCGCAGTGTTTTTGAAAGCAAGGTTTATCCTGATCTGTTTTAATGCCTCACGCAGGCAAACTAGAGTCTCATTGTATGAAAAAACCTAGTACATTTTTCTTAGCCATCATTTCTTTAGGTTCAGTCCAGTAGAAAGTCTTTTTCGCCGACATTAGTGCCTTCTTGACAAAATTCCTAGGATATCTCGGTTTTTTGGCTGTGTTGAATATTTTGTTGTATAGTCTTATCTTTCTTTTTGTAAGACTTTTATTGGCACATCCAAAATGTGCAGACCAGCTAATGTAAGAAAATGTTTTGTGGTAGTCCATGTAGTAGGTGATGCTGCACTCTGATTGGTCTATATTTGATGTTTCAGCGTGCATTGCTGTCTTATTGGACGAGGCGACGTCTTCTTGAGGCGGTAACTAATTAACTAAGAACTTCCATAACTTGTGTGGGTCAGTTCAGGCAACTGTGTTCACAGTGTAACAGTCGAAGGCTAATGCAAAACCTCACTGGCAATGTTGAATACTTTGTGTAGTGTAATTATTAATTATCTAAAGTAATAACTGGAATGTTATCCGTCGCCGCAGCTGGACTGTGATCTTGACGACATTTACATGAACCTCAAACTTAAATAATTTAGTTTATTTTGCCTTATATGTCTATGAAACTGAGTATACAACAGTATACATTTTTCTTTTGAAAGTGATATTAAACGTAGCGCCTGGAGGATATTTAATCTAAGTATATTAAAGATAGTATATCAAAGTTAGTATGTCTTTGAGGCTGGTTAGCGGAACGCTTTATATTTTCATGCTTGAAGAGGCTTGTCCCATTTTTCGTTTTCTCACAAAATAAGCAATTTTGGTGGCCTTACACCGTGTAGGAGGTAGCGGGTATATATGGAGTAACACATCAAGATGGAAGGTCCTTGATACTAGGGAGGGGCTCCTTGATTCAAGGAATGGAAGCTAGCCTCTCAATCAAGGTCAGATTTGATGATCCTTCTTATTTCCACCGTTATAATGAGTGTATAATGTAATACACACACACACACACACACACACACACACACACACATACACACACACACACACACACACACACACACACACACACACACACACACACACACACACACACACACACACACACACACACACACACACACACGCACGCACGCACGTATACACTAAAAAAGGGCCAAGTATCCATCGACAAGTGCCTAGTAACTACTACATACACAGATACAGACACACGCACAGTAACTGCTCCCTCAAAGCCCACGATGAGATAGTATCTGGTGCAACTGCCGTCGAGTAATCTAGCTGACGCAGTAGCTTCTTCACCTCCCTAGTTATATGTATTGTACCCAACGTTTACTGCTGCATTTCACTAATTGTTATTATTATTATTATTATTATTATCATTATTATTATTTTATTAATAGTAAGAACCTAGTATGGGGTCTTCTACATTCAAGGGTCAATGTGACATTATCAGTCTGTTTCGTGCATACTGTTAGTAGCAAGTTTTTAATTATTTGCTTTCATTTAGTTTAGATTTAGTTAAGTTTGTTGTATATTTTAACGCCATATATCTCGTTAAAGGTAATAATACACAGATTCAATGAGCAAAAATTGGTACCCAGCGAGCGGGGTCTACAATACTAAAAAATCACTATTATAAATCTCGTATCAAAGTCACTGTCAAACTAAACCACGGGCGGGGTTAGAACCCGCGATCAGAGAGTCATAAAACTCCAGACCAACGCGTTAGCCACTGGGCCACAGGACGTCGGTCTGGAGTTTTATGACTCTGATAGCGGGTTCTAACCCCGCCCGTGGTATGGTTTGTTTGCAATCGTGTCATTACGATTTCGTGAGTAATCCTACTGTTGTAGCTACAATGAGAAATTAACTTTGATTAGATGAATGGGAAGTTCAGGTTATTGGAAATGAAGGAAATCAGACTGGATTCAAGATATGAGGGAGGAAGGCTGTTCAAATTTTTGGATCGAAAGCCCACCATCATCAACACCAGAGCTTCGCAGTTGAGGAAAAACCATTGCAGTGGACACGAAGGTTGGAAACAAGCCAGATAGGTTGTGACCTGTGCTTCTATCGCCCTTATTTTTTGTCACTATACTCGTATTTCCTGAAGTCTATTTCTATACGAAAGGTTGTTAGGTAAGACACATATGCAACAGTTAGGTATCTTTATTTCGAAACGTTTCGCCTACACAGTAGGCTTCTTCAGTCCAGTACAGAAAAGTTGATAGAAGCAGAAGATACTTGAAGACGATGCAATCAGTCCATCACCCTTAAAGTTTTGAGGTGGTCAGTCCCTCAGTCTGGAGAAGAGCATTGTTCCATAGTATGAAACAATATGTTGTTTCATACATATTGTTTCAGACTACGGAACAATGCTCTTCTCCAGACTGAGGGACTGACCACCTCAAAACTTTAAGGGTGATGGACTGATTACATCGTCTTCAAGTATCTTCTGCTTCTATCAACTTTTCTGTACTCCACTGAAGAAGCCTACTGTGTAGGCGAAACGTTTCGAAATAAAGATACCTAACTGTTGCATATGTGTCTTACCTAACAGCCTGTCGGTATTTTATACCATTTTAATGTTCATACGAAAGGTTGTTGAGTGTTCATCTTTTCCTGGTGGGATTAGGTTAGACTATGTTATGTTTGGTTAACATCAATTATAAATCAACTAATTTTCTGGAATATAAACAACAATTCATTTATTACCTATAGAAGACTAATATAGACCCAAATATATTCTTCTCTTGACGAAAATTGGAGTGAGCAGTAACCTCCCAGAAACCCACATCTGATGAAGCTCATTAAAATATTGAGAAATGCAGAGGTTAGAAACGAGGTTTATCTGATGGGAGAATAAAAAAAATCTAAATTTTAAAATTTACAATAGAAATGCTAGTGAAGATATGATAACGACGAACAAAATGCTCAGAGACTCTAAACGAAGGTAAATTTTAAAATTTACAATAGAAATGCAAGTGAAGACATGATAACGACGAACAAAATGCTCAGAGACTCTAAACGAAGGTAAATTTTAAAATTTACAATAGAAATGTAAGTGAAGATATGATAACGACGAACAAAATGCTCAGAGACTCTAAACGAAGGTAAATTTTAAAATTTACAATAGAAATGTAAGTGAAGATATGATAACGACGAACAAAATGCTCAGAGACTCTAAACGAAGGTAAAAAAAACTGAATGTTCGACAGGCGGAGAAGGGTTACATGAAAATACAATTAGGAGTTAAAGAATTATATAAGTCGCAGGGATGTAGGAAATATTTTTTCATCCCTAGGGAGCTAAGTCGTAGATTAATGGGAATGAAGATATAATGGGGCAGACTGGAGATAGAAATAACGGTACACAAGAGGCAAGGAACGAAGAACACGATGACGATCAGCAAAGAGGTAGAGCCAGGAGCTAAATTTCTAAACCTGAAAGCCAAAAGAGGTTTGTATAAATATGTGCGTTATTGCGCGAGCACGTACAGTGTTGCTTCAGAGATCAAGGGGAAAATATATTTCACATCAGAGCTTATTTCTTGGGTGGCATTGCAAATTGGGTTGGGCAAATGTTTTGTTAGTGGGATGAATTGTAAAGGACCTGCCTAGTATGGGCCAACTGGCCTGCTGCAGTGTTCCTCCTTTCTTATGTTCTTATGTTCTTATATTTGCAGTTGGGAGACAAACCTCCGGACTGTTAAGCAAAAAGACACAAACGCAATTAATGTGACATATTATTGTGGAAACGTATCGCTCTCCAGGAGCTCTATCAAGCTGGCTTGTTAAAGCTCCTGGAGAACGAATCGTTCCCACAATAAAATGCCACATTAGTTGTATTTGTGTCCTTTTACTTAACATATTGTCGGTAATTCTACCAACATTTAGACAAACCTCCGTACTCTTTGCCAGTTAAGCCAGAATTCGATGACTAACATAATGGTTGCTCATATATACTTCAGTCTACAAAAAAGTCGAAGATCCTGTAGTGGTGCTGATAGGAGAGACGTAAGATTTTACGAAACAGACCTTCAACGATATTTAAGCGCTGGCGTTTTGAGTGAGCTCAGTAGCTGTAACACTCACGTAACTCTTCTACCTGCCATCTGGCGTTTCTCCATTCTTCATTCATGGGTACATTATCACACAGCCAGGAATTTGGCCGAATTCGTCCTAACTTCAGGAAATAATCATTCTGCTGAAACAGAGATATCAAATCATCTGAATGTTTTATGTTAGTTCACCATCCTCTTCACCACAAAGGATTAAGAGACTGCACTTTCACGTGAGGCATAAGTCTTTATCAATTCCTATTCCATAAGGGAATTTTATCCTTGTCATATATGAAGCAGTATCTGCAAACAGCGCTTATTTCGTGTAGCGAAGACAGCACAGGTAATGTTGGCAGTGCAGTTCATTAACATCTCTGCTTCCGGTACTCGACGCATCCTGTACGAGACCAGTATTCAACGTGTTATCTTAACCAGCTGGAAAATACGCGACAAGAAATTTACATCTGTCACCATTTAATAAATCCTATGTGAGCTAGTGCTTCCTGAATGACCGTATGTGACCTGAATCACTGTTCGTGCACCTGGTAGCTGATGTATTGGTGCATCTGGTAGCTGATGTGTTATTGCACCTGGTGACTGGTGTGATGGTGTACCTGGTGACTGGAGTTTTAATGCACCTGGTGACTGGTTAGTTAGTGCACCTGGTGACTGGTTAGTTAGTGCACCTGGTGACTGGTTAGTTAGTGCACCTGGTGACTGGTTAGTTAGTGCACCAGGTGACTGGTTAGTTAGTGCACCTGGTGACTGGTTAGTTAGTGCACCTGGTGACTGGTTAGTTAGTGCACCTGGTGACTGGTTAGTTAGTGCACCTGGTGACTGGTTAGTTAGTGCACCTGGTGACTGGTTAGTTAGTGCACCTGGTGACTGGTTAGTTAGTGCACCTGGTGACTGGTTAGTTAGTGCACCTGGTGACTGGTTAGTTAGTGCACCTGGTGACTGGTTAGTTAGTGCACCTGGTGACTGGTTAGTTAGTGCACCTGGTGACTGGTTAGTTAGTGCACCTGGTGACTGGTTAGTTAGTGCACCTGGTGACTGGTTAGTTAGTGCACCTGGTGACTGGTTAGTTAGTGCACCTGGTGACTGGTTAGTTAGTGCACCTGGTGACTGGTTAGTTAGTGCACCTGGTGACTGGTTAGTTAGTGCACCTGGTGACTGGTTAGTTAGTGCACCTGGTGACTGGTTAGTTAGTGCACCTGGTGACTGGTTAGTTAGTGCACCTGGTGACTGGTTAGTTAGTGCACCTGGTGTCTGGTTAGTTAGTGCACCTGGTGACTGGTTAGTTAGTGCACCTGGTGACTGGTTAGTTAATGCACCTGGTGACTGGTTAGTTAGTGCACCTGGTGACTGGTTAGTTAGTGCACCTGGTGACTGGTTAGTTAGTGCACCTGGTGACTGGTTAGTTAGTGCACCTGGTGACTGGTTAGTTAGTGCACCTGGTGACTGGTTAGTTAGTGCACCTGGTGACTGGTTAGTTAGTGCACCTGGTGACTGGTTAGTTAGTGCACCTGGTGACTGGTTAGTTAGTGCACCTGGTGACTGGTTAGTTAGTGCACCTGGTGACTGGTTAGTTAGTGCACCTGGTATACACTTTGTGTCATTACACATGATGACTGTTGTTATGGTGGCTGTTGTTAGAGTATACCTTGTGGCTGGTGTTAGGTTATACCTGGTGGCTGTTGTTAGAGTATACCTTGTGGCTGGTATTAGGTTATACCTGGTGGCTGTTGTTAGAGTATACCTTGTGGCCGGTGTTAGGTTATACCTGGTGGCTGTTGTTAGAGTATACCTTGTGGCTGGTGTTAGGTTATACCTGGTGGCTGTTGTTAGAGTATACCTTGTGGCTGGTATTAGGTTATACCTGGTGGCTGTTGTTAGAGTATACCTTGTGGCCGGTGTTAGGTTATACCTGGTGGCTGTTGTTAGAGTATACCTTGTGGCCGGTGTTAGGTTATACCTGGTGGCTGTTGTTAGAGTATACCTTGTGGCCGGTGTTAGGTTATACCTGGTGGCTGTTGTTAGAGTATACCTTGTGGCTGGTATTAGGTTATACCTGGTGGCTGTTGTTAGAGTATACCTTGTGGCCGGTGTTAGGTTATACCTGGTGGCTGTTGTTAGAGTATACCTTGTGGCTGGTGTTAGGTTATACCTGGTGGCTGTTGTTAGAGTATACCTTGTGGCTGGTATTAGGTTATACCTGGTGGCTGTTGTTAGAGTATACCTTGTGGCCGGTGTTAGGTTATACCTGGTGGCTGTTGTTAGAGTATACCTTGTGGCCGGTGTTAGGTTATACCTGGTGGCTGTTGTTAGAGTATACCTTGTGGCCGGTGTTAGGTTATACCTGGTGGCTGTTGTTAGAGTATACCTTGTGGCTGGTATTAGGTTATACCTGGTGGCTGTTGTTAGAGTATACCTTGTGGCCGGTGTTAGGTTATACCTGGTGGCTGTTGTTAGAGTATACCTTGTGGCTGGTATTAGGTTATACCTGGTGGCTGTTGTTAGAGTATACCTTGTGGCCGGTGTTAGGTTATACCTGGTGGCTGTTGTTAGAGTATACCTTGTGGCCGGTGTTAGGTTATACCTGGTGGCTGTTGTTAGAGTATACCTTGTGGCCGGTGTTAGGTTATACCTGGTGGCTGTTGTTAGAGTATACCTTGTGGCCGGTGTTAGGTTATACCTTGTGGCTGGTGTTAGGTTATACCTTGTGGCTGGTGTTAGGTTATACCTTGTGGCTGGTGTTAGGTTATACCTTGTGGCTGGTGTTAGGTTATACCTTGTGGCTGGTGTTAGGTTATACCTGGTGGCTGTTGTTAGAGTATACCTTGTAGCTGGTGTTAGGGTATACCTGGTGGCTGGTGTTAGGGTATACCTGTTGGCTGGTGTTAGGATATACCTGTTGGTTGATGTTAGGGTATACCTTGTGACTGGTGTTAAGGTATAACTGGTGGCTGTTGTTGGAGTATACCTTGTGGCTGGCGTTAGGGTAATCCTGGTGGCTGTTGTTAGAATATACCTTGTGATTAGTGTTATGGTATACTTGGTGGCTAGTGTTAGGGTATACCTGGTGGCATGTGCTAGGGTATACCTGGTGGCTGATGGAAGGGTATACCTGGAGGCTGGTGTTAGGATATACCTGGTGGCTGGTGTTAGGGTATACCTGGTGACCAAAGTTAGGTTATACCTGGTGGCTGGTGTTAGGATATACCCAGTGACTGGTGTTAGGGTATACCTGGTAGCTGGTGTTAGGGTATACCTGGTGGCTGGTTTTGGAGTATAACTTGTGGCTGGTGTTAGGGTATACCTGGTGGCTGGTGCTAGGGTATACTTGGTGGCCAGTGTTACGGTATACCAGGAGGCTGGTGTTAGGATCTACCTGGTGGCTGGTGTTAGGAAATACCTGGTGGCTGGTGTTAGTATATACCTGGTGGCTGGTGTTAGGATATACCTGGTGGCTGGTGTTAGGGTATACCTGGTGACCAATGTTAGGTTATACCTGGTGGCTGGTGTTAGGATACACCTGGTGGCTGGTGTTAGGATATACCTGGTGGCTTGTGTAAGGGTGTACCTGGTGGCCGGTGTTAGGATATACCTGGTCGCTGGTGTTAGGATATAGCTGGTGGCCGGTGTTAGGTTATGCCTGGTGGTTGGTGTTAGGATATACCTGGTGACAAGTGTTAGGATATACCTGATTGCTGGTGTTAGGGTATACCTGGTGACCAGTGTTAGATTATACCTGGTGGCTGGTGTTAGTGTATACCTGGTGGCCAGTGTTAGCGTATACCTGGAGGCTGGTGTTAGGATATACCTGGTGGCTGGTGTTAGCATATACCTGGTGGCCAGTGTTAGATTATACCTGGTGGCTGGTGTTAGGATGTACGTGGTGGCCAGTTTTAGGAAATACCTGATTGCTGGTGTTAGGTTATAAGTGGTGGCCAGTGTTAGGGTATACCTGGTGGCTGGCGTTAGGGTATACCTGTTGTCTGGTGTTAGGGTATACCTGTTGGTTGACGTTAGGGTATACCTTGTGACTGGTGTTAAGGTATACCTGGTGGCTGTTGTCGGACTATACCTTGTGGCTGGTGTTAGGGTATTCCTGGTGGCTGTTGTTAGAGTATACATTGTGGTTAGTGTTATGGTATACTTGGTGGCTAGTGTTAGGCTATGCCTGATGACTGGTGCTGATGGTATGGTAAATCTGGTAGCTGGTATTAGGGTATACCTAGTGACTGATGTTAGGGTATACCTGGTAGCTGGTGTTAGGTTATACCTGGTGGCTGGTGTTAGGGTATACCTTGTGGCTGGTGTTAGGGTATACCTGGTGGCTGGTGCTAGGGCATACGTGGTGGCCAGTGTTAGGGTATACCTTGTGGCTGGTGTTAGGATATACCTGGTGACTGGTGTTAGGGTATACTTGGTGACCAATGTTAGGTTATACCTGGTGGCTGGTTTTAGGATATACCTGGTGGCTGGTGTTAGGATATACCTAGTCGCTGGTGTTGGGATATACCTGGTGGCCAGTGTTAGGTTATGGCTGGTGGTTGGTGTTAGGATATACCTTGTAACCAGTGTTAGGTTATACCTGATTGCTGGTGTTAGGGTATACCTGGTGATCAGTGTTAGGTTATACCTGGTGGCTGGTGTTAGGGTATATCTGGTGACCAAAGTTAGGTTATACCTGGTGGCTGGTGTTAGGATATACCTGGTGGCTGGTGTTAGGGTATACCTGATGACCAATGTTAGGTTACACCTGGTGGCTGGTGTTAGGATATACCTAGTGGCTGGTGTTAGGATATACCTGGTGGCTTGTGTAAGGGTGTACCTGGTGGCCGGTGTTAGAATATACCTGGTCGCTGGTGTTAGGATATACCTGGTGGCTTGTGTAAGGGTGTACCTGGTGGCCGGTGTTAGAATATACCTGGTCGCTGGTGTTAGGATATAGCTGGTGGCCGGTGTTAGGTTATGCCTGGTGGTTGGTGTTAAGATATACCTGGTGACCAGTGTTAGGATATACCTGATTGCTGGTGTTAGGGTATACCTGGTGACCAGTGTTAGGTTATACCTGGTGGCCAGTGTTAGGGTATACCTGGAGGCTGGTGTTAGGATATACCTGGTGGCTTGTGTTAGGATACACCTGGTGGTCAGTGTTAGGTTATACCTGGTGGCTGGTGTTAGGATGTACCTGGTGGCCAGTGTTAGGAAATACCTGATTGCTGGTGTTAGGTTATACGTGGTGGCCAGCGTTAGGGTATACCTAGTGTCTGGCGTTAAGGTATACCTGTTGTCTGGTGTTAGGGTATACCTGTTGGTTGATGTTAGGGTATACCTTGTGATTGGTGTTAAGGTATACCTGGTGGCTGTTGTCGGACTATACCTTGTGGCTGGTGTTAGGGTATTCCTGGTGGCTGTTGTTAGAGTATACCTTGTGGTTGGTGTTATGGTATACTTGGTGGCTAGTGTTAGGGTATACCTGATGACTGGTGCTAGGGTATACCTGGCGGCTGATGGTAGGGTAAACCTGGTAGCTGGTATTAGGGTATACCTAGTGACTGGTGTTAGGGTATACCTGGTAACTGGTGTTAGGGTATACCTGGTGGCTGGTTTTGGAGTATACCTTGTGGCCGGTGTTAGGGTATACCTGGTGGCTGGTGCTAGGGTATACGTGGTGGCCAGTGTTAGGGTATACCTGGAGGCTGGTGTTAGGATATATCTGGTGGCTGGTGTTAGGGTATACTTGGTGACCAATGTTAGGTTATACCTAGTGGCTGGTGTTAAGATATACCTGGTGGCTGGTGTTAGGATATACCTGGTGGCTTGTGTAAGGGTGTACCTGGTGGCCGGTGTTAGGATATACCTAGTCGCTGGTGTTAGGATATACCTGGTGGCTAGTGTTAGGTTATGCCTGGTGGTTGGTGTTAGGATATACCTGGTGACCATTGTTAGGTTATACCTGATTGCTGGTGTTAGGGTATACCTGGTGACCAGTGTTAGGTTATACCTGGTGGCTGGTGTTAGGATATACCTGGTGGCCAGTGTTAGGGTATACCTGGAAGCTGGTGTTAGGATATACCTGGTGGCTGGTGTTAGGATATACCTGGTGGGCAGTGTTAGGTTATACCTGGTGGCTGGTGTTAGGATGTACCTCGTGGGCAGTGTTAGAAAATACCTGATTACTGGTGTTAGGTTATACGTGGTGGCCAGTGTTAGGGTATACCTGGAGACTGGTGTTAGGATATACCTGGTGGCTGGTGTTAGGGTATACATGGTGACCAATGTTAGGTTATACCTGGTGGCTGGTGTTAGGATATACCTGGTGGCTGGTGTTAGGGTATACCTGGTGGCTTGTGTTAGGGTATATCTGGTGGCTGGTGTTAGGATATACCTGGTCGCTGGTGTAAGGATACCTGGTGGCCAGTGTTAGGTTATGCCTAGTGGCTGGTGTTTGGATGTACCTGGTGGTCAGTGTTAGGATATACCTGATTGCTGGTTTTTCGGGTATACCTGGTGACCAGTGTTAGGTTATACCTGGTGGCTGGTGTTAGGATGTACCTGGTGGCCAGTGTTAGGATATACCTGATTGCTGGTGTTAGGGTATACCTGGTGACCAGTGTTATGTAATACCTGGTGGCTGGTGTTAGGATATACCTGGTGGCTGGTGTTAGGATATGCCTGGTGGCTGGTGTTAGGATATACCTGGTGGCTGGTGGTAGGATATACCTGGTGACTGGTGTTAGGATATACCTGGTGGCTGGTGTTAGGATATACCTGGTGGCTGGTGTTAGGATATACCTGGTGGCTGGTGTTAGGATATACCTGGTGGCTGGTGTTAGGATATACCTGGTGGCTGGTGTTAGGATATACCTGGTGGCTGGTGTTAGGATATACCTGGTGGCTGGTGTTAGGATATGCCTGGTGGCTGGTGTTAGGATATACCTGGTGGCTGTGGTGGCTGAGGTTAGGATGCTCATATTGAAAGAAGCCAAAACAGAAACGCAAGTTCATCTTACAAGACACTAGATCAAGAAATAACTAAAAATGACCAGAATCTCTAAATTCGATTCATTCTACTAATTCAACTGGTAAAATTCGCAAACTAATACACTAGAAATATAAATTAATTAATCTAATAATGCAGTTCATCATATATAATTATTAACAAATTACCAAGGTAATTTCTAACCCAGGTTTCAAATGCAGCTTACCTTAAATCACTCACAACATATCATGCAGCATCAAGGCTCACTGGTTTCCTCACGGGTGTAAGCTTATATGATACAAACCATACCAGGGGCGGGGATAGAATCCGCGATCAGAGTCATAAAACTCCAGACCGACGCCTTAGCCACTGGGTATAGTGTTTGCAATCGTGTCATTACGATTTCGTGAATTATACAATACACCTGCGGCTACTTCTCAGTTCTATTTCTCGAATCACACTTGTCCTTCATTCTCTGCCGGAACAGTTTGTCACCTAGTATGATGCAGTTATTTCGAGCTACACGAAGTGTTTAGCTAACAGGCCTCACTAAAAGAATTACTTATTCGTAAGTACAACCAATTTACAGATCATTCGTTTTCGTTCTTTACTTGAAATATAAATGAAAAATCCTATAAAATAAACGCGATGTTGTAATAACAAACTCACTCACAAAATTAAACAGTCAGCCAGCCACAGTTCATTTACGAACAAAGGTAAGTCGCCAGAATAAGGAAAATGCAAATATTTTAGCATCAAACGTGACGTCTTTGGCACAGAAACTCAATGACTCACGGTAATGCGTAGACGAACTCGCTGAGACGTAACACTGATACCCTGGTGGACAGATGTGCTAATACACCTCTAGCCAGGTGTGTCGGTCCAGTAAGTGGCTTGTTTCGGTGCACCTGGTGTGCAGGTGCATCTGATGTGTTAGGTCGGGTTGGGGTTTATTTCGTGGTGCACCTGGTGGCTAATGTGTTGGTGTACCTGTTGATTGGTGTGATGGTGCACGTAGTGTGTAAGTGCACTTGGTGGCTGGTGTGATAGTGCACTTGGTGACTGGTGTGTTAATGCACCTGGCGACTGGTGTGTTAGTGCACCTGGTGACTGGCGTGTTAGTGCACCTGGTAACTAGTGTGTTAGGGCACCTGGTGACTGGTGTGTTAATGCACCTGGTGATTGGTGTTTTAGTGCACCTGGTGACTGATGTGTTAGTGTACCTGGAGACTGGTTTGTTAGTGCACCTGGTGACGGGTGTGTTAGTGCACCTGGTGACTGGTATGTTGGTGGACCTGGTGACTGGTGTGTTAGTGAACCTGGTGACTGGTGTATTAGTGCACCTGGTGACTGGTGTGTTAGTGTACCCGGTGACTTGTGTGCTAGTACACCTGGTGAATGGTGTGTTGTGTAACTGGTGACTGGTGTGTTAATGGACCTAGTAGTTGGTGTGTTAGTGCACCTGGTTACTGATGTGTTGGTGCACCTGGTGACTTGGTGTGTTATTGCACCTGGTGACTGGCGTGTTAGTGCACCTGATGTGTTAGTGGTCCTGGTGACTGGGGTATTAGTGGGCCTGGTGACTGGTAAGTTAGTGCACCTGGTGACTGGTGTGTTAGTGCACCTGGTGACTGGCGTGTTAGTGGACCTCGTGATTGGTGTGTTAGTGCACCTGGTGACTGGTGTGTTAATGCACCTGGTGACTGGTGTGTTAGTGGACCTACTGACTTGTGTGTTAGTGGATATGATGACTGCTGTGTTAGTGGACCTGGTGACTAGTGTGCTAGAGCACCTGGTGACTGGTGTGTTAGTGCATCTGTTGTGTTAGTGGTCCTGGTGACTGGGGTATTAGTGGGCCTGGTGACTGGTAAGTTAGTGCACCTGGTGACTGGTGTGTTAGTGCACCTGGTGACTGGTGTGTTAGTGGACCTGGTGATTGGTGTGTTAGTGCACCTGGTGATTGGTGTGTTAATGCACCTGGTGACTGGTGTGTTAGTGGACCTACTGACTTGTGTGTTAGTGGATTTGGTGACTGGTGTGTTAGTGGACCTGGTGACTGGTGTGCTAGTGGACCTGGTGACTGGTGTGTTAGTGGAACTGGTGACTGGTGTGTTAGTGGACCTCGTGACTGGTGAGTTAGTGGACCTCGTGACTGGTGTGTTAGTGCACCTGGTGACTGGTGTGCTAGTGCACCTGGTGACTTGTGTGTTAGTGGACCTACTGACTTGTGTGTTAGTGGATTTGGTGACTGCTGTGTTAGTGGACCTGGTGACTGGTGTGCTAGTGGAACTGGTGACTGGTGTGTTAGTGGACCTCGTGACTGGTGTGTTAGTGGACCTTGTGACTGGTGTGTTAGTGCACCTGGTGACTGGTGTGCTAGTGCACCTGGTGACTTGTGTGTTAGTGCACCTGGTGACTTGTGTTAATTCACCTGGTGGCTGGTGTGCTAGTGCACCAGGTGACTGGTGAGTTAGCGCATCTGGTGACTGGTGTGTTAGTACACTAGGTGACCAGTATATTACTACACCTGGCGTCTTGTGTGTTAGTGCATCTGGTGACTGGTGTGTTAGTGCACCTGGTGACTGGTGCGTTAGTGCACCTGGTAACTGGTGTGCTAGTGCACCTGGCGTCTGGTGTGTTAGTGCACCTGGTGACTGGTGTCTTAGTGCACTTGGTGACTGGTGTGTTAGTGCACCTGGTGACTGGTGTTTTAGTGCACCTGGTGTCTAGTGTGTTAGTGCACCTAGGGACTGGTGTGTTAGTGCACCTGGTGACTGGTGTGTTAGTGCACTTGTTGACTGGTGTTTTGGTTCAGTCAGACGTGATACTAGCATGTATGCTAATGACATATGTTGCTGCACCTGTTGTCTAACATGGCAGTGATGTGTGCTGCTGTACCTGGGGTGTTGCGGATCCTGGTGATTCACGAAGCAAGTCACTTGATTTTCCACTTTTAAATTAAAAAAGTTCGCTGGTGTAGAGGTCAGGCCCGTGACCTGGTAGGTAGCGCTCTCACCTTGCACACTGAGTGTCAATGGTTCAATCTCCTTGTTGGGTGGAAACACTGGGTATGTTTTCTTACACTTAGTAATAAGTAGGTACCTGTGTGTTAGTTGACTAGTGTGGGTTGTATCCTGGGGAATAAGAATATAGGACTCCAGTGTAAATGAGACAGAGAGTCCTCGATAACGCACTGACTTTCTTGGGTTATCTTGGGTGGCTAACCCTCTGGGGTTAAAAATCCGAACAAAATCTTATCTTATTCGCACATAAAGCCAAGACAAGAAAATTTATAATAAAAACTGCAGCTAATCAATGAGTGCAGGAAGTGTTTGTTGCATTACAAATAGGATCTGGTAGCTTATATGGCAGACTAGTCGGCCACCAGCCTAACTGTTACTGCAGTGGTCAGGGAGACTCATGTGGCACGTGACTGTCATCTGGTGACTCAATCAGTGGTGCCATCGGTAATATTGTGACATGATGGCTTACCGTTGGAACTCATATTCTCAGTGTTCCCCAGTGACAAATGTCGCTATTTAGGTATTTCCACACATGGTGGGAGAGAGAGAGAGAGAGAGTGGTAGACTTTTATTTGTGAAAGTTCTCTCTAGTTCCTGTGTGAGAGAACCTGTGAAATTCACGAGCCGTCAAATAATAGCGTCATACATCTTATAACATTAATCTAAGAAAAAATAGTAAAAAAAAGTATTCACATAACAGCAATAATAATATTAATAATAATAATAAAAATAATAATAATAACAATAATAATAACAACAATAATAATAGAATATTAATAAAAATTATATAATTATACCGTCAACAATAATAATAAAAAGTTGGAGATAAAAATAATTAAATACTCCTAGTGCTACTACTGATCGACACCATGCCTAACCCTTCTAGGGTAGGGTAGGTGCCTGAGCCCGAGCCTTTAGCTCATAAGACTGTCATTTCCATTTGCTCCCTTGGGGCGGGGATGGCAGACCAGAGAGGCCTAGCTTGTGGCTAGGCCTGGGGACAGTTGGTCCCGAAGATGAGGAGGTACTTGTGCCTCCTCCCATGGGAGACTTAGGTCTCAGACACTCCCTAAAGAGGGAGCCAAGGCCGGGCCACCACTTGGACAAGGCCCGGGCCGGGAGAATATCGGCTAATCTTTAACTATAACTAGTGCTACTACTACTACTACTACTACTAATAATAATAATAATAATAATAATTAAATAAGAGTGGTAAAAAACGAAAAGGTAATATGATGAACAACATTTATTGTTTCGCTTAACTTGTGAAGGAAGAAAGTTCATGTAATTACTGTCGTTGTATTGTTGGTGCTGGACACATCCTCAGTTAATGGCGCACTCGGCCACACTTGGTGTTGGTGCTGGACACATCCTCAGTTAATGGCGCACTCGGCCACACTTGGTGTTGGTGCTGGACACATCCTCAGTTAATGGCGCACTCGGCCACACTAGGTGTTGGTGCTGGACACATCCTCAGTTAATGGCGCACTCGGCCACACTAGGTGTTGGTGCTGGACACATCCTCAGTTAATGGCGCACTCGGCCACACTTGGTGTTGGTGCTGGACACATCCTCAGTTAATGGCGCACTCGGCCACACTTGGTGTTGGTGCTGGACACATCCTCAGTTAATGGCGCACTCGGCCACACTAGGTGTTGGTGCTGGACACATCCTCAGTTAATGGCGCACTCGGCCACACTAGGTGTTGGTGCTGGACACATCCTCAGTTAATGGCGCACTCGGCCACACTAGGTGTTGGTGCTGGACACATCCTCAGTTAATGGCGCACTCGGCCACACTAGGTGTTGGTGCTGGACACATCCTCAGTTAATGGCGCACTCGGCCACACTAGGTGTTGGTGCTGGACACATCCTCAGTTAATGGCGCACTCGGCCACACTAGGTGTTGGTGCTGGACACATCCTCAGTTAATGGCGCACTCGGCCACACTAGGTGTTGGTGCTGGACACATCCTCAGTTAATGGCGCACTCGGCCACACTAGGTGTTGGTGCTGGACACATCCTCAGTTAATGGCGCACTCGGCCACACTAGGTGTTGGTGCTGGACACATCCTCAGTTAATGGCGCACTCGGCCACACTAGGTGTTGGTGCTGGACACATCCTCAGTTAATGGCGCACTCGGCCACACTAGGTGTTGGTGCTGGACACATCCTCAGTTAATGGCGCACTCGGCCACACTAGGTGTTGGTGCTGGACACATCCTCAGTTAATGGCGCACTCGGCCACACTAGGTGTTGGTGCTGGACACATCCTCAGTTAATGGCGCACTCGGCCACACTAGGTGTTGGTGCTGGACACATCCTCAGTTAATGGCGCACTCGGCCACACTAGGTGTTGGTGCTGGACACATCCTCAGTTAATGGCGCACTCGGCCACACTAGGTGTTGGTGCTGGACACATCCTCAGTTAATGGCGCACTCGGCCACACTAGGTGTTGGTGCTGGACACATCCTCAGTTAATGGCGCACTCGGCCACACTTGGTGTTGGTGCTGGACACATCCTCAGTTAATGGCGCACTCGGCCACACTTGGTGTTGGTGCTGGACACATCCTCAGTTAATGGCGCACTCGGCCACACTAGGTGTTGGTGCTGGACACATCCTCAGTTAATGGCGCACTCGGCCACACTAGGTGTTGGTGCTGGACACATCCTCAGTTAATGGCGCACTCGGCCACACTAGGTGTTGGTGCTGGACACATCCTCAGTTAATGGCGCACTCGGCCACACTAGGTGTTGGTGCTGGACACATCCTCAGTTAATGGCGCACTCGGCCACACTAGGTGTTGGTGCTGGACACATCCTCAGTTAATGGCGCACTCGGCCACACTAGGTGTTGGTGCTGGACACATCCTCAGTTAATGGCGCACTCGGCCACACTAGGTGTTGGTGCTGGACACATCCTCAGTTAATGGCGCACTCGGCCACACTAGGTGTTGGTGCTGGACACATCCTCAGTTAATGGCGCACTCGGCCACACTAAGTGTTGGTGCTGGACACATCCTCAGTTAATGGCGCACTCGGCCACACTAGGTGTTGGTGCTGGACACATCCTCAGTTAATGGCGCACTCGGCCACACTAGGTGTTGGTGCTGGACACATCCTCAGTTAATGGCGCACTCGGCCACACTAGGTGTTGGTGCTGGACACATCCTCAGTTAATGGCGCACTCGGCCACACTAGGTGTTGGTGCTGGACACATCCTCAGTTAATGGCGCACTCGGCCACACTAGGTGTTGGTGCTGGACACATCCTCAGTTAATGGCGCACTCGGCCACACTAGGTGTTGGTGCTGGACACATCCTCAGTTAATGGCGCACTCGGCCACACTAGGTGTTGGTGCTGGACACATCCTCAGTTAATGGCGCACTCGGCCACACTAGGTGTTGGTGCTGGACACATCCTCAGTTAATGGCGCACTCGGCCACACTAGGTGTTGGTGCTGGACACATCCTCAGTTAATGGCGCACTCGGCCACACTAGGTGTTGGTGCTGGACACATCCTCAGTTAATGGCGCACTCGGCCACACTAGGTGTTGGTGCTGGACACATCCTCAGTTAATGGCGCACTCGGCCACACTAGGTGTTGGTGCTGGACACATCCTCAGTTAATGGCGCACTCGGCCACACTAGGTGTTGGTGCTGGACACATCCTCAGTTAATGGCGCACTCGGCCACACTAGGTGTTGGTGCTGGACACATCCTCAGTTAATGGCGCACTCGGCCACACTAGGTGTTGGTGCTGGACACATCCTCAGTTAATGGCGCACTCGGCCACACTAGGTGTTGGTGCTGGACACATCCTCAGTTAATGGCGCACTCGGCCACACTAGGTGTTGGTGCTGGACACATCCTCAGTTAATGGCGCACTCGGCCACACTAGGTGTTGGTGCTGGACACATCCTCAGTTAATGGCGCACTCGGCCACACTAGGTGTTGGTGCTGGACACATCCTCAGTTAATGGCGCACTCGGCCACACTAGGTGTTGTTGCTGGACACATCCTCAGTTAATGGCGCACTCGGCCACACTAGGTGTTGGTGCTGGACACATCCTCAGTTAATGGCGCACTCGGCCACAATTGGTGTTGGTGCTGGACACATCCTCAGTTAATGGCGCACTCGGCCACACTAGGTGTTGGTGCTGGACACATCCTCAGTTAATGGCGCACTCGGTCACACTAGGTGTTGGTGCTGGACACATCCTCAGTTAATGGCGCACTCGGCAACACTAGGTGTTGGTGCTGGACACATCCTCAGTTAATGGCGCACTCGGTCACACTAGGTGTTGGTGCTGGACACATCCTCAGTTAATGGCGCACTCGGCCACACTAGGTGTTGGTGCTGGACACATCCTCAGTTAAAGGCGCACTCGGCCACACTAGGTGTTGGTGCTGGACACATCCTCAGTTAATGGCGCACTCGGCCACACTAGGTGTTGGTGCTGGACACATCCTCAGTTAATGGCGCACTTGGCCACACTAGGTGTTGGTGCTGGACCCATCCTCAGTTAATGGCGCACTCGGCCACACTAGCTGTTGGTGCTGGACACATCCTCAGTTAATGGCGCACTCGGCCACACTAGGTGTTGGTGCTGGACACATCCTCAGTTAATGGCGCACTCGGCCACACTAGGTGTTGGTGCTGGACACATCCTCAGTTAATGGCGCACTCGGCCACACTAGGTGTTGGTGCTGGACACATCCTCAGTTAATGGCGCACTCGGCCACACTAGGTATTGGTGCTGGACATCCTCAGTTAATGGCGCACTCGGCCACACTAGGTGTTGGTGCTGGACACATCCTCAGTTAAAGGCGCACTCGGCCACACTAGGTGTTGGTGCTGGACACATCCTCAGTTAATGGCGCACTCGGCCACACTTGGTGTTGGTGCTGGACACATCCTCAGTTAATGGCGCACTCGGCCACACTAGGTGTTGGTGCTGGACACATCCTCAGTTAATGGCGCACTCGGCCACACTAGGCACCACCACAACGAGCGAGAGCAGTAACTTAGCGGAATTGTTACTAGGTTCCCCGGAAATGTACTTTGAGGCGGTGCCTGATTTTTGTTCTTCTGAGGCGGTGCCTGATTTGTGTTCTTCTGAAGGGGTGCCTGATTTTTGTTCTGAGGCGGTGCCTGATTTTTGTTCTTCTGAGGCGGTGCCTGATTTTTGTTCTTCTGAGGCGGTGCCTGATTTTTGTTCTTCTGAGGCGGTGCCTGATTTTTGTTCTTCTGAGGCAGTGCCTGATTTTTGTTCTTCTGAGGCGGTGCCTGATTTTTGTTCTTCTGAGGCGGTGCCTGATTTTTGTTCTTCTGAAGGGGTGCCTGATTTTTGTTCTTCTGCGGCGGTGCCTGATTTTTGTTCATCTGAGGCGGTGCCTGATTTTTGTTCTTCTGCGGCGGTGCCTGATTTTTGTTCTTCTGAGGCGGTGCCTGATTTTTGTTCTTCTGAGGCGGTGCCTGATTTTTGTTCTTCTGAGGCGGTGCCTGATTTTTGTTCTTCTGAGGCGGTGCCTGATTTTTGTTCTTCTGCGGCGGTGCCTGATTTTTGTTCTTCTGAGGCGGTGCCTGATTTTTGTTCTTCTGAGGCGGTGCCTGATTTTTGTTCTTCTGAGGCGGTGCCTGATTTTTGTTCTTCTGAGGCGGTGCCTGATTTTTGTTCTTCTGAGGCGGTGCCTGATTTTTGTTCTTCTGAAGGGGTGCCTGATTTTTGTTCTTCTGCGGCGGTGCCTGATTTTTGTTCATCTGAGGCGGTGCCTGATTTTTGTTCTTCTGCGGCGGTGCCTGATTTTTGCTCTTCTGCGGCGGTGCCCGATTTTTGTTCTTCTGAGGCGGTGCCTGATTTTTGTTCTTCTACGGCGGTGCCTGATTTTTGTTCTTCTGAGGCGGTGCCTGATTTTTGTTCTTCTGAGGCGGTGCCTGATTTTTGTTCTTCTGAGGCGGTGCCTGATTTTTGTTCTTCTGAGGCGGTGCCTGATTTTTGTTCTTCTGCGGCGGTGCCTGATTTTTGTTCTTCTGAGGCGGTGCCTGATTTTTGTTCTGAGGCGGTGCCTGATTTTTGTTCTTCTGAGGCGGTGCCTGATTTTTGTTCTTCTGAGGCGGTGCCTGATTTTTGTTCTTCTGAGGCGGTGCCTGATTTTTGTTCTTCTGAAGGGGTGCCTGATTTTTGTTCTTCTGCGGCGGTGCCTGATTTTTGTTCTTCTGAGGCGGTGCCTGATTTTTGTTCTTCTGCGGCGGTGCCTGATTTTTGTTCTTCTGCGGCGGTGCCTGATTTTTGTTCTTCTGAGGCGGTGCCTGATTTTTGTTCTTCTACGGCGGTGCCTGATTTTTGTTCTTCTGCGGCGGTGCCTGATTTTTGTTCTGCGGCGGTGCCTGATTTTTGTTCTGCGGCAGTGCCTGATTTTTGTTCTGCGGCAGTGCCTGATTTTTGTTCTTCTGAGGCGGTGACTGATTTTTGTTCTTCTGAGGCGGTGCCTGATTTGTGTTCTTCTGAGGCGGTGCCTGATTTTTGTTCTTCTGAGGCGGTGCCTGATTTTTGTTCTTCTGAGGCGGTGCCTGATTTTTGTTCTTCTGAGGCGGTGCCTGATTTTTTTTTCTGCGGCAGTGCCTGATTTTTGTTCTTCTGAGGCAGTGCCTGATTTTTGTTCTGCGGCAGTGCCTGATTTTTGTTCTTCTGAGGCGGTGCCTAATTTTTGTTCTTCTGAGGCGGTGCCTAATTTTTGTTCTGCGGCGGCGCCTGATTTTTGTTCTGCGGCAGTGCCTGATTTTTGTTCTTCTGAGGCGGTGCCTGATTTTTGTTCTTCTGCGGCGGTGCCTGATTTTTGTTCTTCTGCGGCGGTGACTGATTTTTGTTCTTCTGCGGCGGTGTTTGATTTTTCTTCTTCTGAGGCAGTGCCTGATTTTTGTTCTTCTGCGGCGGTGCCTGATTTTTGTTCTTCGGCGGTGCCTGTTTTTTGTTCTTCGGCAGTGCCTGATTTTTGTTCTGCGGCAGTGACTGATTTTTGTTCTGCGGAAGTGCCTGATTTTTGTTCTGCGGCAGTGCCTGATTTTTGTTCTGCGGCAGTGCCTGATTTTTGTTCTGCGGCAGTGCCTGATTTTTGTTCTGCGGCAGTGCCTGATTTTTCTTCTGCGGCGGTGCCTGATTTTTGTTCTGCAGCAGTGCCTGATTTTTGTTCTGCGGCAGTGCCTGATTTTTGTTCTGCAGTAGTGCCTGATTTTTGTTCTGCGGCGGTGCCTGGTTTTTGTTCTGCGGCAGTGCCTGATTTTTGTTCTGCGGCAGTGCCTGATTTTTGTTCTTCTGAGGCGGTGCCTGATTTGTGTTCTTTTGAGGCGGTGCCTGATTTTTGTTCTTCTGAGGCGGTGCCTGATTTTTGTTCTTCTGAGGCGGTGCCTAATTTTTGTTCTTCTGAGGCGGTGCCTGATTTTTGTTCTGCGGCAGTGCCTGATTTTTGTTCTTCTGAGGCGGTGCCTTATTTTTGTTCTTCTGCGGCGGTGCCTGATTTTTGTTCTTCTGCGGCGGAGACTGATTTTTGTTCTTCTGCGGCGGTGCCTGATTTTTGTTCTTCTGAGGCGGTGCCTGAATTTTGTTCTTCTGAGGCGGTGCCTGATTTTTGTTCTTCTGCGGCGGTGCCTGATTTTTGTTCTGCGGCGGTGTCTGCTTTTTGTTCTGCGGCAGTGCCTGATTTTTGTTCTGCGGCAGTGACTGATTTTTGTTCTGCGGCAGTGCCTGATTTTTGTTCTGCGGCGGTGCATGATTTTTGTTCTGCAGCAGTGCCTGATTTTTGTTCTGCGGCTGTGCCTGATTTTTGTTCTGCATCAGTTAATTTTTGTTCTGCGGCAGTGCCTGATTTTTTTTCTGCGGCAGTGCCTGATTTTTGTTCTGCGGAAGTGCCTGATTTTTGTTCTGCAGCGGTGCCTGATTTTTGTTCTGCGGCAGTGCCTGATTTTTGTTCTGCAGCAGTGCCTAATTTTTGTTCTGCGGCAGTGCCTGATTTTATTCTGCGGCAGTGCCTGATTTTTGTTCTGCGGCAGTGCCTGATTTTTGTTCTGCGGCAGTGCCCGATTTTTGTTCTGCGGCAGTGCCTGATTTTTGTTCTGCGGCAGTGCCTGATTTTTGTTCTGCGGCAGTGCCTGATTTTTGTTCTGCGGCAGTCCCTGATTTTTGTTCTGCGGCAGTACCTGATTTTTGTTCTGCGGCGGTGCCTGATTTTTGTTCTGCGGCAGTGCCTGATTTTTGTTCTGAGGCGGTGCCTGATTTGTGTTCTTCTGAGGCGGTGCCTGATTTTTGTTCTTCTGAGGCGGTGCCTGATTTTTGTTCTTCTGAGGCGGTGCCTGATTTTTGTTCTTCTGAGGCGGTGCCTGATTTTTGTTCTTCTGCGGCGGTGCCTGATTTTTGTTCTTCTGAGGTGGTGCCTGTATTTTGTTCTTCTGAGGCGGTGCCTGATTTTTGTTCTTCTACGGCGGTGCCTGATTTTTGTTCTTCTGCGGCGGTGCCTGATCTTTGTTCTGCGGCAGTGCCTGATTTTTGTTCTGCGGCGGTGCCTGATTTTTGTTCTGTGGCAGTGCCTGATTTTTGTTCTTCTGAGGCGGTGACTGATTTTTGTTCTTCTGCGGTGGTGCCTGATTTTTGTTCTTCGGAGGCGGTGCCTGATTTTTGTTCTGCGGCGGTGCCTGATTTTTGTTCTGCGGCAGTGCCTGATTTTTGTTCTGCGGCAGTGCCTGATTTTTGTTCTGTGGCGGTGCCTGATTTTTGTTCTGCGGCAGTGCCTGATTTTTGTTCTTCTGAGGCGGTGCCTAATTTTTGTTCTTCTGAGGCGGTGCCTAATTTTTGTTCTGCGGCAGTGCCTGATTTTTGTTCTTCTGAGGCGGTGCCTGATTTTTGTTCTTCTGAGGCGGTGCCTAATTTTTGTTCTTCTGAGGCGGTGCCTGATTTTTGTTCTGCGGCAGTGCCTGATTTTTGTTCTTCTGAGGCGGTGCCTGATTTTTGTTCTTCTGCGGCGGTGCCTGATTTTTGTTCTTCTGCGGCGGAGACTGATTTTTGTTCTTCTGCGGCGGTGCCTGATTTTTGTTCTTCTGCGGCGGTGCCTGAATTTTGTTCTTCTGAGGCGGTGCCTGATTTTTGTTCTTCTCCGGCGGTGCCTGATTTTTGTTCTGCGGCGGTGCCTGTTTTTTGTTCTGCGGCAGTGCCTGATTTTTGTTCTGCGGCAGTGACTGATTTTTGTTCTGCGGCAGTGCCTGATTTTTGTTCTGCGGCGGTGCCTGATTTTTGTTCTGCAGCAGTGCCTGATTTTTGTTCTGCGGCTGTGCCTGATTTTTGTTCTGCGGCAGTGCCTAATTTTTGTTCTGCGGCAGTGCCTGATTTTTTTTCTGCGGCAGTGCCTGACTTCTGGTCTGCCGCAGTGCCTGATTTTTGTTCTGCGGCAGTGCCTGATTTTTGTTCTGCTTCAGTGCCTGATTTTTGTTCTGCGGCAGTGCCTGATTTTTGTTCTGCGGCAGTGCCTGATTTTATTCTGCGGCAGTGCCTGATTTTTGTTCTGCGGCAGTGCCTGATTTTTGTTCTGCGGCAGTGCCTAATTTTTGTTCTGCGGCAGTGCCTGATTTTTGTTCTGCGGCAGTGCCTGATTTTTGTTCTGCGGCAGTGCCTGATTTTTGTTCTGCGGCAGTGCCTGATTTTTGTTCTGCGGCAGTACCTGATTTTTGTTCTGCGGCAGTGCCTGATTTTTGTTCTGCGGCAGTGCCTGATTTTTGTTCTGCGGCAGTGCCTGATTTTTGTTCTGCTGCAGTGCCTGATTTTTGTTCTGCGGCAGTGCCTGATTTTTGTTCTGCTGCAGTGCCTGATTTTTGTTCTGCGGCAGTGCCTAATTTTTGTTCTGCGGCAGTGCCTGATTTTTGTTCTGCGGCAGTGCCTGATTTTTGTTCTGCGGCAGTGCCTAATTTTTGTTCTGCGGCAGTGCCTGATTTTTGTTCTGCGGCAGTGCCTGATTTTTGTTCTGCGGCAGTGCCTAATTTTTGTTCTGCGGCAGTGCCTGATTTTTGTTCTGCGGCAGTGCCTGATTTTTGTTCTGCGGCAGTGCCTAATTTTTGTTCTGCGGCAGTGCCTGATTTTTGTTCTGCGGCAGTGCCTGATTTTTTTTCTGCGGCAGTGCCTGATTTTTGTTCTGCGGCAGTGCCTGATTTAGTCCTGATCTTGAGAATGCTTTCTCCGTTCAGCTTCAAATTTTTATTAATGGTATAACGTAATTAGAGTAAGATTCATTGAACTCTTATGTGCAGGTGTCCTGTGCTCCATTTTTTAATATTTTTTTTTAGTTTGGTTTCTGTGGGATGACTTTCGCAAACTTATCGTGATCGGCTTTAAATTTTAAATACTGGCGAATAATACTTAGGAGAAACTTGTAAATGTTATTTGAAAAGTATAGTAAGAAATCTGCCAACTTCGTTTTTTAGAATGGGGTGTTATTTTTATCAGTGAAATATCTGCGGTAAGTTGATAACTGGTTCACAGATTAATGAATTAAACACCTATGCAACACTTGGGTATCTTTATTGTGGAAACGTTTCGCCAATCAACGGCTTCCCCAGTCCAGTACAAAGTTGACTGGTTGAAAATCAGGAGTTTGAGGTACTCCGTTCCTCAGCTTGGAGTCGATGTGATAAGTTCATCAATCTTGCGAAGAGCGCAGTATGTGCGTGAAGAAGGAGCTTATATACTGCAGACAGGTGAGATGAAGCAGTCGTGGCCGGTGTCACCTTGGACAAATCCAGAGATGGATACCCAAGTGTTGCACAGGTGTCTAATTTATCAACTTGTCGGTTCTCTGAACCAATTATCGATATTCTTATCAGACACAGCAGCATATTGGGATCTGGAGACAGGGAATTCTGATTGACCTGTAGGCATGACCTACTTCCATCTGTGGATTTGTTCAAGGTGACGCCGCCTACGACTGCTTCACCTCACCTGTCTGCGATGTATAAGCTAAAATGATACACAATAAAAGCGCAAATTTTTAATTTTTCACATTTTTCTTCATATTCAAATTTTCTTAGAGGATTGTTAACAATTTTAAGAACAAAATATTTGATTTTGATTTAATTTTTCTCATACAGATGGCAATAAAATCTAACTGGAACCAACACAGCACAAAATTTATACAGTAATATTTCGACTTACGATACAGCACCATTTAGGGTTTGAAGCCTATCTTAAAAGGGATTCTCTTGTAATTACATAGGAAACAATTTAATTTCAAAAACTGGCAAGTAAAAATCTACTAAGCTCAAACTAGCAAGCTTAATGAAACCCGCCAATGAAAAAGTTTGAAGCCATTTACTTAGTAACGTAGTTCTGCGGCTACAAATCTCAGACTTACGATTCCAGGTGTTGTAACAACTTAGTAAAATTTCCATTTTGCACCAACTCTGACTGAACTTAATGAGATACCATCCTGGTAGAATTCATCGTCATTAATACTTTGAAGTCAATCAATTATTGAATATAGCTATTTATTAAATAAATTGGCAGTCTGGGACTTACGTCACCCAGTAGGAGCATGAGCCTAGCGTCACCCAGTAGGAGGATGAGCCTAGCGTCACCCAGTAGGAGGATGAGCCTAGTGTCACCCAGTAGGAGCATGAGCCTAGCGTTACCCAGTAGGAGCATGAGCCTAGCGTCACCCAGTAGGAGCATGAGCCTAGCGTTACCCAGTAGGAGCATGAGCCTAGCGTTACCCAGTAGGAGCATGAGCCTAGCGTCACCCAGTAGGAGCATGAGCCTAGCGTTACCCAGTAGGAGCATGAGCCTAGAGTCACCCAGTAGGAGCATAAGGCTAGCGTCACCCAGTAGGAGCATGAGCCTAGCGTCACCCAGTAGGAGCATGAGCCTAGCGTTCAGTCCAACAAATAAATCGTTCTCCGGTTAATGCATGGATTCCTGAGATTCCAATTGTTTTAATATTTTAAGACGTATAGGGAGGAAACAAAAAGGTTCAGATACCTTCAGATGAAGACGAAGGCATTAGACTCTCCTCAAATAAAACAAGAGTGAACCCCAACACCAGAGAACACTAATACATGAACTGCAGCGAGAACAGGTTAAGAGAGGTAAACAAATAACAGAAAGGATACCACTACGAATGAAGAGGAAAAACTGTAGATGAGAAAGAAAATGAAAATTTTAAGAATTGCCTTATTAGATGGCGCCGCTTATGGTCCCTCCCGAGAGAGAACTGACGACTCGCACGATCACATTACATTGACGTGAATCAAACATTCATTGCCTACTGTTTTCCTAAACCAAATTCTGTTATCCTCTTTTTAAGCACATGAAGGTTTAAGTATATACACAAAGTAAATGTGTGCTGTCCACTCACTGTCGAAACAAGTTAGTCTGAAAATTAATTTGCGGCACTTGCAATGTATACTACTTGACACCTCTTGTATTGCTAGGGTTCATCTCCGTGTTCTTATATTGGATTCTTCAAAATTTTAAGTATGAAATGTTTACCACAAATAATATTTAAGCTTTTTCATGTTTCAGACTATGGAATAACATTTTTCTATGGATGAATAATTTGACTCTGGGAAGCAATTTCTTGTTCGGAAATGCTGTAGAGAAAAGAAAGACATTGATATGATGTTGCAAGAGATCTGGATCGACTCTTGTATTACATATGTATGTACGCAGATAACCCCCTCAAGGGAGGTTCCTTGACGCTGGTGAGGGGATCTTGATCTAGGGAATTGGATTTGTGCTCCGGTTCCCTGAATTAAGCCTGAATTCCTTCCATCCTCCCCCCACACACACATGCCCTGTATAATCCTACTGGTTTAACGCTCCCCCATGATTATAATAATATTAATGTACGCAGACAAAACATATTGGCAATGTCGGAAAGTTTTCTTACGATAGGATTAGAAAAGATTATCTTACGCTGGTCAAGATATCGCAGTGTTGTCTCCGGGCAAACAAAGCCAAACGTAATATCAGACAAGCTGAGCACAAACTTAAGATAAAAGTTGGCAGTTCTTAGTAAACTTCTTATAGATATCTTGGTCTCAGAAAATTTATACTGGACCAAGGCTTATCAGGCACAGGAGAGAGTGTTGTTCCATTATTATAATCAAAACGAAGAGCTAAACCCACTAGGGTTATACAGGAGTGTTGTTTCAAATAAGGAAACCAAAATATCTCTTTGCATGACTTCAGTCACCTAACTAAAGAAGGTATTAATATACTCCTTCCAATAAGGATACATAATATAGAGATATAATCAAAGTATCATAATAATTTTGGAAAGCCTTTTATTATAATCATAACTAAGCGTTAAACCCACAAGGGTCATATAGCGCTGTCATTAGTATTATGTACGTGTCACGAGCAGTTACAAATTTAAATGCCATCGTGCAATGCTACACGAGCCTCACATGGGTCAGAAAAACTGTGTACTGCTTGGGATCAGAGTGTAACCCTGATCCCTGATATACACGAGCTATATCCAGTTCGAAAAAAGGGCGAGACAGTAAATCAGACAAGTTCATCACCTCGGCATCTTTATTCTGATGACTAATGGCCACCCTGTGGTTTTATCAGTTCAGTCCGGTGGTTAAAGACGAGGTATTTAGTCCCTTAGTCTGCTCTGGAGGTCATCCTCAATAAGCGGCATGGTTCCCGATCCCATCTACTTATTGCATTAATTCTTCTAAAGTCTTGAGCAGTTCTGTTTGAAGTGCATTGTTAATTAATCTTAAATTTAAGAAACTTGTCAACGTCTTTATCAAGGACAAACCTTAAGTGCACATGCACTGAGTACATTTTCCTTAAAATAACCTTTGTATTAGGTAGTTCAGTTTTGTTTTCAATAGAATTAGTTCAAACCGGGATCTCTGGAAATTCCTATGAAAACTGAGAGAGTAACTGCATCACCTCGACCTTCTGACTGTGGACAGCTCCTCAGATGGCTTATCGGCTATATCTAAGGTGATTATATCAGCACAATATTCTGAGATGTAACCACAAACACCAGAGTATATTACACATATATTAATCTCAAGGAGTGTATCCGATATCCTTCTTTTTAAAAGCACTGGGATCACTGTGAAATGCGTTTAGCCTGGAAAGGAGTTCAGCTCCATGAAATTGAACTCTTTTCCAGGCTGAGAGACTGACCACCTCAAATGCTTTTTCTCCAAGATTGATAGACTGATTACATCGTCTTTATTTCACTAGTACACCTGCTCCCTCTTTATTTAACTGAAGAAGCCTATTGTGTAAGCGAATCTTTTCATCAATAAAGATACCTAACTATTGAACATGTCTTAATCTTCAGCTTGGTATTTTATACCATTTTCAGAAATGGCCGATTTATGATGGAGGATCCCCTTTGTTTACAAAATAATGACAGCTCTCTAAGCACAGGCACAAGGTTACACGGACAACTTGCTGGCGTTAGCCAGCTGGCCCAGTGGCTAAGGCGTCGGTCTCGAGTTTTAAGACTCTCTAACCGCAAGTTTAAGCCCCACTCGTGGTATGGTTTGGATAGTTTTCTTACCATCAAGGATGACACTGACCTTCAGATCGTCCTTGTAAATTTTAGAAATTTTTAGTATTCTGCGTCCTGCAGCTGCACCCTCTGCCCTGCAGCGCTGTGTGACCCTAGTGGGTTTAGCGTTTTTTTTAATAATAATAATGATTGTATTCTGCAAAATAGGTAGGCCCTTGTCAGGGAAAACAGGTGTTGGATTTCACTGAGGAAAAGATTAAGACGCAATAAATTGGTAAATAAAAAAATATATTTTATCACATATTAGATCAAAATATATTGGGCAATGTATTAACAAAAACATTGGCTAGTACAGTTACACAGACGCATGCAATTTACGTACTGCCAAAATCTATATCTTCGGTCCTCTCTTGGCAGTCTTCCATGCTCTCTTGAATGGGATAGAGTCGGTTCACTTCATATCTATTCATTCTGATTCGTATAGAAGGATTCAGGAAAACGAGAGGCGAGTAAAATGCTAAGGCATCCATGGATGCATACATTAGGGTTCCGTGTCTGTTTACCACTGGTGCTCTCCACTTGCTATTCTGTTATGTTTGCTTTTTATTTATTTTATTTTTTTGGGGGGGGGATTTGTTAAGGATAGTCATATTCACTAGGTCACTGGGTCTGTTCTTCAATGGAGTTTAATATTCTCAGTTCTACCCTCTTCTGACTGGTTTGATTGAGTTGGTGTGGTGGTTAGCATGTCACGCTCAGAAATTACGCTCAGCTGGCACGTTCATTATTGATCAACTCATTCTCCATTTGGATATCGAACAACAATGATCTTGAAAAATGAGCCAGAGAATTCGGATGATCATAATCATTGTTAAGGGTTGGAAGAAGACCTTGAGTCTCTTGTAGCTTTCCTTATAAGAAGGAACTTTCTGCTGCGTTCACACCATAGATATAAATCTGAAAGTTGATAATTTAATTCTTGCCTCACGAGCAGATCTCAGCTTATGCATGTTACTCCTTTGGGTAACACCCGTCCGCTCAACACTGTTGAGGGTCGGAGGGTGGACAATTATTGTCACACGAGGTGGAATGGGTGGGTGATTGGAGAGTCTAAGTTGGATTAATCGGAGTTTCAATTTCTCCCTGGGGCAGTGTTTGCTTTACACGACTCAGGGTCATCCAAGTCAGTGACAGATGCTACCATCACTTCATTATAATTTTCTGGAAGATGATTATGGGCAAATACCAGTCCATAACGGTAAATGAAAGCATTGTCAATGATATCATTCACTGCCTTGCATACTGTTTCTTTACTATGACGCTTGATAAACATCCTCTACTTGGCGAATTCTCTTAATCAGATATAAATATTCACCAACTTTATCTACTTGGAAATACATATTAATCACCCGATCGTCAATACCAATGGTAGCCTTATTCTTTCGATTACGTTCTCTATCTCATAAACTGCATTCTCGATACATTACCGGAGAGTTGTTACTGTCTCTGCTTGCACTTCCTCTAATACCTTCACCTTCCCTTCACACATCTCGGCCATTCCTGAAAAGAAGAAATCACTTCCTAAATTACATGCATCACACACCTATCACCACCTCTTAACGCTCATAGTAATTGCAACCAATTACTACTGGTTCTTAACTCAAACTCACACTCTTGCTCACTTACACTTGTAAATCTCGATTTTAACTCATACTCAGACAGGTTACTAATTCGTATAGTTCACAACACTTAATAAAGCACTCATGCTTACTCATAAATATATCTCCCGTATAACTCTTAATCACTCTTATGTCGTAATCAAGATGGGAAGAGAGAAAGAGAGGGAAATGGTCTCTTGGGGAGAAGAAATCGTTTAGGGGAGACAAGAGGTTGTGGCAATATGCCGGGATGGATGTATTTTAGCAACCATCACGGAAGCAGAGGAAGGAAGGGAAGAGAAGGGAAGGGAAGGGAAGGGAAGGGAAGGGAAGGGAAGGGAAGGGAAGGGAAGGGAAAGGAAGGGACAATGCCCAGAGGTAGTGAAAATTATGCAGTGAGGAGCACTAGCTTGGTAGGGAGTTTGAATCTGGTGTTTTGGAGGCCTAGCAGAAAGAAGGGAAAGAGATAAGAACATCAGAAGATTTCAAGACGGGTTTGACACAGGCGTGACTGGGAAAAGGTACAACAATGACCTTCGGGTGTCAAGGCGCCCTGGAGTAGGAGAGCCCTGCTAATCTTCCGTAGAGACGTAGCTAAGTCACTGACTTAGTGTATGATAGGTCATCCTTTTTTTGAGACAGCATATTTTGCTCTCTTAAGGAAACCGGGCAACGGCAGGAATATGCAGGATGAGCTTTCCCATAGTTAAGGCAAGGGGATGACTGGGCACAGGATGTATTTTAAGGATTAGCCAATTAATCAGATTCTGCAGTGATAATACTCGTCTCACTTGAAGGCATGGAAGGGTTTCTTTGGTAAACAATTATCATAGTGCTTTGGTAATGCCATGCTCAATAAAGTACGGTAATCAGTAGATGAAGTCGGTCGAAGGGAAAGGAGTTTCATCTAAGATTGTTTTTGAACAATGGTTTGTAGGAAAAAAAAGTCTGGGTAGCGTTTATTAGGATAGGAAGAAGCGTCAATAATAGCGTCAGGATCGTCTAGTACGTGATAAGGTCGATCGAAATATGATATCGAGTCTGTATACCATGCGAAGATAATAATTCAAAAAGCTGAGAAACAATGTGGGAGAAGCCTGGAGCATAGTCATAGTAGAGTGGTGTATCTAATTGATCACCGTGAAGAAAACAAGAACTGCATACAAGTGATTCTAAAGTCCAAGACTTACCATAACCTGAGGACAATGTCTGTAATTTAAAATATCTGAAATCACATGATATAGCTTCATATTAAAAAGGCATTTCAAAGGTTTTTTTTTATATTTTATTTAAAACCAATACAGTTTAACATAAAAATAAAGAAACAGTATGGAACCTAATCAAATTAACTGACAAACGGATTGTACTTACATGCTCGCAAGATATTACAACAAAAACTTACATCAAGAACATAACTAAAAACAAAATTACATGTCACAGGGTCATGAATTGACATATATACAAAACCTTGCATATATATAAATTGTACATATAAATGACATCTGACAAAGGTTCAATACACTTGAACATAAAATATACAAAGAAGTTATATCAGTTAAATCCCATCCTTCACATTAATCAAAAAACCAAAACCTAACATCATAATCTGACTAGATAATCTACATACTTATCCCTAACAATACAGCTGAACATATCCCAACATACAAATAAACAGAAAAGAATACAGCTTAGAACACAATAACAAGCTCTATACTGTTACAATACACCCATATAAAACTTTCAGACAAATGGACTACGTCACTAAACTGTCTAGATATGTCTGTATACCATACAGACTAAAACTTAACATCAAGAACTTGCATGAACACCAAACCGGTATCAGGGTACAGACCTTAATTATAAACTTTAAAAAGAATCAATCATGCGTATATAAAGTATTACATAACGTCTGACCCATGACAAAGGCTCAATACAATAGAAAGAGATATATATTTATATATATATACACATACACACCCACACACCCACACCCACATCCACACACACACACCCACACGTACACAAAAATTTTCACAAAATCACATTAATCATATGCACTGTATGCACAATGCAAAACAGGATATAAGTATCTCTCATCGTGCAAAAACCCAGCACGTAACATAAATACAAACTAAAACACACTTCATGTCGCAAATAACTTATTTCTCAAGAATCATGTTATACAAGACTGATACACATCATAATTATACATAAAAAATCTACTATATTATACCTACATTCTGAAAAGTGTTATATCTACCATAACGAGACCTTGAGCTCTACATCCACACTTGGATGCCATAAAGTCCCAATGAAAACCAGGAAACCATTCCAAACCCACATTCACAACACTCTCACGACCCCCCCCCCCAGGGAGGCGAGCCCGCTGTTGCCCCCTGACTCCCTCCAACCTATGAAAACCCCTTCACTCACTCATATCCAATCACAGATTTACGAGAATCCCTAACGTTAGCATTCTATACCCCTCTGAGAAAGCCTGATCCCACCTCCTCCCATACAAATCTCTGTTACGACACCTCGTACTATAGAACGTTACCGCAAGAACCTTTCTTCTCTCCTCACTATCCCCTCTCCCCCTCATCACCCACGACATATATATATAATCTACCATGATATAATCTAAAGCTCTTATGACACCCTCGTCTAACCCACCCATATCTAGACTTAGAGCACGCAAAACCGACACCCCACGGCCCCCCACCCTCTGTACCAACCTACTTAACCAGCACCTAACCTCCTCTAGCCCTTCACAAAAGTAAACTACATGGAACGCTGTCTCATCCCCTCCACAGATACCACACCCCCCACCCTCTACAACCTGTCTGTTTCGTAATATCTCACCAGACGGAAGGATCCCATGCAGAAAACGAAACATCACCTCACGCGCCCGAGGTTTTAACTTCAATTTACTAAATCTAAACCCAATACTCTTCCACGCATACATGGGGAACAAACCCTCAACTGGGACAACGCACCTACCTACAAGTAACCTACACAAAACCCTTATACGAACCTTTCTCAGTTCCCTAACCAACATAACAGCCCTCAAAACTATTTCACATTCCCTCAACTCCATTCCTCGATACCACATACCCAGCCTGTCGTGTATCCTTCCCAAACGCCCCGCGTTCACACCCTCACGCAACACTTCCCATTTAATGAACACACATTTAGCCCTCCGTCTCAAATCCAACAACCCCAACCCACCCTGACTTACAGGTAACATTACAACCTCCCTCCGTAACCAATCACAACGTGAACCCCATAAAAATTTGTACACCCGTCTTAGTATCCCCGCAATCGCTGTCCCTGTAATTGGGAACACAGCTGCAACATACCAAACCTTACTATACAATAAGATGTTCACGACTATCACTCGCTGTATCAGAGTTAGGTGCTGGGGTCTCAGAACACCTAGACGCCCCACGATCCTTTCCAATAACCTATCCGAATTTTCCTCCCGCGCCGCAACCATGTCATCCCTATAAATAATACCACAAATCTTTAAAGACACCGCCCATTCTTTAACAACATTACATCTCCCCCCCAACACCCCCCACCCAAGAACCCAACCCCATGCACCTTGACTTCGCACTATTTACCTGCATACCCGTGGCACTTCCAAATAATTGCACCACCTCGTCCAACACTCTCATTGACATCCCTGCACGAAAGAGAACAGTGGTGTCGTCAACATATCCAATTAACCCCGGCCAGGCCCTCCCACCCCCCACACTTCCCGCACAAGGCGTACATAAGCTACGGTCAACCATTCTATAAAAGGGGTCCTGGAAACACGCAAACAATATTTGGGACATGGGGCATCCCTGTCTAAGGCCTCTTCCCATTGCAATTTCCCTCCCCATACACCCATTAATCTGTATCCTCATTTTCGCCCCCTTGTACAACGTATTTACCCACTCGACTATTTCCTCCCCAAAACCCTGTCTCCTAAGTATAACCTGCAAAGCTCCCCTTTCCACTCTATCATATGCTCCCTGCCAGTCTAGAGCCAACAAAGCCGCCCCTCCACCCCCACCCTTAGCTTCCACAAAACTTCTCAGTATCCCATGTCCTTCAATCATCGACCTTCCCGGCAACCCGAACTGAGATTTTGACACCACCCTCTCCACTACACATTTGAACCTATTACCTAAAATTTTTGCAAACACCTTATAGTCTGCACACATCAGTGATATGGCTCGGTACTCCCGAAGGGTGGGCTGCCCCTTGACCTTCGGGACCAGCACTACTACTGCTGTTTCCTGCTTCTCCCCCAACTTACCCTTCTCCTTCATACTATTAAATAACCTAACTATAAATTCCTTTATCAACGCCCAATGTTGTAAATAAAATTCTACCGGGAGACCATCAATACCGGGAGCTTTCCCCTTCCTCATTCCCCTTAACGCATTCTCTATTTCCTCTGCCGTAATCGTCCCACCTAAAGCCTTTCGATCACTATTTCCTAAATTACACGTCACATACGTACACACCTTGTCCAATGCCCCGTCACCCACCCCCCCACTGTTCCAGTATTTCTCGTACCAAGCCTCCGCATACGCACACATCCCCTTCGTGGTTCGTATCTCCTGCCCTACTCTGTAATTCCCAACCATCTCCGTTACCTCTAAACATGGTATAGCCGTCAGCGCCTGCCTTTGCTTTTGATGCCGCAAAACACACGCTGACGGCTTGTCGCCCCAAAGCACTTCCTCCACCCCTGCCTGCATCCTTACAGCTTGAAACCTTTCATTTTGCAACACCCTCAACCTCCCCTTTATTTCAGCTATTTCAGCCATAGGAAAATTATTCCCACCCACCCCCCTCCCATAGCAACCTCTTAACCTATCCTCTAAATAGTTAGCCAGTCCATATTTTAAATTATTAATACGTTTTCCTTCTCTCACATAAAACTTTCTAATCCTTTCCTTTGCGACACTATCCCACCATGTCACAATGTCATCCACTCCCTGTTCTTCCACACTAAGCTCCCTCCATAGGACTGAAAACCCCTCCAACCCCTCCTCATCTCCTAACACACTTATATTTAATTTCCAATAACTTCTATATATGTCCGCGAGCGTCCCCCACCCAACCTCCACCACCACTGCCCTATGATCTGACATTGTAGTCTCAACAGTACTGAAAGATTTCACGTTCACTCCCTGAGAAAGGTACACTCTATCTAGTCTCGCAGCATAACCACTCCTAACAAACGTATATTCAGTCTCCCACACCGCTCCCCCAAAGGCATCACGTAACCTAACATCCCTTAATAAATCCCTAAGAGCCACAGACATATATCCAGCTCCTCTTGGGTCCACATCAGCCACCCTGATTACACTATTCCAGTCCCCACCAACTATCGCCACCTCTGGCAGTGCACTTAAGAAAAACACAAGATCCTCACACACAAAATCATTCTTTACCTTTATGTTATTTTCTGTCGGCGCATACACACTCACAAAAGACACACGCTTACCCATCCACCACCCATCCACACGCAACACCCTCCCTCCCCCTCCTCCCTCGCTTCTCTGCAAAACAAACGGGCTCGTCTCCCTTATTAAAATTCCCACACCACCTTTTAGACGGGGAGATGGCAGGGTAACTACCCGAAATCCTGCCACCTCCAACACCCTACCCTCTTTGAAATTGTGCTCCTGCAGGAACACAACATCCACTCTAGATTTATTCAGAAAATTACGAAACCAATCTCTCTTCATACCGCTACATAACCCATTAACATTTACAGACATACACCTAAGGCCTATTAAAGTTTCCACCCCTGCTTCCTCTCATCACTCTTTACAACTCCAGAGCTTGAATTTACGTTCAACACCTTCAGAGTGCTCTCTTTCCCTCCCCCCTTCTTCCGGTGCCTCCTATCATGGCTACCACCACCTACACCACTACCTTCACACTTCACCTCAGTCTTTTTCCCAGGCCTTTGTGCAGGCGTAAGGACGTCATCAGAATCTGATGTAGCCGCCCTCTTTCTCGTGACAGTCATGTTACACATATCTTGATCAGATGTTACCTCTCGATGAACCTCCACCTCCACCTGAGAATGGTGTAATGAGTCAATGGATGACTCCAAACCACCATCACGTCCCAAATTATCATGTCTCAGACTTTCTGGAAGCGACGATTCCCCAATGACACCACGCTCAGATGTAACATCCCTCTCTGGTGGTGACAACGTCTTCAACACCTCCACCAATTCCTCCTCAATCTCAAGAACCTTCTCTTGTACTTGCTGCTCCTCCTTATCCACAGGAGACGACACCTGATCAGGCAGTTGGGGGCGGGACTCCAACTCACCACCAGTCCTGTGTGCCCGATCCACTATCTCGCTCCACAAAACACCACGCCCTCCATCCGATGTTTGTTCCTCACCTGCCACCTTTGAAGCAGGGGCTGCGACGTCCACCACAGGTCCAGGCACATGTCTTCGCTTGTCACAGGTCGCCGCTATGTGATCATACTCACCACATAGGCGGCACGTACGTCGTTGTCCTGGGTACATTACCATTACCTGCGTCCTGAAATCTTGTAGGTACACATAGGATGGTATTTGGTGCCTCAAAGTCATTTTGAGGTTGAAAGAACCCTCTGGAAAACCAGCATAGGCTCCTGCCGCCCACGTACCATGTTGAGCATAATGCACCGTCCCATACTTCTCAAAAACTTTCCTTATATCTGCCTCGTCCGCCTCAAAGGGAACGTTGCGTAACTTGATCCACGTATAATACCGTGAAACATCTATCATTCTTACAGTGACAGCTGGTGTGACGTTAAGACTCACGTCCTGAAACCTGGTGATTAACGATTCATAAACCGTTGCTGATAGCAGTTTGACGAAAATTCGTTGTCCTCCGTTCAATGCTACACCATACAAGTCACTATCTTGTACTCCATAAGTCTCCCGTATGATCTTTGGCAATAAGACTTGCGCAGAACTGGTCGTTATCGTTCCTTTAAGTAGCTCGATGCCTAACCGCCATCTTGACGATCACAGTGCACCTAAGTTGTTAGCCGAGGTGTGACAGCACCACTTCACACCACTGCAGCCAGGTAACTGACAAGGGCGCTCGCCTACACACAGCAGAGGGGTGCAGAGCACTACCGCACACTACCGTGGTCAGGCAGCGAATGTTTCATATTAAAAAGGCATTTCAAAGGTTAGGTTAGGTTAGGTAAGGTTCGTCAGGAAACAGGACAAGTGTTTCCTGACACGGGTCATAGTCAGATGACCCGCCGTTGGAGCTTTTAGTCATCTGACCGATGTCTTCCGTTGACTTACCGGTCCACCTCTTTAAAAATTATGGTCAGTTATAACTATTCAGTTACTGTATAATCCTTGTTGAAACATGACAATTCGTAACGTCTAAGATCACCTAACAAATACTTCTGGTGGTATTTTCTGTCACCAGATTATGTTCGTGAGGAAAATTAAGTACTGTTCTTGTTCTCTTAAGAAAGGTGCGAACATCTCAATACATTTTAATAAAGGTTGTCCATTAACACCAACTGCAAAAGACCACTTAAAATTTTAACTTCGGCAGATTTATACCATTTAGCAAAAATTCTTGACTGCTCCTGATAAAATTCTACATGCGTTGACCGTAGGCTACGCGTAACTTGAATCCACGTCTATACTTTCCTGGAAAACACTCATAAGAACCTAACAATTGATTTCATTGTCCTCATCGCCTCCGAGCCGTGTGGACGAGCTGCGCAGACGCTCCTGTTTGAGTTTGTTTTGCGCAGTTTACCTGATTGAGCTGCCCCTAGCGTTGGTTGGTGGAAACTTTATTTTCTCCAACATGGCGCTGAATAGCAGAAGAAGAATCAACACTGCATTGAGATGATCCGTGGTGCTGTCACAGGATCCAACATGGATTTATTATTACCAGCGATCATTCGCGATACCTATGGTATAGCAAATGAGGAGATATGTGGTGTCGCATTAAATGGAATGACAAGAATCTTCGTTAAAATGACGTCTGCACAAGTCTACGAGGCAGTGGTCGACAAGTATCAGGAGACCATCATACCGGTTAATACAGCTGTGTCGGTGAGACTTCATGATGTATCTCGACATTACACCTGGGTGAAAATCAGGAATGTGCCTTTTGAGGCGACTGATTTTGATATTACCAGTGAACTGCGTACTTATGGGACGGTTCACGTAGCCACAGCAGGGAGATGGGCAACTGGACCGTATGCAGGTGCGCTGGAAGGCGCGTATACAGTTAAAATGACTCTTCGACACCCTATTCCTTCATATATTGTGTTGAAAGAATTAAGGACTCAAGTCTATGTAACGTATGCGGGGCAACAACGTACGTGTCGGCTATGTGGGTCATATGACCACATCGCGGCGCAGTGTGGGAAACGAAGTGGGTACCCGGCACAACAGCAACGGCAACAGCAGCAACAGCAGCCAGTGGACGAGGTTGGCGATGAGCGAGAACAGTCTCTTGCTACACCGCCCCAACAACGGTTGTCATGGAGTGAGGAGGTGGACAAAGAAAAGGAGCTCGAATCGCCAATTGTAACGTTTCAAGGAGAATCTCAGTCATTGGACATACATAAGGTTTTTGAGGAGAGACTATCTAATATGGGTGAAGAAGTGGCGGCGTCTTTGGTAAAGGCGTTGGATGACTTGTTAGAGGAATCGGTCCTAGATCAGGTGGAAGACCCAGGCTTAGTTCTGGGGAAGGCTGTGAATGATGGTATGGCAGAAGATGACGGTTTGTCGACGAGAGAGTCTAAAGGATTGAAGGTGCATGCAGTAGAGGTGGAGGTGCATCAGGACGGTGCTTCAGATGTCAAAATGCAGGTGGAGGGCGGGACACGAAAGAGGACTGCAGCATCATCGGATTCTGATGATGTGCTAACTCCTGCCCAACGCCCTGGGAAAAAGTCTTGGGTGGAGGTACAGCAGAGAGGGAATGGTGAACCCAAGGATCAAGGGATTGCAAAGGTGATTCCCAACAAAGGGGGGAGGGACAGAGGTGTTGCAAAACGAACTGGGGTAAAGTCAATGCCGGGGACAAAAGGAAAACCCATTGGTTGAATTCAAGTGTTTTACTATAAATATTAACGGGTTGAGAGCTGAGAGGAAGCTTAAGTGGTTTAATGAGTATTTGGTGCGACTTGGTGTGGATGTGGTATTCTTACAGGAACATAATTTTAGGCCTGGTTATGAGTTGGATATGAGTGGTTATAATGTGTACATGGAACATGCGACACGTTTGAAAGGTGGGGCTGCCATTTTGGTAAAGGAAACTAGCCCGTTTATAGTAAGGCGTAGTGAAGGGGGGGAGGGGAGGGTAATTAGAGTGGATGGAACTTGGGGTAGGGTTCCCATTAGTTTAGTATGTGTATATGGTCCGGCTGAGGGGACGTGCTGGTCTATTTTTTACGTGGTTTACCGAATGTTGCAATAATAGGCGGAGATTGGAATTGCGTGATACGTCGTAAAGATGTGGAGCCCAGAGGTGCGGGGTGTTGTTTGGGTATATTGGGGGATATATTGACCGGGGTGGGGTTAAAGGATGTGTGTGGGGGGGGAGGGATGGTAGAGCATACCTTCATTAAACGAGGTTATGCGGCGAGGTTGGACCGAATGTACGTGCCTTGTGCGGTTACTGTGCGGAGGGTGGATGTGATAGATGTGGTTTTTTCGGATCGTAGAGGAGTGGTAATAGATGTGGATATTGAGGGTGTGCCTCGGAGGGGTCCATCATTTTGGAAATTGAATGTAAAGTTATTACAGGAAGAGGATAGTCTTTTGTCTTTTGGACATATGTGGGATCGTTTAGTGGTAGAAGCACCAGGGGATGTTGCCATGGTTAATTGGTGGGAAACAATAGCTAAAAAACGTATTAAGGAATATTATATTAATCGAGGGAAGAGATATAATCAGTTACAATACGGTTTTCAAAAATATTTAGAGGGGCAGTTGCGCGACTGTTATGCACAAATTAATGCTAATTATCCTGTTATTGAAATTGAAAGTTTGAAGGAAAATATCCGGAATTTACAAAATGAGAGGTTTGATGGGGAAAGGCTTAAGGGCGGGATTGAGGAGGTTTTGTGGGGAGATCGGCCGTCGGCGTGTGTGTTGCGGAGTCAACACACACGTCGCAAGGCAATGGAGTTAATGGGGTTGAATGTTCAGGTAGGTATGCAAGGGTATAAAGTGGACCAGGTGTTGACGACGACTGAGGGTATGAGTGGGTATATTGATGCTTGGGTTAAGTTGAAAACGCAAAGTGTGGGAATAAGTGAAATAGCATTACAGTCAATTGGAAGGTTTGTGCAGTGTGAGTTGACAGAGCATGATCGATTCGTTTTGGAAGGGCCGATAACGGAGTGTGAGACATGGGAAGCTTTATCTGGGGCTCAATTAGGTAAGGCACCAGGAATTGATGGGTTGCCCAGTGACTTTTATCTCCAAAATTGGAGCGTTTTAAAAGAATTTTTGGTAAGATTATTCAATATCCTTAAGCGGGATCGGGTTTTAGGGGCACAGCAGCGGATGGCTGTGGTCGTTTTAGTGCCTAAAGGTGAGCCATTAACAGTTAAAGACTATCGTGCTATTTCGTTATTGTGTGGTGATTATAAGATTTTTGCAAGAATTTTAGCTAACAGAATAAAAAAGGTCCTGGGTAAAGTGATCGATAAGGGACAATATGGGGTGCCGGGAAGGTCTATGTATGACGGGCATGGTTTGATTAGAAGTTTTATTGAAGAAAGAGTAAAATTGGGAGTGGGGGGGGTATTGGCTATAGATTGGGAGGCGGCATATGATAGTGTAGAAAGGGAAGCGTTATGGAAGATTATGAGATGGCAGGGGTTTGGAGAGGAAATTATATCATGGGCCAAATTAATGTATCAAGATGCATCCTTGCGGGTGCAGGTAAATGGAAGGTTAGGAGAACAAATTCAGATGAGCAGGGGTCTACGTCAAGGTTGTCCCCTTTCACAAATATTTTTTGCGTGTTTACAGGATCCCTTTTATAGAGGAATTAGGGTCTTATTGGGAGCAAATGGGGTTGGTGACGAAAGGGGTGGGGGGGCTGGCATTGTTGGATATGTTGATGACACAACGATTTTAGTAAGTGGTAACAGGGATTTGCCTCGGGTGGAAAAGTTAGTAAATGTTTTTGAAAAGGCTTCTGGCATGTCAATTAATAAGGAGAAAACGAAGTATATGGATCTTGGGGATAGGTTAAATGAGGAATGTGAAGTAGTTGAAAGGTGGAAAAAGGTGGACCAATTACTGATATGTGGGATCGTTTATGTAAGTGATATCAAGTTAGCACAACAAATAAATTCAGTGCGTATTGTAGATGGTGTACTGAAGCGCCTCAGTGGTTTACGAGCTGCACACTTAACTTTGCATCAAAGAGTAATTACAACGAATGTCCTATTATATAGTAAACTTTGGCATGTAGCAGCAATATATCCGATACTTCGTAGTGAGATACAAAGGTTACAAAAGCGCGTTTTTAGATTCATTTGGGGTACTGGAAGCGAATGGTTAGGTAGAGCGGTTGTCACACTCCCGGTTGGCCGAGGAGGGCTGGGTCTTATAGCTGTGGAAAAGAGGATTATGAGTGTGTATTTGAAACGTAGTTATAAGCGGGAGGGGGGGGGGGCGAGGGAAGGCGGACTTCATAAGATACGTCAGGATATGCAACGGTGGTGGGTGGGTAGGGAGCTCATAATCGGTGAGGCAATGTTACGGGTCATCATAAACATGAGCGATCCTTCACATATTAAATTGGGAAACCTTGATGGGGTGGAAGGTAAGGCAGTGGTAGCAGTGGTAGAAGGTGTTTATCCGATGTATGATTGGCGTAATATCTGGGGGCGTTTGAACAAATTACGTTTAAAACCTAAAGTACGAGAAGTAATGTATAGATTTTTACATGGGATCTTACCGTCTGGAATGGTTTTATTCCATAAGAGAATACGGGAGGATGGGATATGCAAGGCTTGTGGTGGATGGGAGACTGTTTTCCATATAGTGTATTTTTGCGAATGTATGGAACTAATAAGGGTTTGGTTGGGTAAGGCAATAAGGTTAGTGGGAGGGGGGGGTTTGCAGGTGTTGAGGGTTTTAAGCTTAGACATAGGTGGGGTGAATCAGATGGTAGAGAATGCGGTAGGGTATATAATTACGGATTATATTTATATGTCTTGGGCTATGAGAGGAGCGAACGTGTGTGAAAGAATTAATGCATTAACAGCAACTTTTTATAGGACAAAGTGTAGAAATAAGGAGGTGTATGGGGGGAGATGGGAGAGGGATTTAAGTGAGGGTTATAGGAATTTCACTTTACGGGATTTACGGGAGTTGAAAGGCAGGTAAGGGGGATGAAATGGGCTGGTTTCCTAGAATGGTCGGTAGCATGATGAGTTTGATGAATGTTATATGAGGTATGTCTGGGGTGCAATTTTAACATTATTTGTTCCGAGTGTTTCAAGTACAATACAGTTATATTTGGAATTATCGACTTATAACTATGTATGTGTATGTGTGTATATATATGCATGTGTTGTATGTGTGTGTGTATTTGTGTATGTATGTATGTATGTGTATGTATGTATGTATGTGTGTATGTATATATGTATGTATGTATGTATGTGTATATATATATATGTGTATATATATATATATATATATATATGTATATATATATATATATATATATATATATATATATGTATATATATATATGTATGTATGTGTGTATTGTATGTATGTTTACTTTCTTGTATATACCTTTAATGGTTTTTCTCATGAACATTTTCAATGATATTCAATACATATTTTCTATGCGCATTTATGATTTTGATACAATGTGTAAATGTCAAAATGGCTTTTTATGTTTCAGTTTAATTTACACTGTATTTTTGTAAGCACAATTGATTTGGTGCCAATAGAAGCATAGTTTGTTTTGATATATTTGAGTATTGTTTTTCTTTTTAATTTGTCTAGATGGTGGCAATACTATGTATGTAGTTTAAGAGTTTTATGAACCTTGAAGTTGTAAGAATTGGATGAAGTTATTCGTGGTTGAGTTGACGTAATATTATAACTGACGTTGTAAGTGTGTTCAATTAGACAACATACTTTATATACTTATTTATATGTATGTACATGAATGGTAAATTGTAGTCTGATTTTAAAGGTGAAGAGTGGGTTTTCCTTTTTTATTGTTCATTTTTTCTCTTTATGGTAATACAAGGTTGTATCATGTACACCAACAAATATGGTTAGGGGTATGTGGTAAAATTTTCGTGTTGATTAGACATTTATAATACAGATGAAATACTAGGCTTAGGTTAGGGTAAATTTATGATAATTGTGGAATGTTTTTTGATTCAAACTGCTCTTTATTATACAAATTGGGTAGAATGTTTCTACGTATGGCATTATTGAAAAATGTTGAGCTGAATCTAATTGTAGGTACGATGTGTAATGTACATGTGCACACCTGGGCGAGCAGCTGCGCGGACCGTGCAGTTCTCATGGACCTGTATGGTCGGTGTAGGTTTCGCTTGGATGTTTTCTTGACATCAGTGGTTAATTATCCTATATTTCTTTCCGTGTCCAGAGCAGAAGGAATTTAGTCTGTAACGACATAATGAAAGTATACTTGTATTTTATTATTCTAGTGTAAATTAAGAGCAAGGATGATTAATTTGAGGAAGAGTTAATATAGGTTTGCATGTTTTTGCGAAAGTTAACTTATCCACATGTAGCTAGTATAGGACAATTTTAAGCTTCAGTATCTGATTTTATATGTAGGTTATAGTGGTCATATTTGTTATATTGTAATGTTATTCGTTAATGTTTCAATATCTAATGTAACGTTTTTTCAGTTATTGTTCATATATTGATTAAACTACGTTGTAGTTTGCATATCTTCTCGTTATTCAATCAAGCAAGCTACATATTCTCGTACATTTCTAAGCAAATCTGTGTAAATAAGTATTATTCAGTGTTCAACAGGCTACTTTAAAGCTCGGGCCTGAATCTCGAAGGTCTCGTACAGTTCTCAGGGTTGACTTTATAAAATCGCTCTAACTAAATCGATCAACATTTTTACATCACTGTTGTTGCCTCTCCCGTCTATCATACTTTTATTTAGGAACTGTATGTTCCTCTCTGCTCTGTTCCAAGAAATTCTATGCTATGTCGAGCGCAAGGGAAGCAGATGTATGTATGTATAATGTTCGCCAAGACCGGAGTCCTGGCAATGGTCTTAATCTTGCGATGACCCGTCTAAGTGAAGCAGATTCGCCCTGTGTGGAATTGGCTAGCACATGACTACATTTCCCCTGCTATACCAACAGGTGAATGAAACCATACCATGGACGGAGTTAGAACCGGCGTCGGTCTGGAGTTTTATGACTCTCTGATCGCGGGTTCTAACCCCGCCCGTATTCACCTAGTTGTACTCACCTAGTTGAGGTTGCAGGGGTCGAGTCCAAGCTCCTGGCCCCGCCTCTTCACTGGTCGCTACTAGGTCACTCTCCCTGAACCATGAGCTTTATCGTACCTCTGCTTAAAGCTATGTATGGATCCTGCCTCCACTACATCGCTTCCCAAACTATTCCACTTCCTGACTACTCTGTGGCTGAAGAAATACTTCCTAACGTCCCTTTGATTCATCTGTGTCTTCAACTTCCAAATGTGTCCCCTTGTTTTATTTGGATATGATACATGGTTATACAAGAAATTATAGTACTAGTTGGGTGTACATGCCAAAAGTCCCTTGTATGCAGAGCATTATGGTTAGGCTTAAAATTAACAAGCAATGAAGGTTCAGTGGCAGAAATTACCGTAAACAATTTACAGTATGAAATACAATTGAGTATTTGAATCAATGAAATTTTAACTCCTCGATATTGAAGCATTATAATTGCATAAATTTGTCACATTACAATGTATAACAAACAAGATGTTCAGTTTGTTATACGTTGTCTTGAAGTTTTAACATCGACACCATGCCTAACCTTCCTAGGGTAGGGTAGGTGCCTGAGCCCGAGCCTTTAGCTCATAAGACTGTCATTCCCATTAGCCCCCTTGAGGCGGGGATGGCAGACCAGAGAGGCCTAGCTTGTGGCTAGGCCTGGGGACAGTTGGTCCCAAAGATGAGGAGGTACTTGTGCCTCCTCCCATGGGAGACTTAGGTCTCAGACACTCCCTAAAGAGGGAGCCAAGGCCGGGCCACCACTTGGAAAAGGCCCGGGCCGGGAGAATACCGGCGAATATTTAATAATAATAATAAGAAGTTTTAAGATTTCAGTAATTGAGAGAATTATTGGTAATGTTAAATATTGACTGTTGATTATTTAGTCCTGGGGGAGTAAGTTGTTTTTTAGAAGTCTTAAATTGGTTTTCAGGCCTTGTTACTTTAGTATGTTCTGGTAATGAATTCCAGATTTTGGGCCTTTTATGTGCATAGAGTTTTTACACAGTGTGATATGGACACGAGGTACATCGTGTTATGGTCGTGTGTCCTGTTAAGGTTGGTGAGGAGAAGTTTGAGTGGAGAGTTTATGTTTGCGTGTATTGTTCTA